>NW_024744357.1:432095-517732 GCF_018991925.1 Homarus americanus | reverse complement strand
TGGGTGGATGGGAGGAGAGTGTGGATGCAGGGAAGGGTTTGTTTTTATTTTAGGGTTTGGCTCTCTGAGGCTGGCTTGAGGTTTACGGCTGACTAGCTGAAGTGAACGGCTGGCTGGCTTAGGTGAACAGCTAGCTGGCTGAAGTGAATGGCTGGCTGGGCTGAGGCAAATATCTGGCTGGCCAAGAACCCACCAACAGATCCTCAATGCCAGACAGGCTGCATGTCGTCATTAGCAAGTACTGGGCAGAACTGGCTCCAGACTGTATCTGCACCTGCGCCAGTGTTGGTCAAGTCTGGTCTGAGCTCACTCTTAGGTGCTGCCCACTCTCTGGCAGTGTGTGCCAAGGTTTACAAACTCAGAAAAGAGTCTTGACAATTTTCCGAACTTGTGGCTTCTTCAACCATAAGCTGTGACCACCCGCCCCATAGGGGGGCACGTCCTAGCTCCAGGTATGAACCCTCGACTGAGTAATGCCCTCCGAGTTGTTTATAAACTTCAATTAAGTCGCCCTTTGACGACCTGTAGTATAAGCTAGGCAATTCCTGTAGGGGAGGGATATAAAATTTGCTCCCATTAAGAGTTTGATAAAAACAAACAAATATGAAGCACTATGAGTGTATTGTAGGAGATTAAAGACTCACATGGTATACTGTGCGTGTAAACTGAGAATATGAACAAGTACTGTGTAATTTGTACATACCACAGAAAGATTAAACAAATGAACCGGAAAAAGGAAATAAATGGGGTAGGACAATTAAAAAGCAAAGAGAATAAGATCCTGTTTGAGGTAGAAGAGGTAAATGAGAGATGGGAAGAGTATGTAGAAGAACTATACAATGATAAAGAGGGAAGGAAAGAAACGAAAATATAGCAAAGACAAACTCCCAATTCTGGAGTCAGAAATTGAGGCACTTGGAGCAAAATAAAAAATGATAAAGCTTAAAGTACAAAGCTTGGAAGGTTGATGAGCTTCCCAGCAGAACTTATAAAGCTAATGGGGAAAAATGAGATCAAATGATTGACTAAAAATTTTAAGTCTCTATACTCAAAAGGATATCTTCTATGATTAAAAAACAAACAATAATTATATTATTACCTAACAACCCAGGACTCGAGAGTGCATCCAGTTTAGAAAATTGAGCTAATAATATTAATCTATAATTTTAAGTATAATAAAATTTAAAGTAGACAATGAGTTATCTGAAGATCAAAATGGATTTAGAAAGGAAAAGGAACTGAATAGGTGTTACGAGTTGGAGTTTAGAATATGGTTATACGTCTACAGATCCCAACAGGTAACAAAAAAAAAAACAAGACAATCGAACTATAAAAGGGGTAGACAAAGGATGCGAGTTTTCGTTGTATATAATGAAATTACCATAAATCCCTTAACAAAATATTCAACATAAATTACTTTAACCAAACTTAACCTAAACATTAACGAGTATATACATATTAATAAACATAAAACAATCTCGAAGCAAGTGGACGTGGGGAAATTAATACAAGATAATAGTACTTAAGTGAGGGAGCTGAGATGGCTGACGAGTAAGGCTGGTATTGTGAGAAGTGAAGTAGTCACTGCACGTAGGTTTAGAGGATAGATGATCCTGTGGTCCTTCCCAGGCAAGTGCTCTCGCCACGAATTGGAGCTGACAAAGACTGAGGAGGTGACGCAACAACCAGGATAGGGAGAGGGGAAACCTCGAGGTGGTAACTAAGACGAGTCATACTCGTGTCTCGTCCCTAGATGGCGTTGCTCGTGGTGCTGGGTAGGTAGATCAGGACAATAGATGGCGTGGTTCGTGAGTGCGGGGTGGAGGGTTCGTAACAATAAGCAATATTTGGTTTGGGAATATTGAGTGAAAGAGCTTTAGAGATCCAAAGAGATTTGTATATAAACTTTGTTGCCTTTGAAAAAAATAAACTTACAGAGACAATGGAAAAAATAGGCATTAATGAAGGAGGTATAAGATATTTACTGTCGAAGTCAAACGGGGAGTAAGACAAGTCTGTGTTGTAAGTAACAATGAAGTAAATAAAAGTTAATGGTCAAGTAATATCAAATAAACCCTATGTATATGATACTGTTCTTACCACTGAGAGTGAAGAGGCGTTACAAAAATTGGTTAACAGACTAGTGGAAAAAGGTGAGAAATATGGGCTAAGAGTTAATGCTGTAAAAACGAAAGTAATGGTGGTTTCGAAATTGGAAATAACACAAGAGGAAAATGTTATGTATTTGGGAAGTAACATTAGCTGTGATCTTAGATGTACGGGAGAAATCAGATCAAGATTAGGTAAAGCAAAAACGGCTTTTAATAATCTAAAAGATCTAATAAAAAGGGAAATTAACTTCAATTAAGAAAAGGGCAGCTGAAAGCCAATAAACGGACAGGACTTTTGTATGGGGGCAGAAGCAAGGACATTTCAACAGACGCCAGAAAGAGAGGTTAAAGGCCTTTGAAATGTGGCGTTATAGGGGAGTTTTAAGAAAAAAAGTTATACGACAGTAAAACGTGAATTTATGTTAAGCCAAGGAACAACAAGTGAACACAAAGCTACAAGTTACACAAGACACATTTGTAGTTTTCTGTTCACTCGTTGTTCCTCGACTTAATAATTATAAACACACGTGATAATTTTCTAGTTATATTGGCGTAGTAATGAATGTACAATTATTTGGTATTGTATACAAGCTGAGATAACTACAAATACAACAGTGGACACCTGTGGCGATTCCACCTATCAATAATCTACAATTGTATCAAAGATGTCAAGCCGTGGGATTACCTGACATCTTCCTAAACTGCATCAAAGGTGTCGGCAGTGGAATAGCAGTTAGTTCAAACAGGTGCCTGCAAGTTAGATAGCCCTGACATCTCACCCAGGTGTACTACATGTATTGCAGTAGGCGTGTACATTTCCATTAGAACGGAAAGAGGTATAAAGGTTGCAGTTGGAAGCTTGAAAAGGTTTGGGTGAAACTCCTTTGGTCAGTTGAAGTTCTGATAGTAGCAAGAGATCGGGGAAAGAGGTTTATAGATGGTGCTGCACAGAAGAAAAATTGGATCTCAGGCCACAAAAGTTGGAAAAATGAAATGGTTAGGTGGAGTGTACGCTTACTATGGTAGTGTAGAAGTGGTTAGGTGGTGTATGCTAACTGTGGTAGTGTAGAAGTGGTTAGGTGGAGTGTACGCTTACTATGGTAGTGTAGAAGTGGTTAGGTGGTGTATGCTAACTGTGGTACTGTAGAAGTGGATAGGTGGTGTACGCTAACTATGGTAGTGTAGAAGTGGTTAGGTGGTGTATGCTAACTGTGGTAGTGTAGAAGTGGTTAGGTGGAGTGTACGCTTACTATGGTAGTGTAGAAGTGGATAGGTGTGGTGTATGCTAACTGGTGGTACTGTAGAAGTGATAGTGGTGTATGCTAACTATGGTAGTGTAGAAGTGGTTAGTGGTGTATGCTAACTGTGGTAGTGTAGAAGTGATAGGTGGTGTGGCGCAACTGTGTAGTGTAGAAGTGGTTAGTGGTAAAAGCAACTGTGGTAGTGTAGTGATAGGTGGTGTATGCTAACTGTAAATGTAGAAGTGGATAGGTGGGTGCATGCTAACTGCGGTAGTGTGGTATGGTTAGGGTGGGTGTATGCTACTGTGGTAGTGCAGAAGTGTTAGTGTGTACGCTAACTGTGGTAGTGTAGAAGTGGTTAGGTGGTGTATGCGAACTGTGGTAGTGTGAAGTGGTTAGGTGGTGCATGCTAACTGTGGTAGTGTAGAAGTGGGTAGGTGGTGTATGCTAACTGTGGTAGTGTAGAAGTGGTTAGGTGGTGTATGCTAACTGTGGTAGTGTAGAAGTGGTTAGGTGGTGTATGCTAACTGTGGTAGTGTAGAAGTGGTTAGGTGGTGTATGCTAACTATGGTAGTGTAGAAGTGGATAGGTGGTGTATGCTAACTGTGGTAGTGTAGAAGTGGATAGGTGGTGTATGCTAACTGTGGTAGTGTAGAAGTGGTTAGGTGGTGTATGCTAACTGTGGTAGTGTAGAAGTGGTTAGGTGGTGTACGCTAACTGTGGTAGTGTAGAAGTGGATAGGTGGTGTATGCGAACTGTGGTAGTGTAGAAGTGGTTAGGTGGTGCATGCTAACTATGGTAGTGTAGAAGTGATAGGTGGTGTATGCTAACTGTGGTAGTGTAGAAGTGGATAGGTGGTGTATGCTAACTGTAGTAGTGTGGAAGTGGTTAGTGGTGTATGCTAACTGTGGTAGTGCAGAAGTGAATAGGGTGGTGTATGCTAACTGTGGTAGTGTAGAAGTGTTAGGTGTGTACGCTAACTATGGTAGCGGTGAAGTGATAGTGGTGTATGCTAACTGTGGTAGTGTAGAAGTGGGGATAGGTGGTAGTATGCTAACTGTAGTGTAGAAGGATAGTGAAAAGCAATCTGTGGTAGTGTATGGATAGGTGGTGGCGCAACTGTGTGGTGGTGTGTAGAAGTATTAGGTGGTGTATGCTAACTGTGGTAGTGTAGAAGTGGATAGGTGGTGTATGCTAACTGTGGTAGTGTAGAAGTGGATAGGTGGTGTATGCTAACTGTGGTAGTGTAGAAGTGGTTAGGTGGTGTATGCTAACTGTGGTAGTGTAGAAGTGGATAGGTGGTGTATGCTAACTGTGGTAGTGTAGAAGTGGTTAGGTGGAGTTTTTAATTACTACGGTATTGTAGGAGTGGTGAAGTTGAGAGTATAATGATCATAGCAGTGCTGGAGTGGTTAAAGCTGTAGTTGTGGTAGGGTGTGTGTGGTGATGCTGTGGTGGTGCAACAGAAGTGACGAATGTACGAGGGTCGTGCCTACAGGGGAGTGAAGGATGTGGGGGATATCCTGGGAGCCATGGAGGATATATTATCAGGACTAGAATGCGTCTTTTCATTATACTGTATAGAATACTAAGTAGGAAAGTCCATGACATAATTACTCATAGAGAGAGGGATTAACTATTTTAATGGAATATATATCTCTCTTTTTTGCAGGTACTTTAACGGGCAATGTTCGGTGGATTTGGCATCCTGTGTACCGCCAGCAAGGCCGTGGGCTCGTAACAGTTGTCTTGTCCGCGGTGCCCACCGTTTCTCTGTAGATATCGGTCACACTAGAATAACCTGTTATAGTACACCCTTCTTTCCTCACACAGTCAAACTGTGGAATGCTCTGCCTTCTGTGTTTCCATACTCATACAATCTGTCTCACTTCAAAAAGCTGGTGTAGATTAATATAATATTTTTTCTTTTCTACTTTTTATTTCATTTTCTCTTATTTTTTCGCCCCCCAGGCCCCGTTGTGGGTCGATGACCTGTACCCGGGTGAGCTATTCCCCGAATAAAAGAAAAAAGAGCAATGAGTATGAATGATAAATATCTGTTAAGTGGAGGAGGTGCCCTCATATTGTAGGATGAGGACACAGGCGTTATGGTTGCTGACCTGGGAGACGTCTGTATAGGTCCGCTTGAGGCTGGCCCGGATACCCTGTGGAGGCTCGTTGGTGAACTTGATGGAGATCTGTGGCGAAATCACTACTATATTTATCATCATTACCATCTTTGTTACATTAGTAGGTGCATCACAAAGAGCTAAAACCCACTTTTCTTCACTTTCTCATATACTTCCTCTAAGTCAGAGGTTCACAACCCTCCAACCCCTCATATTTCCGGGCGCCTGCAGCTAGAAAATTGAAATTTGTAGCCGGAATTATGGCATGCAAATTATGTGATGAGTAGCCGGCCTAGTTGATAAAGTCTGTTTGGATACTTGATGCAGCAAACACCTAATCTGATACACCTTGTAAGACTGGGACACATTATACCTGGTAGCTGACAAAACACACACACACACACACACACACACACACACACACACACACACACACACACACACACACGAGTACATAAATGCTTGTGATGATTACAATCGGAATTCACAAATGTTTTTTTTAAGAAAATCAGAGAAAGAAAATTTTGTTCTCATTTGTTTCAAACCTTTTTTTAATTAAGCAGACAAGGTCAGCCATTGTCAGTCATGTATTGATGAGGGAAATCTTGCTAATGCACACTTGTGGCTCCAAGACCTGCAGATTAATATCCTGAAACTCATTCACAAAACCGCCGATTCATTGTTAGACTTCAAAAAAAAAAAAAAAAAAAACACGCAACAGATAACATTAAAACGACTAATTTCAAAGCACTTACATGTTTGGGTCAACCTACTGTTGCCAGAACACTTATGTAAGAAACACACTTTATTAACACTCGCACAAAGGAATTTGTGGAAGTGTCTTATACTATTTTTCAACCAAATTTCATAAATATCACAGAGCATATTCAGTCTCCAACCTCATATGAGTCTTAGTAACCATTTTCTCTGTAAAGTTAAATATGGAATATAATTTTATGTTACATTAAAATTTGTCGTCACCCAGTTGGGTATTTTTTTCTACATACTAGTAATTGTCTTAATATATACAGTTTAGTTCAATACTGGATTGCTTAATGATCAGTTTCATATTTTATTTTACTACTGAGCTTAATACTTAAAATTACCTAACTACTACACTGTGTGGTGGCTGTGACCGATTACTGATTTATTGTTTGTAATGTGGCTGACTAGTACATACAGGTTGCAGAACCCAGCACTAGGTCTATAGTATATCAAGTCGATCAAAAAACTATCTTTAGAATAATTATCTTAATCAATATGACACAACGAACGGAGAATTTTGACAACCCCACCGAAACAACAGTAGTCGTAGTGCTACTTGTGAAATTCATCGATCCCCCCAGTAAAGATAGTTTTTTTAGCAACTTATATGCAGTAAATAATTCTACTTTACTTATATATATATATATATATATATATATATATATATATATATATATATATATATATATATATATATATATATATATATATATATATATATATATATATATATATATATATATATATACATGTGTGTGTGTGCTTTGTATTATAATAGTTATTATACAAAATATGCAAAACACATTCCTCATTCTCGTTACCTGAAGGAGGCCGATGGGAAAGGCGGCATGGACCTCGGTGGTGATCCAGAGGCGGAAGCACTTATGGACGTTGCTGGACTCTGTGATGGTGTCGAGCATCTCCTGACAGAACTCAAGGCTGAGGTGACAGTTCTGTAGCAACAGCCACCGACCCGCCGCCATCGCCTCCAACAATAGACGTCTGGCGTGAGCCTCTTGTCCTTGACCCATCGATATGAACCTGATCTCTGGAGGCGGGACAAACTTATTGTCTGTGAAGGTTTGGCCTATCACTGATAGCCTGTAAACTATTGATAATTCCATTTCTTTTTGTCTGACATATTTGTCTTTAAGTGGGGTGGAAGTAGGTGGGAATACATTTTTAGACAGCTGTGTACCCACAAAGGATAAAATATACTGACCAAACCTTTAAGGTTTGCTGATCAGTAATGAATAAAATAAAGAGCCTATACATTATACACCTTAGAAAATAGACCCTTTACAGTATCCACTCTACTGAAGGATCATGTAAAGTTTATTGTAGAAAAGGGTTAAGTCTCACACACACCATGAGTAGATGCAAAGTTACCTACAGTATGCAGGTTGAACAATGTCCTCTAACAAAAACACGGGTGATTCTACTGACACAAACACGGGTGGTTCTACTGACACAAACACGGGTGGTTCTACTGACACAAACACGGGTGGTTCTACTGACACAAACACGGGTGGTTCTACTGACACAAACACGGGTGGTTCTACTGACACAAACACGGGTGCAAGAATAGCTGCACACATATACAATAAATGGAGAAGAGTTAATATTGTGGATGATGAGTCAATGTGTTTGAGGTGCCATGATATACAGGGGTGAGTCAGTGCAAAGGTTGATGAATAACAATAGGTGTGGTACAGACGAAACAGAGCCACTTACTCACCCTCTCTCATTCACTCAACCACCTTCTCACTCTCCCACTCACTCTTTCTCCAACCTCACTCACTCACTCACTCTTACACCACTTCACTCACTCACTCTTACACCACTTCACTCACTCACTCACACCACTTCACTCATTCACTCTTACACCACTTCACTCACTCACTCACACCACTTCACTCACTCACTCACACCACTTCACTCACTCACTCACACCACGTCACTCACTCACTCACACCACTTCACTCACTCACTCACTCACCTATTTCTTTAGCCTTGGCAAGTGTTTCGATCTGGCCGGACGGATCAGACCCCTGAGAAAGGAAACAGACAAGTGGAGTCCGGTTGTCTGATTCATCCCAAGTGGCCTCCAGGTCCAGAATGACACTGTCTGCGTACTGCTCCCCAAGTGCACCTGTGATGATAGCGTAAGGGGAGACGTGTTTAAATACATATTAGATGATGCGAAGAAGTGATTCTTTTTTTTACCTATAAGTGGTATGAGGAGAAAGTTTGGTATGACCCCTAGCGCATTCCTCTCTCTCTCTCTCTCTCTCTCTCTCTCTCTCTCTCTCTCTCTCTCTCTCTCTCTCTCTCTCTCTCTTTATTTTTCTTGTCCCTCAATTTATTTTTCACTCTTTAGAATTTATTATATTTGCTTAATTTTCTACCTGTATCTCTTTTTCATTTTCTCTTTTTCGCTTTATCACTTCAATTCTTTCTCCCTCTTACTTTCTCATGCTCTGTCATCCACAATCATATCTCTCACTCACACAGATCCACTCTCTTCTCACCCTCTCTCTCTCTCTCTCTCTCTCTCTCTCTCTCTCTCTCTCTCTCTTATTTACCCCGTTTTCTCTGCCTATCTACGTACCCCCTGAGGACAGATCAACACAGACAGCAGTATACTTACTACGGATGTAGCGACGGGCTTGGGAGATTGTTCTGTCAGGGCACCAAGACCTGACGAGCAGCAGTTGGCGGAACATATCCAGGGAGCGAGAGTAACCAATCGGCAATTCCTCCTGTGGTGTAACACGACGCTATCACCACCAGCACCAGTGTTAGTGTTATACTTACCCACAGCCAGCCAAGACTGGTGAAATTAATTACCACAACCATACAGTATAATGACCCACACACTTCATTTATTTTCACCATGAACAGAACCGGTGTAGCCCTGACACAAGAAACTCCATTTTAGTGGAAGGTGGATGTGGCCACAAAAGAATAGCCTCAAAGTCGCTTTATCGCAACATACATTCCTACCCTGAGTCACAGAAATGGCATAGAAGATAATTAACTTTTTTTTGTACAAACGAGTTGTTTTAATTTCAACAGGCGTGGGGCATCAGAAATGCACCGTACACCCAGTTCCTTGACACGTATCATTCTACAACCAAGATCACATACCTCCTCCGGTTTATCCTTCTCAAACCATTGTCGCCAGTCCTTCTCGTTCTCAGTGATCTGGTCGAGAATATTGGTGAACTGCGGCAGTTTACTCAGCTCCACCAGGTTGAGCCAAGTGATATCCAAGATCCAGCGGAAGGGTTTAGGCTGCACCGCCTTCAGGTCCAGAGAGGCACCACCCTATATATGTACACCACACCATTTCAGACCCAGTGTTAATATGCTAATGTCTACTTTCTAATTTTAGAAGTTCAAATGTATTACCTAGGTATCTAAGATGTTCCCACAGAGATCATTATATATATATATATATATATATATATATATATATATATATATATATATATATATATATATATATATATATATATATATATATATATGACTCATATAAGATTTAACATATACTTAAAAATCGTTTACGTAAAAAACACTCACTTTAATAAACTTCATGAACTCGTCGTGAGAGATATGGCTGCACTGGAGATCAATCTTCATGGCCAGCAGGAGCGTGAAGAGGAACTTGTGACATTCATAGAAGCCACGGCAAGTGTTCCTCCACACCTGATGTGTTAGGTACCTGATGATGTTAGCGATCCTCGTCTTGGGGGCATTGCTGCGGTCCGACCTACAGGAGAAGGTGAGTATTGTCAGGGTATGTGGGAGGTGCGATATCCACACCCACGTCACAAGAGGCTCAGTGACCGTTATTTACAGAAGCATGTATAACTTGGGCTACAGTTGTCAGGGAACATCACGGTAAGTGAAGCCTCATGTAGATTTGATACTAGCAACGAAGCCCTAAGCAGTACTTATGTTGTAAACACAGACAAAAGTCAATCCATCATTAATATAATGAAACAAAATCTTTCTTATAATAGATTTCATACTAGGAGTTTACTGTACATATTGCTACACTATACTACAGTATGTTACCTAACAAAATACTGGCAGTGAATATGTCGACGAATATATTATAACATCGGCAATTGTTTCCAAAATTATGGAGAATATTGCACCAAGATTTATAAATGAAGAGTGTATGACAATGTTTAATTTGGGATGAATATTAATGTTATTATTTAAAGACTGGTCTAAATGTTTGCACTAAATACAGAAATAGTCGAGGCTAGTTTTAAATAAGAGAAATATATGTCTTAACAGTCGAGAAAACAGAAACATGTAATGATTTTGTATAGCATTATGTTATCACAGTGTACAGTACACTCAGAAGCTAGGTAACTGGAGTTGTCAAGTAACATCACGGCTGAGTGGATACCTTGAACAAAATGTAGGCGTGGTGCGTTGACGACGGGTTAACTGCTCTGACCGCCACTAATATTGTTTGACCATTCCCAGTCGGGGCAACCTAGTTTCTACCTGACTATTTCGGGTTCGCAAATTAGCATCGTTGCTGGACTCTTTACAAGTTCCCTTGACTTCCTCTTGCCTGGATGTAATATATTTAGTTTCTTACAGTCAAATCTATTCTAGTAATTCATTCGCTAACTAATATTGATAGTAAAGTAAGGGGCCTCTGGTCTGTATGTGTTGTTGCTGCATTAACTGTAAATTTGTTAGTGTGGCTTTTCAAAGAGAGAGAGAGAGAGAGAGAGAGTGTCCCAAATACTTATTGATGGACATGAATGATAGGCAGTCACTTGGTCCTGCCTTGTAAGAGAGATGGTACGACTTCTCCGTTGTCCTCTGTTCATTAACACAGCTGATAATAAACATTGATCACCAATACCTCCCTAAAGAAGAAAACACTGATAATATTTACTTGGTCATGGACAAGTTGAAGAGTATGAGGAACTGCCTGAGGGAGGTCTGGTACATGCAGGAGACGGCGGCCATGTCGGTAATGAGGAAGTAGAGTATAGAGCCACGGGTGGCCACGGGGCGGTACTCCTCGCGGGCACCGTTAATCTTACGTTCCGTCTCTGAAGCTATCTGTAGTTTGGTGCTCACATCCTGCGCCGTTGACTTGGTGTCCTGCAGCACCATGATGAGGTCCTCGTCGTCAACCAGAGAGCCCTGGACAACAACATTAGAGGATTTGAGTGTTCCTCGACATTAGGGTTCAAGAACACATTGTATAAGCAGCTCATCTGAACAGTTAACAGAATAGATAAAGGTTAATGATCATTCTTCTCCATTGGTGTGGCAACAACTACGATGACGAAGATGTTGTGTGAGACAAAACTTTTCAACAATATTCACGTCAACTTTACCTTCCTTTACTCAGTAATTGATAGTCACTCTTACCTCCTGGTAGTGAGTGAATTGATGAATATTTCTCATCGTGTTTAAACAGTTGTGACTATAAATCCATAATCATACGAGAATGAAATGATGAGAAGTATTAAAAAAATAAAGAGTTAAAATCTTGAGTAGAAGTCCTATATATAATATAATATCCGGTTCTCACTCAGTGTAAGTGGGTTAGTAATAGGGAGTGCGTCCAGCCGTAATGCCTGCGTAGAAATTTGTCATAAAACGGCGATGATGGTGATGATGTCATTTTATGAAACAGGATACTGTACTGTATTAATGTTGTCTACTTGATCTGTTGTTATTGACACCTCTGCCAGGCGTACAACATTTCCACCACCCGTGTAACACTCGTCGATCACTGACCTGTACTGATGTGAGGCGGAAGAGGAGGTTGTCCTCAAGTTCCTTCATCCTCCTCTTGTTCTCCATCACCTCCTCAATTAGCGCCAAACGCTCGTTCTCCAGCTCGCTCTTCTCCGTCCGTATCACCCGACCTGTCGCAGTCCCGGTATGATACAATACAATAACAAATAACATATAAGTAGGCAATGTCATACTTTCTTATCCAGTACATTTTAATATGATAGACACTACAATACGATACATTGCAATACATTACAATTGAGTAATCTATAAAACAAAAGCCACACGAGACAACCTCTAGTTATGGTAATAAGAACAAGAAATCATTCAGTAAAGTATATCACATCCAAAACTTCTCCATAAACGAATACCTACCATGAGTTCCAAGGATCCTCTGTTTACTGCCCCTATGCAGGGCAAAATTTTTTTTCATTTAGTGAAGAGCCACGAGTGCATTACATTATCCGTGATGTTCAAGAACACACACAGACACACAACATACAAACATTAAAGTATATATCAAACTAGTTGATAAATTAGCTCTGAATACGAAGATTTTGGGCTCCTACTAAGGGACTGGGACACAGGATCCTTGCACTCAAAGGGTTAGGTCCTCGTATTCAAGGGGTTAGGTCTTGTACTCAAAGGATAAGGATTCTCATACTCAAGAGATAAATACTAGGAACCAGGTATACAAGCACGTTAACCCACCCAAAAGTTGATCCTCAAGGCCATGGACGGTGACAGTGAAGTCTATGATGGCGGTCTTAGCAGAGACCTCCGGGGCATAGGCTGGGTTGGATAGCTTGGTGGTGATGTACAACATAAATCCTGGCATCACGTCACACTCCTTGTCTCCCACCACCACCTGGAACACATTGACGCCCTTATATACTGTATATGATTTATTTCTCAACATTTTCGTCAAATTCGCAAGTACTGTACCACTTGTTATATCGTTCTTTATTAATTTATCCAGTTCCTTCGCTTTACACGAAAATCTCACATCCAAGTATTATGTTGCTCTCATTGTTCGTCTTCACAACGTATAACCTTTTCTTCTCTTAAGGTGAAGATGACATACTTAGATTGATTGATTGATTTGTGGAGCCAATGGACCAGTCAGCGCCGTATGGTAATTTGCGGATATCTATCTATATAAAACAAAGACGTATGTCTGTTTGTTTGCGTGTGTGTTTGTTTGTTTGTGTGTCCGCACGAGAATCTCAGAAACTACTTTCCCGATCTGTAGTGATGATGGGTGGTGTTATATGTAGTGATGATGGATGTTGTTATATGTAGTGATGATGGGTGGTGTTATATGTAGTGATGATGGATGGTGTTATATGTAGTGATGATGGATAGTGTTATATGTAGTGATGATGGATGGTGTTATATGTAGTGATGATGGATAGTGTTATATGTAGTGATGATTAGACTATAAAATAATAACAGTTTAATGCTAAAAAAATATCCTTTGCTGTACCGTTGTAGTGGAACTTACATACACCGTTAATGAACTATTATGGAAGAAGAAGTTTTGGGGACTGAACAGTGAGACAATGTGTAGCCTCCCGGAGGGTGGCGTCCTACCGTGGCCTAGCAAATGAGCCGCTCGGACCAAACTTGGCATGGATAGCAAGTATCATGTGGGGATCTCAAAAAAACTCCAACCAACCCGATCCGACACACCCAACCAGACCCGACCCGTTAAACCACACAGAGGTTGAAAGTCGTATCACATCCCACGTATTATAGGTAATTGTATCCTTATATATACTACTACACGTTCACTACAACGCCCGTACTACACGTCCATTACAACACCAGTCCTATGACTCTACTCAGACAGCTTCCAGGCAGTGAGACATCATTCAAATCTGTTGATACAGTAATCGACCAGGACCAAGCAGTCCAGTACCCTGCAGAATTCCTTAATTCTTTGGAGCCCGCTGGAATGCCTCCTAACCACCTCACTCTCAAGATTGGAACTCCTATAATGCTCTTAAGAAATCTTGAGCCACCAATCCTCTGCAATGGCACAAGACTGGTGGTGAAGAACATGATGCCACATGTACTGGAAGCTACAATACTGACAGGAAAAGCTAAAGGAGAGGACGTTTTTATACCAAGGATACCTCTCATCACCACTGACCTGCCATTTGAGTTCAAGCGACTTCAATTCCCGGTTAAAGTGAGCTTTGCCATGACCATCTACAAAAGCCAGGGACAGTCCCTAAAGATGGTTGGCCTAAACCTGGTGTTTCCTTGCTTCTCTCATGGACAGTTCTATGTTGGATGCTCCAGAGTGGGAACTGGCAAAAATTGTTACATGCTTGCTGCTCATGGCAAAACAAAAAATGTGGTCTACCTTAATGCACTACAGTGGCGTCCTACCGTGGCCTAGCGAAAGAGCCGGGCGGCGAATCTGCTAGTCCGTTATATAAAAAACGACCACATCCTATTAAAACAAATTGAAACAAGCTGATGCTTCACTCCCTCCGACTAACGAAGTGGACGAACTGAGGAAAAAAAATAAAATCTTGGCTCAGTTTCCACCATAAGGCCGCTGAGCACAGAAGCACATAGCGTATGCCTCAAATTAAAACTATTTTTTCCATATTATAACCGAATTTATTTTAAAAAATTTACATTAACAGTATTTCCCTCTTTTAAAATTTTGTTGAGGGACTTATTATTTAGGGAACATGGTTAACTATCAGGTCAGTGTGAGGGGCCTGTCGATGACCTATGTAGAGGCCCTTTGTGAATGCATCCTTCTATCCTGGCCTCTCGTGGTCAGAAAGAGGTTAGAGGCTTTGAAATGTGGTGATATATGCAGATGTTAAAAGATAAGTTACACTGACAGGAAAGCAAACAATGAAGTACTTTGGTCATAATGTGGGATGAGAGGAAAATGACAGGGACGGATCCAGGAATATCAAAGGGGGTGGAGGTTCCAAGAAGTTGTGGATAGGGGAATATGGCGAGTACAGCGAACCCATCCAGCTGGGTTTTACCTGGGTGGGGGGAGGGGGAGAGGCTGTAAGCCCCTGAAATGTTTTGAAATCTGACCAATATCATGGTCATTTTCAGGCCATGTGCACTTGATATAAGAATATATTTTGAGGTTAATAGTAATATCTTGGGGGTTTGGTCAAAACAGCCCGAAAACGTTTAGAGTGAAGGGCTGTGGTCGCCAACCCCCAAGTATGACGATAGTACTTTGATTGATTGACACTACGATACAATGTGGTCGGCATTGCACTCGACCACCGTCACTTTTCCAACCACGAAATTTGATACCCATTCACAGTAGCGTCAACTGGGGTGCATCAGGCATGACCCAGCGATCATTAGGATAGAACGCGAGCTCGGTATTCACTCTATCACCGTGCTCCTTCTTAGGTTAAACATGAATAAATCCTACCCATATCACACGGAAATAAATATGTTACTCTGATTGAACTGGCAAAATTCTGGTGTTGTGCAGATTGGTGTATCACAACTATTCTTTAACAAGCGTTGGGTAAAATACGTACAGTACCTCACTCGTGTTTTACCTTTAGAATGGATCCAGACTTGATGAAGTTCCTCTCCAGCAAGTTGTCGAGGACGGGGTCAAGTTCCTCCTCGACGTCCTCGATCAGCAGAGGCCGACCCAGTGAGAGTGAGTCTTCCAAGTGGGCTCTAAAGTATTTGTGGTTCAAGGAGGAGATCTGCAAGTAGAGGATGTCACAATATACGGTCACTATTAACCCTTTGGCTGCTGGTGATTTCCCCATGCTGAATAAAATCGTTTGGCGGAAGCCAGACTAAAACTATAAAATGCGGAAGTCGCAGGGAAAGAGTTATCTAACTGGTATAGTTGCTGACGACCATTACTCAAACTAACTTTCCATACAGCTACTTGTGATAAACACATTAACTGAAATTCATATAGTTAGTTATACTTCTGGAAGATAATGGTGAGATTAATACGAGAAACAATATTTACTGGTGATTTAAAACAGTTACTTCGGCTCACAGCACATCTTGGTAACCACCACGATTTCCTTGGATCATGACTTATTCCGATGAAGAAGACAGTTATTAGAATTTGATCCACTGTTGCCATTAACGTTTTGCATTGTATATAACTGACCTGAAGTTCATTCATGGCTTCTCTGTTCTTGATCCAAATCTTGCCTTGGCCTTGAGGGTCGATGAGTAGCGGGTAACAGGAAGCCTTGCTCACAATGAGGCCGTTCTGGATACTGAGCTCGTCGTTGGGGAGTCCCTGGAGGTTCCACTCTGTCACCTGCACAGTTTCAAAACAGGGAGTAAGTTTGGAAGTGTTACCTGTAATAATTTTAGAGTTAAAGTCTGTCTTAATTTGGAAGCATATCATGTAAAGATTGGAGTATGCGCCTGTCTGATGTTTGGAAAGAAGGATGTTTAAACTTTACCGTGGGGTCAAGTTAAAATTTGGGAGTAGAGGTTTGTTGAAGTTCTGCAATAGGCCATAGTTACAGTACAACAAACTTTGGAGGCGGGCCCTGTCAAATGTTCGAATTGGAGGTCCGTGTGTCAGTTGATGAACAATATGTAAAGAATGAAGTCTTTAGCAGTGCAGGAGTATCACTGTTTAAAGTGTAAGAGTAGGAGAATATTGTCTATATTTTGGCACAGGACGTATATGAGGCACAACGTACAGTGGCGTTGTCAATGAGCCAGGTGGTCACGTCGAGATCGCGAGTGTAGGGGATGTTGCGTGAGTTGAAGAGGGAACGCCACGCCTTGGTCATCTTGGTGCGATACTCCTGGTTGAAGGGCCCCGCATATGACAGGAACGCCGTCGTCACCAGGACGTCTCCCACCAACCTGGCAAATCACATTTCAGCTTCGTCATCGTCTTGACCTGAACCAAAGCTTAACCTATTTAAACTCTTACGTACAGCAATCTAACTTAAATTAATCCAACTTTATTTGACCCAGTCTCATCAAATCTAAATTCCTGCAAGGTTACCTAATCTGAGCTAAGCTAACAATACTAACCTTTTTTTTTCAGCAACGCCAACACACCAACTAAGATATTCATACGAGTATATGCAGAAATGTTACCGCATTAGGAATGTGCGGTAATAAATGATTTTTCTTATTTTGCAGTGTGGTGGCCGAGAAGACACAGCATTTGTTTCATTTCCTAAAAGGCTGGCAGCTCGCATCTGGACACCCAAGTGTACCCAGCTGTGAATGGGTACCCAGATTTAAAGCTAGGAAGTGAAGGATGTAGAGTGCAGTTACAATCAAACTGCATTTAGTGTGCTGTACCCTCATTTCCTTAACTACCATTCTTTTATTTGCTGGCCAGGTATTGTTGCGTATATAGCTACATACTACACAGGTTAATATTGGGAATACATTGTGGAATGACAAATTGCCAGTCCAAACCTTGTGGTTGAGGAGGTATCAGGTGCTAACAAGCAGCAAATAAAGATAAGCATTTAAAAACATGCAAACAAACATAAATGCACTTCATTTACAACACACACACACACACACACACACACACACACACACACACACACACACACACACACACACACACACACACACACGGCCTTTAGCCACTGTGAATACTTCCAGATCTAGTAAAGATGACTTTTTTGTTCTCTTTTTTTTCTTTTCTGTACCGAGAGCTTTTGTCAAGGAAGTGGCTCACTCCCTAATTGTGTAACTTTTATCATTTCTGTTTGTTGTATAATTTTAGCCTTTTGTCGGCCATGTTCTCCCATTAAACAGCTAATTAAAATTATATACACACACACACACCTGCCAAGCTGTTGTTTGAAGGCTTTACTCTGCTTGGTCCAGCGAACCTTCTCCCCGGCAAGACCATTGATGAGTGTAGCGGCTGCTTGCATCTTCCTGCGACACACGTTGGCGGCATCGATCAGCTTCTGTTTCTCTGCGAGCGCTGTCTGGTACTGACCTCGCACCACGTCCAACTCCCGCTGCTTGTCATCCAGCTCCGCCTGTGCTCTCTCTAGGTCCCCCATAGCCAGCCGCAGCCTTGCCTCCTGCAGCGCCAGGTTCGACTGCCCCACAGACACACACAAACATGTGGTAGGTTAGTTCACGAGTGTATGTGTAATCGCACATATTGTGTATTGTTTCTGTTACCATTATTATCCTCAGTTCCATCACATATCAGTTTATCAGTGAACTATGCCAGGTGATAAAACATTAATGGTCTTGCCTTTAAAGCTGTCGGATTACAAAGAACACAATATTCTAGTTATTGGTATAAGGCAGAGAGGCATTACTGTACCTTGAGCGGCAGAACTTCCTTATTGACGCCGAAGAAGACGGCCATGGCACGTGTCCAAGAGAGGAGGCCGGCCACGTCGCCACACACCCGCTTGGCCGTGTCCATGTCGTAGTCTTCCATGTCAAAAAAAGGTTCCAGCAGCTCCACTATCTCGTCGTTGATGGTGTCCTTCGGGAAGTTCTGCAGCGACAGCAGGAAGGTCGTGCTCGCCATCATCTGGGGAATACAGGGGATCAGATGCGTGTTGTTACTGTTCTCATGAAGATTAAACACCCGGGTAGCATCAGGGTGGTTAAATTTCAGATAGCTTAAGCTAGGGTGACAAATCTTCAGATGGGAACTGAGGTACACTGAAAGGTGATCATTACGCACCCCAGGAGGTGGCACATGTTATTATACAAAAAGAGAGACGTCACCTCATTATTCAGTCAGATAGTTGTAGAGTGTAGACCACGGTGTGCAATACCTCCACACTGTCGTGCTACCTTTGTTGTGTGAGGATCTCTTGTCAGTTGTTAATTGATTAAAGAAAATGAATATGTAAAACCCTATAAGACGATACACATCTGTAAATGGGAATATAAATTCTTACCTACAACCAATTATGTGACACGATCATTTTTATTATAAGGAGTTTAAATAATCTGGCAACCATATTAGTTTACAATATCCAATGGAATAATGTTTCATGAGCTTACTGTTCATTCTTTTGTACTTTGTAATCGTATTATTATGATTAACTTAATGTACACAATATATTACTTTTCAATATCCTGTGTTATAATACTTTAATTTGTTGTTTATTATTGTAATAATACATGAAGATTAGGCACCCAGGTAGCGTTAAGGTACTTTAACTTCAGGTGGGTGAAGCAAATATGACGAAACTTTAGGTGGGAGCTTTGAGGGCCTAATCTACATGCTATCTGTGTTTACAAACATCCTCACACTTCCTTGGCTTCAGTAAAAATAAATAAATACAAATAATGCCAGTACCCTTGTTCAGACAACTGTGCTTACCACAAAACTGTCTACTACACCATATTTCCTTGACTGACCTGTACACTTTGAGCCACTATCATACTTGCTATGTCATTAACCTTTGTTGCAAATAACATGATATGTTGCATGGTTTAAAGTTTGTTTGCAAGAGGTTCCCGATGGTTATCGACCTCAATCATTATTTGAGAATTATATTAATTCATATATTTTTTTTAAGACAATCAAGGCACTTTCGAGAAAATTTAGGTAAAACAAAAAGATCTTCACACTGCAAGTCGAGGAATAGAAATGCTTGGCTCAGTTCCTCTTTATTTGAAATACAGTTACAAAGTCACTAGGCTAATAGATAAAAATTACCTTGAGACTCTCAGGCCAGGAGGGTTTTGGGCAGGCAGCGATGGGGTCTGGCCTCACTGGCTGAAGGTGTCGCTGGAACAGTATCAAGACACAGTCCATGATGCGCATGATGAGGTGTGGCGGTCGACCCAACTTACGAATCGTGGCTGAAATATTGTACAAAGTTAACAATGGCACCAGCTTGCAATTAGTAGTATTAGGGGTACCCAGGTTGAGAATCCCATACCCGAAATCCTTGGGGCCGAATGAGACTCGGATTCAGTTTTTTTTTCCTCCGGGTTTTGGGGAACCTGTACACTGTATACCAGTATAATGGGGTACAGGCACATAAGAACATAAGAATGGAGGAAACTGCAGCGGGTTTATTGGCCCATACTGGGCAGTCCCATTTACACCCAACCCCCATCGTTCATATATCCATCCAACCTATGTTTGAAGCTATCCAGCGTACTCGAGTTAATGATGATGTTTGGTAACTTGTTCCACTCATCCACTACTCTATTTCAAAACCACTGTTTACCTCATTCGCGCCGAAATCTAAATTTGTCTAATTTAAAACCACTGTTGCGAGTTCGCTCCTGGTTGGATAGTTTGAGTACCTTTGTAATGTCCCCTTTGTTTAGCCCTGACTTCCATTTACAAACCTAGATCATATCGCCCTTCACTTTACGTCTCTCGAGGGAGTGCAAATTAGAATGCTTTAACCTGTCTCTGTACTCAAGGTTTATTATGCCCGGGATTAGTCTTGCCATTCTCCTCTGTATTCCTTCTAGGGATTCTATATCCATTCTGTAGTACGGTGACCAGAACTGAACTGCGTAATCCAAGTGAGGTCTCACAAGCGCATGATATAGAATTAGGATAACCTCTCAAGTCTTGTAACTAACTAACTAACCTCACCCAGAGGGGACTGTGCCCGAGTCTCAGCACGAAATTTATGTATATCTCATTTACCGAATATGGATACATATAGCCTGCAGGTAGTTTAGTTTAATGCAATATTTTAAATCATTTTGTTCATGAAACAATAAGAAAAGATGCACATTGAACCATCAGAAGGTAAGCTACCACCATCGTAGGCCTATCTGTAACTGCCCCTGAAATTTACCATAGCGCAGTTTGTGTCTTATCTTCATTCATTAATTTATTACAAGTACATACTTAACCTAGTAAAAATTATGTCATATACCCTAGTCAGTGTATCCTCTACCACGGACATAATTAATGAAATAAATGTGTACAGCCTTCGTAATGAAGCAGCATACCTGTACCACATACACATAACGACAGGCTTCCAGTTTCCACCTACGTTGCCGTCGTTTGATTAACAATAAAAGGTTATTTGTGAATATTCGCAGTTACCTTCAATTTTAAGTTCATGATAAATCTTTGCTTGTTTCATGATCAGCATACCGTTAAGCGGCATATGCTCACGAATTCACTCTTTCCAAACACGATCAAAATCTTTATTTTTCGCCTTATACAATGTTTTTATATTTTTCATAAGCTTCTGCTCATCACTTTAAGCATACGACTTTAACAACGTGTCTTTTTGTTTCTTCAGGTCATTAATGGTGGTCGTTCAGACTCCAAACTCCTTCGTGAGTCTCCTCACACTTACACTACGAACAAGTTCTTGCAATAACTCAACTTTTTTGAGCTATGGATAAGCATACATGCTTCCTTTTTTTCTTTTCACTGTTACCCATATGGGTTCCAGCAGGCCTCTTCGACATTTTCAACTGTATATTCAAGCGACAAACCACAGAAAAAGCAAAAAAATCACCGAGTAATGCCCGAGTAATGCCCGGACGTCTAGCTGCGATAAGTGCTGAACAGCAACTGGTGCTTGACGCCAAGCCACCACCACCCTGACCCAGCTAGAGTAGATGAGGTAACGGCACCCCAAAAAAACGTACGGATTTCGGAGGTGCTCTTTTTGTTCTCTTTTATTCTCCAGTATTATGATACATTAGTTTTCATGGCTGAAATAGATTTGGACAACAGAGAAAGACGATTTTGAACAGAAATTTGGGTGGGTTACTGTTGTTCTAAAATAGTTTTAATATATTTCAGCAACTAAGTTATTTAAACAGATTTAATTTAGGTAATAAGATAAGCAGCCAAGGAAGATATAATTTCTTAAATTCTCACCCATTAAATTCCGTAATTTTACCCTTTGAGTACGATGACTTTACCCTTTCAGGATAAAGATTTAACCATTTGATGCAATCATTTAACCCTTTAAACATCATGACTGAACCTTTTAAGGACTATGATTCAACTCTTTAAGGACCATGATTTAAATCTTATCTGGGTCCATTGAGGACCAGGACTTAACCTCTTGTGAACGATGATGTAAAAATCCTCACGCATGTGGAATGACTCACCAATATGTGCAGGCTTGATGGTGTTGAGGGCAGCCTCTGCCTCCTCCAGGGCAGGGCGGGCGGCCTCCAGTTTCTCCTCCGCCAGGGATTTATCTTTGGCGATGTCGTTGACAAGTGCTTGAGCCTTGTCGCGGACCTTCTCCACCTCCTCCTTGATCGTCTCGGATTCCTCAGCGCGACGAGTGACTTCTTCCAAGATCTGAAGGATAACATAAGTAGTGTTGATGTTCCTTCCACTGTTAACATTGTTTTTATGACAAGTATACATTAATACCTTACACGGGAGTACATAGTATTGTTACCGGTAAAAGGCCTTCCTCCCTCACCAAATAAGATCTTTCCTTCACGAACAAGACCTCCCTTTCTCAGCAGTCAAGACCTCCCTTCCTCAGCAGTCAAGACCTCCCGTCCCCTTTCCTCAACAGAAAAGACCTCCCGTCCTCAGCAGACAAGACCTCTCTTCCTCAGCAGACAAGACCTCCCTTCTTCACCAGTCAAGACCTCCCTTCCTCAGTAGACAGACCTTCCTTCTTCAGCAGACAAAACCCCCCTTCCTCAGTAGACAAGACCTCCCTTCTTCAGCAGTCAAGACCTTCCTTCCGCAGCAGACAGACCTTCCTTCTTCAGCAGACAAGACCGCGCTTCCTCAGCAGACGACAAGACATCTCTTCCTCAGCAGGCAAGACCTCTCTTCCTCAGCAGACAAGACCTCTCTTCCTTAGCAGACAAGACCTCTCTTCCTCAGCAGACAAGACCTCCCTTCCTCAGCAGACAAGACCTCCCTTCCTCAGAAGACAAGACCTACCTTCCTCAATAAACAAGCGTTTAACCTAAGACCGGATTACCAAATGTTTTTAAACTTAATTTTCCTCCTCCAGAAAAAAAAAAAAGAATGTAGCCATTTAAGGCAGAATCTTAAGTGTAATTTGAATATTATTTCCTTTACCATCTTTGTGAGTCTGCATGATAACCTGTCCAGCTGATGAGGAAATATTTAACACAAGAACAGATCTGAATCCATATGGAAGGAGAATGACAAAGTTAAATGGGAAGGAAGCATAATGGATATAGAGAAATTAATTTAATCGAAGGGACGACCACACACCATAGCTGCTTCAGCCTGCCCATGAGGATTACTTGCCCACCGTTACGAGGGGAACCTTAAAGTTGATTTGCGGGATCC
Source organism: Homarus americanus (assembly GCF_018991925.1). Lineage (NCBI taxonomy): Eukaryota > Metazoa > Arthropoda > Malacostraca > Decapoda > Nephropidae > Homarus > Homarus americanus. Next base: position 494,451 of record NW_024744357.1, on the reverse strand, counting down.
TGTGTATTTACAAGTGCCTCTCAAGCAGCAATGCCCTTCTGGAAGTGCCAAGGGAGTAGGGGAGATAAAACTGCCCATAGGATGCCCCCCTCCCCACCATACTATAGGATGACCACTCAGACGAGAGTGCCTGGGATATTTAAAAGAAAATAAATGATTGAACAGTCAAAACATACTCCATACGGCTACAAAGCAATTGTTAGCTTTGGGCAGTCAGTTGGTTTAGGGTGTGCCGAGGATGTAGGCAGGATACCCAAGGCGAGTGTTCATGCAACATTTAGGGCAGTGGCATAAACTTGGTGAGTATTATCCTCTTTGATCGTGCGGGTATATGTGAAGCTTCCCACGGTATCTAGTTTGTAATAGGGATAAGACCTGTAACCTCGTGCTATGTCCTTTGAATAAATCAAGATGCTTAGATATCTCTTTAAATGTCCCCTAAATAATATACTAACAATAAGGAGTTCCCCCAGTAACAAATGAGCGAGTCAGTATAAGAGAGTACAAGTAACTAAATGATAATAATGTAAAGAAATACTTAGAGTGTAAGCTAATAGAAGGAAGATTAAGAGTATTGAATTAAAGAAATAAAAAGAGAGAAAGAACCAAACTTTCCTACGTGAATATAATATTCATACAAAGAAAAGGTAATTTATTAAAGGAGAGAAATTGCATTGAACAGGGTGGGATGGAGGCTTACTAATGTAGACCAACAATATGGGAAGATGATGATTTGCGAACCTTCTGTGCTTTCTCGGAAGCGACAGCCAATTCTTCCTCCATGACGAAGAGCTCTTCTCTGAGTCTCTCCACCGCTATCGACGCCTCCTGCAGCTTGTCCAGGCCCGAGGTCATCCTAACAGCCGACTCCCCGATCTCCTCCCGTTTCTCGTTGTATATCTTCTTGTAAATACTGATGAACGAGAGGAAGGACTTGGGGGTGACGTGAGCAGCGCGTCGGTACCTGCACACAACAAACACCTGTTTTATTACCTTGTCATGTTAAGATGCACCAGACACCTTTTGTCATATTAAATTACACCTAACACTTGTCTTATTACCTTCGTTACACTAAGACACACGAATCAGGAGCAGGATAGAATACGAAAATGAAACTGAGAACAGATTTTCATTATTGTTAGAGGAAGACTGACAATGTTAAGTATAATAAAGTTTAGAATAGACAATTCCAAGAATTTCATAAAGAATGATTTGAAGAGATCTAGAGGCAGAAAAAAAATGGTCTGCAGGGGATAATGCAAGATAATTATGAACCACTTGCAACTTAAAGAGTATTATCGAGAGCAATATACCCTATGATGTCCCCCCAAAATAGGTTATTTCAAATATTAAGAGAAATTTTGCAATATAGGTATACCCATTTTTGTCTCAATGCCCATTTTTTTTACAGTGTACGAGTTTTTTGGTGCTACTCTCCTGAGTTTTGTATTTCACAAAACATTTTACAGATACCATTCGTTAAAAGAACAAATTCTGATCTCTTTTCAAATGCTTCACAATTCTTGAGCGGGTTATCTTATTCACAGTTCTTATTTGGGCCTCACTATTTAGTTTCTTAATAAAGTATCGGTAGTTTCTTGTCAACATAATCTCGACTGACCTCATGCTTTAACTCAAAAATATTTTAGGCACGGGAGAACGAGTGGGTATCAAAATATCTACTGTATAACTTGTACCTTTTTAATACAGGGCATACAAAAATAAGAAACAGGGATATTATATGGTATGCGTCGTACTTGTCACAGGACTACTAACCTCTGGAAGTAGTCGCTACAGAGCTGGGCTACGTGATCGTGGATGGTGCCCATGCCCTTCACCAGGCTGGTTTTCACCTCCGCCGTGCTGATGATCTCATAGTCGTCAAGGAAATGCTGAGCCACGGCTACCAGCGCCTCCTTCGGCCACGGCTGGAACCAGTCAATGGTACACCCGCTGATCAGCCCCGGGAACTTCATGGCACGACTTCGGAATTTTTCACCCACCTGATGGTGTTGGAGGCCTTAATTAATTGCAGTAAGGTTATTAAGAATGTCATTATCGTAGTTGCTCTGTGACCTATTCGCTGGTTTTCTTCTACAAATATCATAACAAGGTTTTGTCTTTTAACCGTCTTGAAATTTGGATTTCCCAAATTTAATCTTTTGGTGAAAATTATACAAAACGCAAAACAGGCTAAGCAAATGTTACTTAATCTAACCTAATTGTCTCCCTGAACATATTTACACTAAGTAACATTAGAGAGGTTAGATTAGGTTTGGTTGCTTTGTTTTGCCAGTTTTACTCTAAGAGGAGTGGATGATGCGGCATCTCCCATGATGGATATGAACCGCTATACTGATGTTAATTACCTCTAATATTATTGGCTCACCAGGAATCTTAGACTACCGTAATGTAGCTGAAATATTATTTTTCTTAATTTCTAAGTAAACACATTACTGTATTATCAAACTGATATTATTAGATTAAAGTAATCTTGTGATATAAACCGAAAAATGCTAGGGACATTTCTTAACGTGAAAGGAGGGAGCACTTCACTTACTGGAACTTAAAGTTACAATTGAAGTCGGTGTGTATAAATTTGTTCATGTGGACATTTGGTCCAGAGTACAAGTATTTAGGGACAAGTGTCTTATATAACGAAGGAAAAACTGACGGGGGAGAAGCAGAGGACGACGTGCAGGTTCTGGCGGGTGCGCGCGAGGAAGAAATCCATGACGTTCTCAGGGGTAGGAGGGCGGCGCGGGTGTTCCCTCTTCATGATGGGGATCAGCTCGCTCACGATCTCGCCTTGCTCGTCCCGGTTGAACAGGTTGCTCACCATACCTAAAGAAGACCACACTTGTTTACACAGACACAACTTTTGCCATCTCCAAATCTTAAACTGTCCGTGTTATTCAACAAAAAGAAAAACAAAATGCATATTACCCAGAACCTCTAGGGTAAATTGTCTAGAATTTTTAATCTTTCTAATAGTAGTATTATTAGTAAAGATAATTAATGGTTTACTGAAAGAGCACGGAGGACTAAAGGTTGAATATATACAATAATCAGAGATGATAAAAGTTATACATGGTGAAATTGGGGAGTGGGTCACTTGATTGATGAAAACCTTCAGTAAAAAAAAAAAAGAGAAGTACATGGAGTAGACATACAAATTAACTGTAGATATGGAAGTAATCTCAGTGTTGACAGGGACGCCGGTTTTGTAAACTGTCTTGTGAGTTTATAATGACGTCTTCCCTAGATATAGGAGGTTTCACACATTGGTGCAGTCTTCTCCGGCTGGTTACAGTCTACACATATTTACACAGCAATCGCGTGCTCCTGGTGGCCGAGGTGTCTCAGCTTACATGGTGTTGGAGATGGTTCTTGTTTCTCCTCTGATGGAGTTGAGAGTCCTCGTTTCTCCTCTGATGGAGTTGAGAGTCCTCGTTTCACCTCCGATGGAGTTGAGAATCCTCGTTTCTCCTCTGGTGAAGTTGAGAGTCTTCGTTTCTCCTCTGATGGAGTTGAGAGTCCTCGTTTCTCCTCTGGTGAAGTTGAGAGTCCTCGTTTCTCCTCTGATGGAGTTGAGAGTCCTCGTTTCTCCTCTGGTGAAGTTGAGAGTCCTCGTTTCTCCTCTGATGGAGTTGAGAGTCTTCGTTTCTCCTCTGGTGAAGTTGAGAATCCTCGTTTCTCCTCTGATGGAGTTGAGAGTCTTCGTTTCTCCTCTGATGGAGTTGAGAGTCCTCGTTTCTCCTCTGATGGAGTTGAGAGTCCTCGTTTCTCCTCTGATGGAGTTGAGAGTCTTCGTTTCTCCTCTGATGGAGTTGAGAGTCCTCGTTTCTCCTCTGATGGAGTTGAGAGTCCTCGTTTCTCCTCTGATGGAGTTGAGAGTCCTCGTTTCTCCTCTGATGGAGTTGAGAGTCCTCGTTTCACCTCTGATGGAGTTGAGTTTCACCTCTGATTTGTTTCACCTCTGATGGAGCTTGAGTCCCTCGTTTCTCCTCTGATGGAGTTGAGAGTCTCGTTTTCCCTGATGAGTTGCGTTTCCTCTGATGGAGTTGAGTCCTTGTTTCTCCTCTGATGGAGTTGAGAGTCCCTGCTTCCTCTGATGGAGTTGAGAGCCTCGTTTCTCCTCTGATGGAGTTGAGAGTCTCGCTCTCCTCTGAGGAGTTGAGAGTCCTCGCTTTCCTCTGATGGAGTTGAGAGTCCTCGTTTCTCCTCTGATGGAGTTGAGAGTACTCGTTTCTCCTCTGATGGAGTTGAGAGTCCTCGTTTCTCTCCTGGTGGAGTTGAGAGTCCTCGTTTCTCCTCTGATGGAGTTGAGAGTCTTCGTTTCTCCTCTGGTGGAGTTGAGAGTCCTCGTTTCTCCTCTGATGGAGTTGAGAGTCCTCGTTTCTCCTCTGATGGAGTTGAGAGTCTTCGTTTCTCCTCTGGTGGAGTTGAGAGTCCTCGTTTCTCCTCTGATGGAGTTGAGAGTCTTCGTTTCTCCTCTGGTGGAGTTGAGAGTCCTCGTTTCTCCTCTGATGGAGTTGAGAGTCTTCGTTTCTCCTCTGGTGAAGTTGAGAGTCCTCGTTTCTCCTCTGGTGGAGTTGAGAGTCTTCGTTTCTCCTCTGGTGGAGTTGAGAGTCCTCGTTTCTCCTCTGATGGAGTTGAGAGTCCTCGTTTCTCCTCTGATGGAGTTGAGAGTCTTCGTTTCTCCTCTGGTGGAGTTGAGAGTCCTCGTTTCTCCTCTGATGGAGTTGAGAGTCCTCGTTTCTCCTCTGATGGAGTTGAGAGTCCTCGTTTCTCCTCTGATGGAGTTGAGAGTCCTCGTTTCTCTCCTGGTGAAGTTGGAACTTCATATTTCTCCCCTGGGTGGTGAGGGCTTTATACTGGTAGTCCGTGACCACTGATCACAGGGCATTGACTCTATACACTTATTTCCATTTCCTTTGAGTTGAAATTGTCGATTTACTTATCAAGTGTGGGTTGATCGTCAATTTTTGAACTGTACTGTTGATGGAAACATGTTGATAAATTCTTGAGGGGAAGAGGAGATGGGGAAAGGTGGAGGGGTGGCAGACCACATCCATGGTCCAAAAGACCATGGAGGCGTCAGCAGAACAGCACCTATAATGTCCTCATCTCATGGAGGCTGAAGACGAAGTGTCTGTGTGTGTGCGTGCGTGTGTGTGCGTGCGTGCGTGTGTGTGTGTGTGTGTGTGTGTGTGTGTGTGTGTGTGTGTGTGTGTGTGTGTGTGTGTGTGTGTGTGTGCAAAAAATTAGGTTTATAGTGTATCTATGAACGTGCTTGTGCATATGTGTGAAGAAGGCTTTTGTTATATTTATGCGGCTAAAAATCATTGACATGCAGTCTTTAAACACTTGAATGTAAACAACTAGGTCTATACAAAAATGTGATGTGTTTAAACATATATCTCCCTAACACACCTCGTCAGTCATGAATTTCGGATATATATTTAAATTGTCCTCACAACTGTCATATCTAAATGTGTAGTCATGTTTACTTAAAAAAATAACTGGACATATTACTGGACACCTTCAGACCCGACCATAATGTTCTTAATACTGTACATGTACTGTACCTCCAAGATTGACAATGAAGATTTTTTCTCCAATGTTGCAGAATTCTCAATACATCCCAAACTGTCTCTATACAGACTACTCACTGCCTCCAAAACCGTCTGTATACAGACTTCTCAACATCTTAAGAACTAAATTAAATTTTCTGGAGAAACATCAGTTCTGTATATCCAGGAAATTGTGTTAAACTTGACAATATACACAACGATATGTGATATGCAGCAGAAATTGGTCAGGGAGAGTGACAGGTAAGGGCACCAGGAGAGTACATCAAGCGGAAATTCTATCATACCAAGTTGAATGTTATTTTGTCCTACCAAAAGCAGCAGGATACTCCAGTAACAGGATCCACTAGCAACAGGATCCACTAGCAGCAGGATCCATTGGCGGCAGGATCCGCCCACTGTGGGATTCACCAGCACCTGGATCACTCACCTGATGATAATACGTTGTTGAGGTACTCTAGGAAAGCCTCCTCCTTCACCTCCTGATCCGTGAAGATGAATGTCGTGCCCTTCCCTTGGATCCCACACGTCCTGTACAACACCTTCAGGTCTTCTAGCAGGTTTGTCGTATTATAGGACCTAAAAGTTAGAGGTTCAGAATTTAACTGTTCAAATAGATTACGACAGATACATCTTTTGTTCAGACAAGTTAATTATAGTGTAGGACCTAAACCTGACTGACTGAATTTTCTTACCACAGAAACAGTGTAGCTAAGCTCTTGGGTCAAAATGTCAATATAAATTCATAAAATCAGAATTACAGACATTTTCAACAGTATTTTAAGTTCCGGACTTTTTTTTTTACCTTTCCTTAAACTTTATTAAGTATGATCTACCTGGTGAGGGCGATTTGGAAGGTCTTGTAGCCGGCGATGAAAGAGGCGAGCTTAGTGAGTGACTGCTTGCCGGAGCCGCCAACACCCACCAGCAGGGCGTTACCTCCTGGGTTACGAATGATGCGGGAGATCTGTGAACACCGCACAGTGTCAGTACTAAGTTACAGCACTACCAGGTACCATTTATTGTTAGTACTATTTCACAATACCACCATGTGCAGTTGGGGACTTTTCTGCGAGGTACACTCAGGGTTGTCTGCCCACCCTACCCAGGAGATGTGAACTCCTTGAGTATCGATTCGTGAATTCCGAAACATTCACCAAATCTAGGGTTGATAGGGGATGACCTAGAGGCTAAATATCGTGTCCTTTTACGACTTTTATGACCCAATAAGTAATGGATGCATTTGTTTATACTGAAAATTAGCATGAAAATATTATTATATAATAATATGAAAATGCATGTTTTTATCTGTCTGTAACACACCAGGACAGGACCTCGTGTAATATATTATCTGAATACTGTACTGAATAAAGTCGGGTCGGGAGGGGGGGAGGGGGCTGAAAATATGTTATATGTATAGCAGACTATAGCACCATATTGTATGTATTACAAACACCCCATAGCAGAAACGACGGTCACCTTTGCATGGTGCCCAGCAGTCTGGTACGTAGTGACAAGCAGATCCACTTAGTGGCTTCAAATAATTAAGTGACTAACTACAAGTGGCCATAACTTTAAAGTGTTATAACAACCTGACCATAATATCTGATTCAACTCACTATAATATTACCACCATATTACAACAATACCAGGTACCATACAGAACCATGTTAAAATGTAACCAGGTACCAAACGTTACCATGTTTCAACATTAAACAGGTACTAAATACAGTCGCTACCATGTTACGGTATTATCAGGTAACAAACAGTACCATGTTAAAACACTACACAGGTACACTGTTGATACCATGTTACAGTATTATCAGGTAACAAACAGTACCATGTTAAAACACTACACAGGTACACTGTTGATACCATGTTACAACACTATCAGGTACCACAGTACTATGTTACAACCTAACAGTGTTATTGCCATAGTGAAAGGTCACAACTACACATCGTAAGTCGTATGTCAAAATATCCTGTCATACTTACTTCAAAATACAACCTGACAGCAATAAACAGCAGCCAGAATACTGGCTACTTTCAATTAAGAAAGAGAACAGAATATCTAAAACGCTAATTATCCTCATGTCAACGATAAAAGTTAATTCTCGATAATTTCTAGGCAACTTTGTCACGGGGAATCTTTTATGGTGGAAGAATACAAGATTACTGAGATAACTCACCTGGATGATGTCATGGGGAATCTTACATGGGGTGAAAATCACTAGTAAGAACAATATGTCAACACGACTTGGCTAATCAATAATACTGTACCTACCCGAGTGAGGTGGATCATAGCATCAGTGAAGAAAACGAGGTCCATGCCGGCACCCCTGACCATCTCGTTGTACTGTGAGAGGAACATCTGCAGGCGGTCCTCGAGGGCGCTGAAGGAGGGGATGGGCTCATACACCTTAGGCATCTCCATGTCCAGGTCCTCGCCCTCGTCCCCGGTGGGTTCTGGGGCATCCCTGAAACTCATCTCTCTCAGTATCTCTCTCTCTCAGTATCTCCCTCTCTCAGTATCTCTCTCTCTCTCTCTCTCTCTCTCTCTCTCTCTCTCTCTCTCTCTCTCTCTACCTCCTTTACAAACACTTTGCTAAGAATGACGTAAGCCGTATAGCACACCACCCCAGGTTCCTTTAGAGGCAATAGCTTAACCTCAGAGGACGATGATTTAACTCTCAGCGGAAAATATTTTAACTCTCAGAAGATAATTTTACTTTCTGAGAAAGAAAGTGAAACTCACAGATGAAAATGGCTGAATCTGTAGACGACCAATATTAGCTCTCAAGGGGTTAAACTACTTCTTGAAATCGAGCCTCAATGTAGAGATTATCATAATACAAAAAACAAATATTACACAAATTTTAGCCCAAGGAAATATTTATAATAAAATACTTTGAAATAAGAAGCTGAAAATAAGAAAATCATTCCACCAAAGACCGACCTGAGAAAGTCGACGAAGTAGTGGGTGGTGTTGATAAGTTTGGTGAAGCGCATCCCGAGCTCCTGCTGGGCCACATTAACCAGAGCGTCCTCGAACCATTTAACATCCTTGGGTGATGTGAACCTGTGAGAGAAAGAGTCATCTCCGTTGTATGCATTAGACCTGATGCAACACCCACCTGTCAGCTATAACCATACAACACCCACCTGTCAGCTATAACGATACAACACCCACCTGTCAGCTATAACCATACAACACCCACCTGTCAGCTATAACCATACAACACCCACCTGTCAGCTATAACCATACAACACCCACCTGTCAGCTATAACCATACAACACCCACCTGTCAGCTATAACCGCCACAACACCCACCATCGCTATAACCACCACAACACCACCTGTCGCTATAAACACACCTACCTGTCAGCTATAACCATACAACACCCACCTGTCGCTATAACCGCCACAACACCCAGCTATAACCATACAACACCTACCTGTCACCTATAACAATACAACATCCACCTGTCAGCTATAACCATACAACATCCACCTGTCAACTATAACCATACAACACCCACCTGTCAGCTATAACCATACAACACCTACCTGTCAGCTATAACCATACAACACCCACCTGGCAGCTATAACCATACAACACCCACCTGTCAACTATAACCATACAACACCCACCTGTCAGCTATAACCATACAACACCTACCTGTCAGCTATAACCATACAACACCCACCTGTCAGCTATAACCATACAACACCCACCTGTCAGCTATAACCATACAACACCTACCTGTCACCTATAACAATACAACATCCACCTGTCAGCTATAACCATACAACATCCACCTGTCAACTATAACCATACAACACCCACCTGTCAGCTATAACCATACAACACCTACCTGTCAGCTATAACCATACAACACCCACCTGTCAGCTATAACCATACAACACCCACCTGTCAGCTATGACCCTACAACACTCGTGGCGCCATAAGGCCAGGAGGGAGTCGGAGGAGGTAATTACGTTGGCAGCGGCTCCCAGCATCCCCTGCCATATACGCGACAGGTCACGTAGGTTGAACACATAGTGAAACTTGGCTGGTGTAGGCAGCAACTTGTTCTGTGGGGTACATAAATTCACCGTCACTCACTGGCTGTTTGTTTTTACTAGCTTGATGTACTCCGGAAATGAGAGTATCTACAATCTTATTCCATTTAGGTAGTATTGGCTTGTTGTACAGATGATTTTAGACTGGTACTGGTTTGTTGTACAGAATGCTTGCTTCGATGGTACATATACTAGAGGAAATAATAAACTGGATTGCTGTATTAAGACATTAGACAGTTTGTTGCTCTGAGGAACTTAAAATGAAACTTGTTTTGTTCATTTTAAGGTCTAAATCAGTTCTCTCCACGGGGAAGGACTGACCTTAGTATGTGCCCAGAGCTTCCTGGTGAGCGGCACAAGGTTCTCCACCATGTCGCGCACCTCCTGGGTAAAGCCTCGCTTGCTGCTGAAGTGTCCTCGAGCTATCACACCGAAGATCTTGTTGATGGAATTCTCTGAGGGGATGGTCGAGTTGAAGATGCAGAAGTGGCGCTTCAGACGCGAGGGGATGTCGTTACGTCCGCCACCTGCAATGAGCATTCAGTACCAAACATATGTATTGGAATAACGAAAGTATTCTCTCTGCCAAAGTACTCTTATTAACATAATATTTTTTTTAATAATAGACTAACACCTATGTAAGTTTTGGATGGCTCCTGTACACACCCCCGACACTCGTACTCACCAGGGTGTCCCATTGCTGCCAAAAATTGCAAGTCTACAACATAAGTAAAGTCCCCTGGCTTCTCCAGGCTGTAGAACCCACCCATCTCCATTGTCTGACGCACAATCTCGTTAGTAGGCTGAGGAGGATGGAGCAAACTGATAATTGGTTAAAAATTAAACACAACATCGGGAAATGAAATAATTGAATATAAGAATTAAATTACAACAATAAATTTATAATTTAGATATATTCAGTCTTACCTCCACTGATGTTGCACCAAAAAGTTAAACAATGTCTACTGGCTTGTTTATTAAGAGAAAGAAACCAGTATCTACTAGGTTGTTCAGCTCACCTGGTCACCCCAGTCGTTGATGTGGGGCATGTTGAGGTCGTCCACAAACACTGTCATTTTCTTCCCTGCCGGAGGCCCGAAGGTGCTGCCCATCCTCTTGTCCACATAACTCTCGATGGTCCTCTGTCAAGTACCCGAATACCACGTCTCATCTCAGTTCATCGATACATGGTTATTAAGCATTGATGGTTATAATTGTAGTGAATAGGTTGTTATAAAACACATGACACCAACCTAACCTAACCTATCCAACCAAACCTATATTGGCCTAACCTTGCAAACCTAACAAAGCTTCCTAACATGACTTACCAACCTAACCTCACCCACTTAATTATTCCATCTTAGCGATCTTAGAACATGTTCGATTTAAATTAGTTAGGCAGGTTAGGTATGATTTAGTGGTTTCATTTCCTATCTCAAAAGAACACTTTGATAAAACAGCATATCTAAATTGGTAGACAATATAATGTAATAAGTTGGATCGTGCTTTCAAGAATACTCGTTCATAATAAGATATACACACCGTTATTATTATTAATCAACAAAGACAAAGGGGTTCCCGAGAGAGTATATCTACTTCGTCTTAGCTGAGGTTATCATTATCAGAATCATCAATAACGAACCAGTTCAGTTAGGAACGCCATGTAAACCTTGACCGTAATAATCCACACTCTTTACGGACTGTCTTAATTTAGGAGGCCCACGGGTTGAAAGCAAGCATGGTGAGTTAACCTTACTAAACTACATATACCATGGATGCATAATTTTGAAGACATTCAGATTATGTCTTCAGAATACAAAGCTTGAAACAAAGACTATTTCGTTGATGTGTTTGGCCAATTGAACAAAATCAGCTCGAAGCTCCAGGGTGGAGAATCTAATCTTATCACTCGTACAGATACAGTTCGTGCTTCCATCGCCAAGCTTCAACGTTGGAGAAAGATCTAACTATATTTTTCTTCCAATATTTAAATATTAATATCTTTTTTATGAAAAGGATGGTACAGTATTGATGAATCAACAAGAACGGTCATCAAAGAACACTTGTCAGACTGAAAGAAAATTCTTCATGTATGTATGTATGTATGTATGTATGTATGTATGTATGTATGTATGTATGTGTCTTTATGTATGTCTGCATGTATATGCATGCATGTATTATTACACAGCCATCAGCAGAGGCAGGAAATATGAAGGTGTTCGCAGTCATATTTCCCGCCTCTGCTGACATATTTCAATTTGATTTTGATCTTTTAAAATGTTAGTTTTTGCATAATGTAGTTTTACTGATACGTAATTTGTGTTAGTATGCCTTATTGTTGGTAAAAATAAGTATATATATATATATATATATATATATATATATATATATATATATATATATATATATATATATATATATATATATATATATATATTAAATGCGTCCTCTAAAAGCGTGAATTTGCTACCAAAGTTAAACAGTTACTTCAGATATAAAAGATTTCTGATAAACTTCCTTCGTGCTCATGTTTGAAATAATAAAAGTATGTATCTTTATATAATTTTGCTAAAATTCTTTCTCGTCCTGAATAGTCATCCCAACGATTATGAATAAACTCATTTAGAAATACATCATTACTTCAGAACAAAATAGAACAGATTAGAAACAGCCAATCAGCTGTAACTCTTGAGGAGGGGGCGGGGCATTTCTTCTCAGCTGGGAAAAAACGCACTATAGCTCTGTCACTCCTTCCAGTTCTCTCACTCACTCTCGCTCTTTCACTGACGTTAACTCACACTCACTCTCTCTTTAATTCTCTCTATGTCTCTCTCGTTCTTTTTTCTCTCTATCATGTTCTCTCTCTTACTCACAGTTTAACATTCTTTATCGTTCTCACTATCCCAATCTTACTCTCACAATCACACTCTTACACTATCACTCTCACAATCACACTCTTACACTATCACTCTCACAATCACACTCTTACACTAACACTCACACTCTTACACTAACACTCTCACACTCTTACACTATCACTCTCACAAACTCTACTCCATGGGTCTCACCAGTACCTAATACCTTACCTGGAAGTAGAGAGGCGTGGAGGCCGAGGAGAAGTTGAAGTTCCTACATAAGTGGTCCTCCGGGTTGTACTTCTTCATGAAGGCGTTGATGGTCACCGTCTTGGCTGACCCCGGCTCACCTAACAGCAGCACGGCCTACAACAATACCAGGCGTTTTTACTCACATACAATCTCACAACCACAAGTGTGCATTAAGTGTATTTATGAGAGTTATATCAGTATTTATAAGTGCGTTAGTTATTGAAAATGTATCAATGATTTATGAGTGTATCAGCATTAATGAGTGCGCATCAGTGTATAAATGAGAGTTATATCAGTATTCATGAGAGTACATCATTATATTAATGAGAATGCATCATTGTATTCATTGAAGTGCATGGGTGTATTTGATGAAAGCTGATCATTGTTTGCAAAGGCGGCAGGTCGGTTCACTCGTAAAAGCACATCACTGAATATTCAAAGGAGAAGGACAAGCATTCAGAAGAGGATGATAAAGCAAAACCCGGGAATAAGAAACCTTGAATAAAAGACAGATTAAAAAAACTAAATTTGCATTCTCTTAAGAAACGTAGAGTGAGGGTAGATATGATTGGTGTGTGTATAAGTGAGTGTTGGAGTTAAATGTGTAAACTAAGGTCTTAATACAGTATGTCAAATCAGGAGGGAACACGTAACAATGGTTTTAAATTAGACTTATTTATATTTAGGTGGGATTGAGGCAAACCATGGCCTGGAATTAGAGTTGTGGATGAGTAGAACAAGTTAGCACAACCTCCATTAACTCGAAATCGGTGGAAAACTGCAAGTATAGGCTGGGCAGATATACGAGCTACAATGGGTTGGGTATAAACAGAGTTAGTTGCCTTGTATGGACAAATAAGCTCACTGCAGTTTTTTTTTTTTTATTCTTTTTGTTCTTATGTACTGTACTGTAGGTATGAAGTACACTGAGATTATCTCTATCACTGAAATGCCGAATCCCTCTTTGTACAGGCCTATTTCCTCACCTTTCCTTGCTGGGCGACGATGTGAATAAGGAAATCCATCCTGACATTGTCGACGTTGGGGACGAGGAAAGAGGTGTAATCAGGGGTGCCAATGTCTGGATACACAAACTCAGTCACTCTAGTCTCCCAGTGTTGCCAGTATCCTGAAGAATAGAGAGACTGGAAAATCTTGTCTTACATCGTAAAATATTAATTTCATCACGTAAATTAAACTTTGCTGTGAGGTTCTATTAAAAATCAAGACGAATCGAGCATATCACATCTAAGCAAACTACGTTAACTTACGAAAATACAACCTAAGATCATTAATTGAAGCTCAAAGATTTCAGTTACGAAGGTTAGGTTAGGTTAGGTTAGGTTGGGTAAGGTTAGGTTTGGTTAGGTTAGGTTTGGTTAGGTTAGGTTTCATTGGTTTTGTAAAAAATTCTCAGGTAAACAGCGCAATTGATATCCTTTTCACGTCAAAATATTCTCTATCTATATTTACGGCTATACAGTGCTTTACATACTCTATGTGTCGGAATTCATGTGTGGGAAACACATGTGTATGTAATCATCACACGGCCAGGGTGTAAACACTAAATAAGAGGTGTGAGCAGCCATAATCTATCATCCACTATTACAAGGTGTGAGGGACAAGTGGGGAAACAGGAGGGAAGGAGAGAGAGTAACAGAATTAAGAGAGGTGGGGGGGGGGGAAGAATTAAGGACGGGGAGGAAAAGAAGAGTTAAAGAATTAGGAGAGGAGGTAAATGAGAGTTAGAGAATTCGGAACGAGGGAGAAAAAGAGAAGGAAAGAAATTAAAAATGGGGATGGAAAGAAGGACAACAGGAAGAGAGGAACGGAAAATGAGGTTGAGAAAGAGAAGCAAGAGGAGAACTAAGAATAACCTGGTGTACCATTGTCGTCGACCCGGTAATCGAACATAGACTCGTTGCCACTGGAACCTTTGGGTGGCAGGTCAAGGTGCGTGTAATCAGAGAATATGTGCTCCTCCAGCTTGGCCCGGTCAGGCAGTTCCAGGAGTGCCCCAACACTCCACATCATCGAGAAGACGAAGAGTCGGTGTACGTGGTCCTGGATGGGTGCTTGTTGAGTCTGTGGATGTTTAAGGCTTGTATATTATTTATTTATATATATATAGTATTATCTTTACCGCAACACCTACAGTATAATGTGTGTTGATCAACATTATATCCCTTTATAGCATCTTTAAACACTACTCACCTCCTGCACTTCGTCGGTGTCTGGGTCAGGTTCTCGCCTGCCGTGATGTTGCTGCGCCTGCTCCTCGGGTAAGAGCCCTTCCATCACCTTCGTCGCCTGTATACACATACACACATACTCCAATGAGATCGAGAAGACAGGCATCCTATCTTTTAATAAAACTTGATTTCGCGTGAGACAAAAACAAACTTGAAGCAAACCCTCTTACGACATCCAGTTTTGGAACATGTATTTATTTGGTTCACCCGTTAATGGTCTCCACAGCTGTGGTCTACTGTATGTCGTCTGTAGGATCACCTTGACTGTGATCCCTTCTGGTCCAGCGTTCTACAATGACTTTCTCCCCAGTGTCCTACAATGACTCCCTTCCAAGTGTTCTACAATGACTCCCTTCCAAGTGTTCTACAATGACTCCCTCCTCCAATGATCAACAATGACTCCCTCCCCAGTGTTCTACAATGACTCTCTCCCCAGTGTTCTACAATGACTCCCTCCCCAGTGTTCTACAATGACTCCCTCCCCAGTGTTCAACAATGACTCCCTCCCCAGTGTTCTACAATGACTCCCTCCCCAGTGTTCTACAATGACTCCCTCCTCCAATGATAAAAAATGACTCCCTCCCCAGTGTTCTACAATGACTCCCTCCTCCAATGATAAAAAATGACTCCCTCCCCAGTGTTCTACAATGACTCCCTCCTCAATGACAATGACTCTCCCCAGTGTTCTACAATGACCTCCCAGTGTTCTACAATGATGATACTCCCCAGTGTTCAACAATGACTCCCTCCCCAGTGTCTGCAATGACTCCCTTCCAGTGTTCTACAATGACTTCTCCTCCAATGATAACCCTCCCCAGTGTTTACAATGACTCCCTCCCCAGTGTTCTACAATGACTCCTCCTCCAATGTTCAACAATGACTCCCTCCCCAGTGTTCTACAATGACTCCCTCCCCAGTGTTCTACAATGACTCCTCCCAGTGTCCCACAATGACTCTTCCAAATTCTACAATGATTCCCTCCCAGTGTCTGCAATGACTCCCTCCAAGTGTTCTACAATGACTCTCTCCTCCTCCAAGTGTTCAACAATGACCCTTCCCCAGTGTTCTACAATGACTTCCTCCCCAGTGTTCTACAATGACTTCCTCCCCAGTGTTTTACAATGACTCCCTCCCAAATGTTCAACAATGACTCCCTCCCCAATGTTCTACAATGACTCCCTCCCCAGTGTTCTACAATGACTTCCTCCCAAGTGTTCTACAATGACTCCCTCCCAAGTGTTCTACAATGACTTCCTCCCCAGTGTTATACAATGACTCCCTCCCCAGTGTTCTACAATGACTTTCTCCCAAGTGTTCTACAATGACTCCCTCCCCAGTGTTCTACAATGACTTCCTCCCCAGTGTTCTACAATGACTTCCTCCCCAGTGTTATACAATGACTCCCTCCCCAGTGTTCTACAATGACTTCCTCCCCAGTGTTCTACAAAGACTTCCTCCCCAGTGTTCTACAATAACTTCCTCCCCAGTGTTCTACAATGACTCCCTCCCCAGTGTTCTACAATGACTTCCTCCCCAGTGTTCTACAAGAGCTTCCTGCTGGTACAACTGTCTACGTGCAATTCATACATTATTTTTTTTGCTTTGAGTAATGTGCTGTTAAACCTATTCCCAATATTGTTCTACATAATTATTATCAGTTGTTCTTACATCAAAGAGTTACATATTTTTCACTTGGGGAATAATAATAGTACTACATTCCAGTTAAGAAACTGAGAATCTCTACGTTAATTTCTAAACTTATAATAGGAGAAACAATTTTACTTATCTAACATTTAACTACTTATTACTAGGAGTCATCACCGTGGTTCTCTGACACAACAAATACCAAACACGAAACAGCTCATGCAAGCATCACCCTGGCGGACTCTTAACTGGTGGTCATAACAGTAACACACAAACTATCTCTGTTAAAAACAACAACTGTACTGATTTATCTTTTATTATTTATTATGTACGTATATATGTATCTTCGAAAATACATGTTTACATACATACTGTATATATATATATATATATATATATATATATATATATATATATATATATATATATATATATATATATATATATATATACTGGTATTTATTTATCAAGCATACATTAACTACATGAGGTGACACAATACTGAACAACACGTGTGAGACATGCGGGGGTTTATTCTGATACCTGTTAAGTGGTTTAAAATAATTAATTTAATAAGTCATACATTTAGTTCGTCACAAGTGACCTCAAAGTTGACATCTTACGACACTTACTGAATGCTGGGATATTTGCTCTGTAAACATGGCATGACGGTAGCTGAATCATGCGTGCGGTATTAATGATGATGAGGCATAACTCTGGTTCATTGTGGTGTGTTCCTTGCATGAAAATAAAAGAATCACAACACACCTCAAGGCCGTCGATCACACTTGACTTCATTGCATAAGCGGCCTCGAGATTTGTACTTCAAGCCAGAGTGTCTTAGGCTCAAACCAGGCTCAGTGTGACCCTACAGTTATTTACTTGCTGAAAACGTTTAGATAATGAGGAACAACAACAGTACACCAACACACAAAGCTGAGGCGGAAGGGGGGGGAGGAGGTGATGGTGTACACAGCTGGTCGTACTTCCCGCTACATACAACGCACAATATCAAAGATGCTTAAATTGGTTCTATTTATTGCACACTATCATCCTGTTAATTCTTTATTTAATGGTCATTTAGGCCCGCCAGGACGCACTGAACGCATATAATCTGTGACTTTAAGGTAATGTTTGATGCGGCAAATGTGGGTCGTGGCGGGTATGGGCAGTTTAGAAAATGTGAGCGGTGAAGGCGGTGTGGGCGGTGTTGGTGCTACATCGAGCATTGCACGAGGAGAGCAGCAAGAGATAACGTGAGGCAGCACCGGGGTTGTGGCCACTTCTTCGTCGTCTTCAGCCAGTGAGCGGGGCGTGTCGGTGGGGGTGAGAGTGTTGGTATCTTCGGGTGTTTGTGCCCCGTTAGCTGCTCCCCACGCTGATGAGCGGCGCCGGCGACGCTGCAAGAAGGTGTCGTCCTCTACGTCGTCCCCTTCAGGCAGCTGTCCCTCCAGCAGATTGAGCGCCTACCACCACCGACGATACGTCAACATGGTACATAAGTATGCCGTCCCTACACAGCTCCCTTTCTCTACCCCCTACTCCAGTCGTCCTGCATTTCACACCTCACAGTATGTATTATCTACACTATCTTTCCTTCCTTATTTATTAACTTCTTTCATTCTCTGTAGATTCATGTCATTTTAAGTCCCTTACACCTACATCCACCGAACCATCGATGCTCAACACTCGCATCATTCCTCCCCACACACACACACCCACACACACACACACACACTCGGGATCATATTACCCCAACACAGGTTTATGCTTATAATAGCTGTACCTACACTACCTCTCAGATGTGCCAACACTGTTCTAATAGGTAAGTTGCATTCTCCTAACTCATCTGTCATAGTTTCATTGCACAAGGTCATATTCTGCTGACACTTAAGTTGCAGTTTCATTACACACCTGTCAATCGCTTGACATCCCAATGACAGTCGCACGACGTATGTGCTACATTCATAAGAACTAGCTGTCATAATACTCTGATACATCCTTTACAGTCCAGTGAAACACACACACTCATTATACAGTCACCTGAAGCAGTTGTCATAATGTCACGCACACAAGTCATGGATTACAATGTCTTGATGCACGACAGCTGTGATCCTTAGGACAAGTTGCTTAAAACAAACAGGCGTATTGTTGGCGTCACTGTTCACGTAGGGCGTCGTCATAATCTCATCACCACTGACACTTTCAACTTAATGATCTACACTGTCACCCTACAACACCAGCTGTTACATTTAACTACACAGTGACAAATTGTCACAAAGTAATGTTATACTGTCATACAAGTCTAAGAGCTACAGTACATCGCGAGGCCAACAAGAGGCGAGACACAATATCTACTTCCACAAGTACAGTACAAAGTAATTTCAAAGAACCAGGACCAGGAAACTTAAAGATTCGTCAGCAAACTTTATTCTGGTAGTAACTGGGTTTTTAAGAAAATATCTGACTGGCTGAAACAAGACACGACAAGACAGTGGTGGCCAGAATAATGTCGAGATCGCCTTTAGAATCTACCGTGTTTAGATGCTCTTCCTTAGACCCAATTAAATAAAAAATAAAGCACGTATCTTTGAGAACCTGGCACAGAGAATTCAACGCTACGACAGTGAAAATCCAAAAGCGGGCATGCAATCTATAAACTACAGGTAAGGAGGACGCAGGTAGAAGCTTCTGGACAGCATGAATCATCAGTATCCAAGATCTGCTCTTAATTGACCATCTTATATTGTCTCCACTTGACTGAGAGAGAGTTTTCCTTTATTTTGTTTGTAAATTTGTGTTTTTAAAGTTTAATGTGTCTTTGAGGAAGACACAGACGAAAGACTTACTGGCATATCACAACGGCAGATCTTGTATATTTGTGATAATGGCCTACATCAAACTAAAAAAAATCAAATAAATAAATGTAAGATATGACCATACTAGCTAAACTCAATTAAAATAAACTAGAATTGCATTTAGATCAACCCCAGTGCCCTACGTCCCCACATAGTGCTGGTAGCTGCGAGTGTACCTACACGGTGAAGTTAAATCGGTCATATCAAGAAAATAGAAAGTGTATATGTCCTGTTGAACTAATACGGAGTTATCATCCTTACACTGCTATCATACCTATGTGCCACTACACATTGATAGTAACTGCCTCTCCTCCTCGAGGCAGTTGTGTATGTCCCTGCATGCTACAATGAAATTAACTCAACATGGTTTCTAGATACCTTCACACACACACACACACACACACACACACACTCATGTTGTCTCCTTGTGATTTATCCTTTGTACCAACATCAGCTCCTTGTGTTCTCCCACATACGAATATACACACTTGACAGCTGTCTGGACGCAGGCACGCATGCACGCACGCACACACACACACACACACACACACACACACACACACACACACACACACACAACTACTACTACTTTCGGAATTGAGTATGACTATCATCCAGCTATGATACAATGATAGGAGTTATTAATGATGTCACCTTCGTTGGTGAGTTCTGAGGTGACTCGAGAGGTCAATACGGGACAGGCAGGGCCGTCCACAGATGTTACACGTGTGGAGGGCTACATCTACTGTGGGAGGTGCAGCATCAGCGTCTTCCCGGTATTGGTGCTTGTCTGCCTCGGTATACCGGTATGCAATTGGAATAACTCAAAAGTATTGACACCTTCACGTGTGGTGCTTTTCCGAGTGTTACAGTGTGGAGTGATCGTCTTCTAGGAGAGGAAGTTGATTTAGAACGTTTTCAGGTTTGTCTTAAGACTATACTTATACAGTACCTTTTCTGCTGCCTGCCAGCGTTACAGTTACCATGTGTTAGGTGACTGCAGACTATATGCTTTGGCAGTCTACTGTCGTCCATGTGGGTAACATGGCCAGTCAAGCATAGTTATTCATGGAAAATGGTAGCCTCGATGCTTCTACAGTTGGTGTCAGCAAAAACACTGGCATTTGTTCTCTTGTCTTCCCAGCGAACTCGAAGGATAGAACTTAGACTACATTGGTGAAAGATTTCATGTACCCCCTGCATGTGACTCATGTCTCGCTTCCATACAGCACGGTTGGGAAGACCACTAATCGACATATGTGTAGCTTTGTAGAAAATTTCAGCTGAAGACATGGGTACAGAATCTGCCAAAGGATTGAGATGCACATCTGATCCGATGTTGAATCTCTTCATCGATGTCTACGGTGGTGGACAGATGGAAGCTAAGATATTGAAAGTGGGTAATATTAGAGATGGTAGTACCGTTAACCTGGATGGATGGCGGAGGTGTGGCTGAACCAGGGGCAGACTGGAAGAGAATCCGAGTCATACGTACATTCACCTCAAGGATGAAGTGTACGAGTACATACGCATCTGCATAGGTGTTCAGGATCTCCTGTAGGTCGCGTTCAATGTGAGCAGCAAGTGAGAGGTCGTCTGCCTACTGAAGTTCAGCAATGAAAGCTGCTGATACCTTTGTTCCTGCTTGGAGTCGTCATATGTTGAAAAGACCCTTCATCCAGTACTGGATATCCACCCCACCAGCTAAACTGGCACTGGCACAAGTAAGGAAGACAGCCAAGAAAATGGAAAAGAGAGTGCCACTGTGCAGGACACTGCCGTTCATGCCATCGTGGAGTTGCCTCACAATGGCGATGAATTTTGGTGGGCAGCCAAAACGGCTGAGGCTCCGTCAGAGGGCTTCCCTGTTGACCGAGTCGAAGGCCTTGGTTAGGTAGTGATGGCCATGTACAGGAACGACGGTGTTCTCTGCACTTTTCCTGTATCTGGCGGGAAGCAAAGATTATATCAGTGGTGCCACGTGATGGTGTAAAACCTCATAGAGATTCTGGGAGAAAGTTTTCCACTTCAATAAAAAGTCTGTTTAGGAGGACTCCGGCAATAATCTTGTAAGCTACAGACAACAGCGAGATCCCACAGTAGTTGACACAGTCTGATAGGTCTCCCTTGTTCATATAATTATTACCGATGGAGGCGTCTTTAAAAGCTTTTGGGATTTCTTCCTTTATACATATATACTCCAGAACAGAGTGGAGACGGCTGGTAAGCAGAGGTCCTCCTGCTTTATAGACCTCGGCTGGGATTCCATCAGGCCCTGAGAATTGTTATTTTTCATTTGTTTGATGGCAGTAGGTACCTCATCCAGAGAAGGAAGATAGCTGAGGTGGGTCAGCTCTGGATGCTGAGGGATCTACTGGATAGTCAGGACATCCACATCGCTGTTTTGATTAAGCAGCCAATGGTAGTGCTCTTTCCAGTGTTGAAGGATGCCGTCTTCGTCTTTAATTTGGGAGTTACAGTCGGATGAGTGGAGGGGGGCTGCACCATGCGTGATTGGCCCCTAAAAAGTTTTAGTGGAATTGAAAAGTTCGCACATCTTGTGTTGATCTGCAAGTTTTTGTGTTTCACATGCTTAATTTTTAAACCAGCCATTCTTTAGATGGCGAAGTTCGAGTTGGGCTGCCGCCTTCTTTTTGCAGAAGGTATCAGCTTTGGTTCGAGACTGAGGGTTGTTCTGTCAGTCAGTTAAATCAGCACGTATATCATCGACGACTACATTGATTTCCGAGTAATTTTTTTCAAACCAGTCCAGGTGTATTCTTTGGATCTGGCCGAGGGTCTCTGTAGGTTTTTGTCATGACAGTGTCGAGAATACCCCATTCGGCACTGGGATTTGGGTTGTTTGTTGCCAGGTTGTTTGTCAGCCCATGTTCGAGCTGCTCTCTGAAAGCATGTGTTACTGCTGGATCCTCCAAGATCTTAGTGTTAAAATCTCCTCTGGGGGCTTGTTGCCTTCTCCACTTAGGGGCGATGTGAAGTGAGAGCTTGGCTCTGACGAGCCGATGATCAGTGTCACAGTAGTATGATCCACACATGGCTCTGGTGATAAGGACATCTTGGCGATCTCTTTCTCTGACAATGACGTAGTCAATGAGATGCCAGTGTTAGATCGTAGGTGATGCTACGAACCCTTGAACTTGTTGGCCTGCCTAAACAAGGTATTGTTGATAATGAGGTTGTGTGCAGCACACTTGCTGAGGAAGAGTAGGCCGTTAGGATTACATTTCTCCCGTCAATTTCTTCCTATGATTCTCTGCCAACTTTGGCACTGAAGTCACCTAGGATCACAACCTTATCTCTTCTGGGGATAGAAGTTAACACTATGTCAAGGTCGGCGTAAAAGCCTCCTCTGAATCCAGTGTTGGGGAGTATACACTGATGAGAAGACATAACGAGTGATTCAGTGGGACTCTGAGCGTCTTGCGGCGCTCGTTGATCCCAACAGGCATTTCAGTTAGCCTGTGTAGGATACACTGGCGGATGGCAAAGCCAGCTCCATAAATGCGGTTTTTCTCCACAGCAGGACTACCCTTCCAAAAGTAGGTGTAGCCAGACCCCCGTTGTGTGAGTCGACCCTCGTCTGGGAGCCGGGACTCACTAATGGCTGCTGTGTCGATGTTATACCTAGCCAGCTCTTTTGCCACACGGGCAGTTTCTCTCTCAGAGCGCTCAATTGTGCCAGTATCCAGAAGGGTCCTGACATTCCATGCAGCGACCATAAGAGGTCGTATAGTTTGTTTTTGTTTGGATCTGTGATTATGATTGTGTTTTCGACCGCATACGGATGACCTTACTGGGTGCGGTTGCCCAGTCAGGATGGTTCTTTAGGCAAGCAATGTTTAGGGCACCTTTTCTAGCCCTCTCCCCATGTGGGGTGAGCAGAGTGGGTCCTCGAGAGGGCTGCTCAGTCTCATAGACAGGACCGGATTGTACTGCTGCCTAGATCCCAGTGCATAAACGACCATCTTATCTATGCCGCCCATGTGCAGAGTTGTAACTAGAGATTCCAGGAAGTCATCTCTGCCTGTCCCCGTCACCACTCGTCCGTTGGGGGTATAGGGGATTTGATGATGATAAGAAGTATGATGAGCTGGATGATGGCTGTACGTGAGTTGATTTATGTGGTGAGGTAGGACCACAGGCTGGAACCTCACATCTTGGCTCTCCCTTTTCCTGATCCTGTGGTGCAAGTGTTGCAACGACAGGGGAGAAGGAGAGTTGCAATGGACTGCCGATAGCCGAGTTTGTTGGGTTTCGCCTTAGTAGCCTATCCATCATGCCTGTCCTTCATCTGCCGGTGTAGTCGTTGTGTTCTCATATTGGTCACCTCTTCCTCCTATACTGCCGTTGGGGTCTTGTTGAAGCTCTGTAAGCATGTCTGCCTGATGCAGGGCTCCACCGCAGAGTTTTCGTTCGGGGTATACTGCCGTAGCTTTATACCTACCAAAGTTAATCCGCAAGGCAGCGGGGCAGTGGTTGGTAGGCGCCAGGACGTGTCCACATGCAAGTGGGCCTATGCGCCATCTCTCTGGGGCCTACTACTGCTCTGAGATCCCCTGCTGGTCTAGCCTGGGCCCACGAGGCAACCAGTTACCGTGTGATGCGACGAGGAGGTACAACAGGGTCTTGATGATGAAGAGGCTGTGCACTGCCAGGGGAGGACTTATGCAAGTTACTTCCCTGTTCACCACGAGGGCTACCCAGCGGTAGTAGCTGAAAGCGAGAGGGAGCAAGCAATGCTTTCACCTTAACACTAACATAATACTGCCACACTTGACGCATTACACCACCCTTTGCGCGCACGCACGCACGCACGCACGCACGCAAGAAGACACGCACACACACACACACACACACACACACACACACACACATACACACATTGATGCCAGCTGCATAAGTACTCACACACTATTGACAGATGAATGGTTACACACACACACACACACACTGTTGACAGATGAATGGTCACACACTGTGTGTGTGAAACTATGATATCATGCGAATATAATAGTATAAAACTTATGTTTAAAAATCAAAATAAAATAAAATAAAATACCACTTTGAAAATCATATATATGGATAAATACCCCTATAGCACTTAAAATTTTCTTCATTGCCAG
This sequence comes from Homarus americanus, assembly GCF_018991925.1. NCBI lineage: Eukaryota > Metazoa > Arthropoda > Malacostraca > Decapoda > Nephropidae > Homarus > Homarus americanus. The sequence continues at coordinate 469,768 of NW_024744357.1, read as the reverse complement.
AGGTCACCAGTGTAGGTTCCGTTGCAGCTCTCCATAACTTTAGTCCTAGAATGTATAACCTACAGCAAAGTTCGTCCCAAGCCAACCTGCATCATAGGAGGCAGGTGATCTGGTAACACCATGGCTGGATTAAGCCATGTTGAGGCATTAAGTTATGTCATCCTGGGAGGCCCCGAGGCCCACTAAGCTACTACCACTTAAAATAAAAAAAAATATAAATATTTTTCAAAGATAAAGTGGATGAGAAGTTATATTATCGGCGATACCGACACTAACTATATTATACGTGAGGCAAGCAAGTGTTGATGACTACAGAAGGAAACAAAAACGTGGATAAGATAAATCTTGATAAAATCACACGGGAAAATATGTGTGTGTGTGTGTGTGTGTGTGTGTGTGTGTGTGTGTGTGTGTGTGTAAAAAAAATGCATTATAAATTATATTAATGATACATGTAACGGCATTTGGTAAGTTGGTACTATAAGATAATTTTATATGATAGCAGAAAACTAAACGAGTTTCTTACGTTATTTATGGACAGCAAAATCATTTATGATGTCATCAAATGATAAACTGCGAAGGTTATCATTTTCAATGCACATAATAAATACCTAATGCTGTCAGTGTTCCTTGCAACATAGTGGATCGCAGTTCATTCCTAATGGTTTTCAGTCTTGAGAATGCTGTTTCCCTTGAAGTCTTTAATATTGATTCAACATTTTGGAATGCAATCTGAATTTTATCTTTGATTATGACTTGGTAGAGGTCTTGGTGGTTTGCGTTAATTTCATTTGGGCAATTCTGCTTCACATAAGAATGAAAGTGCTTCAGTTCACCAACACGGTTGTCATCAACATCATTAGGGTAGACTTTCTTTAACTGCCTTACTGCCTCGGAGAGGCCCCTCTGACCTGGGAGACCCTAAGCCAGGGGTTTTCAAACTATGGGTCCCGACCCTTCAGTGGGTCGCGAAATTTATAAATTGGGTCGCAAAATAAAAATGGGTCGCGAAAATAAATAAGAAAAAAAAATAAAATGGGTCGCGAAAATAAATAAGAAAATAAAAATAAATGCACCATAATTTAGGCTTGGTTATTGTAATGTACACTCCACAGTCTAGGAAGCGACTGCAAGGAGAGCATTTCCTGATTCTTTCTTTACCTCTCATGTCATCCGTTTTGTCGATGCTAAATAAAAGAAAAGTGTGAACAGTGTTTGTCTTTGATTTACTCATTTCATATCATTACACTTAGGTTTAATGGGTCGCAATTCAAATTGTTGTTCTGGCTGTGGGTCGCAGTAAAAAAAGTTTGAAAAACACTGCCCTAAGCTATAGCTTATCTAGCTTATACCTAAATCCGACACTGGGTAACAGTATGGAGAAAGGTTGACATATACACTTCAAATGCCTCTAGTCATTGATTGGAGATTACCTAAGAATACATTTGTTGTATAATACTCGATGTGCAATATGGGAAAATAATGTTGATTGTTTGTTTATACTGCTAGATCCCAACGAATATTTTTCAAGATTAATGACATATTCATTATAAAAAATTTTCATTACTACTTTAAATCTGAAGCCGAAAGAAAGCATCCGCATAACATGTCACTTATACACAAAACGATAATATAGATTGACAGCGTGTGTCTCAGTTATCACGCTTGTCTTCCCTCTTTTCATTCTCTGCCTTCATTCACATTTTCTTCGCCTAACCTAACATATGACCTGTATTTTCTGATGCGATTGAAAGATGTTTTGCGACAGAAATCCCGTAGAGATAATGTGTCTTATCGTAAGGTTCCCAGATGACCAAAACCAAGATAATACCAATATTGTTTGGAATGTTTATACTATGAAATTTGTAGTAGGAGCAGCTAATATCCATTAAATTAGTTAATGTGCTTAGTAATATTTATATATTCAATATAGCATCACTGTGTTGCACAGTAAAGCATAATTAATTATCCAATAATATTTATTTACAGAGCCGATCAGCCGAGAAGGTTGGACATCTACTTCCAGGGTTCATCAAGGCAGATGAAAGAAATTTACCAAAAGTAGACGTCTTTATGACAGTACAGTATTATCAAGAACTCCGCCATCCAGCTATGAAGCACGTTAAATTACATCTGTCATCTGACCATCTCTAGCCCATCCAGACATGAAATAGAGAACAGCCATGAAAACTTCCATGTTGGAGTTATCGGTCTTTTGCATCATTTTGGCACCCAGCCAGTAAATACCCACGATGATACTTGAGCAGTAATTTATTTTAACCTAAAAATAAGGTATGCCTGTGTATATCAGCATTGTAGAAGGCCACAAGTCCTGTACTTCTGCTGGTAACAACACATAACACAGCTGGTTGCCTCCAGGCTCCTGCTTGGCGGCTCGAGCTAACCTGTGACGAAACCACCAATCACAGAGCATGTCGCAGTCACGTGACTTTTTAGCTACTTGAACCCTTATTTGTTTATTTTTTTTTTACACTTTTTGGCCTAATTTATTAAAAAATATCATTACCGTAGTGAATTTAAGCATTTTCTTTACCCATTGGCCTACCATCATACGAAAAAAATTCCGACCGACAACTCGTCCATTACTGAAGGAGTTCACTTTCTATCCAGTAAAGTCATTTTAGTTCCTATACGGATAATAGTGATAGTTATAGTTTGTATTTGTATTTAATGGTTTGTATTCAGAGAAATAATTACGTTGAATTCTATGGTAATGAATTTGGTTTTAGTTATTTGGTAGTACCGTAAGTTGCGGTAAATAGCTTCCATCATAGAAACATGCACTGTCAATATATATTTTCGTTTTGTGCGTAAATGACATATTATGCAAAAACTTTCTTGCAATTTCAGATGTACAGTAGTGCTGAAAATACTTTATAAATAAATGTGTCATTAAGTTTGAAAAATACTTGTTGGCAACAGAAGTAAGAACAATCATATTCGTCTGGATCCTCAGTTATGAATCATCCTGCAACCATGTCATCTTTCTCGATAACATTATTTTCCCACATTTTACACATTGAAGTGTATACAAGAAAGGTACTCTTAGTCAATCACCAATCATAATTTTTAAATAATTAGCCATTAAAAGCATATATGTCAAATCTTCCCCATACAGTGGAACCAGATCACCTACCTGCCTCATATTATGCTGGTTGGCTTGGGACGAACTTCTGCTGGTGACGATACTTGTCTATGTGTATGCTTCTTCGTGTATGCACATTTACAATCAACAAACAAATTATCACGCCCCTGAGGTCCGTTGGAACTGGGGATGAGCCAATACTTTAGGCACTCATGGTATGTGTTTGAGTTGGCATTCCTGGGTTATCTGAACATTTCATCCTGTGTTCCAGAATGAAAAGTACGGAAAGTGGCGCAATTATTTTTGGTTGACTGTACATGTATGTGTATGTTTATTGTGTTTATGAATCAATTTGTGAGCTTATGTTGGCATGCATGTGTACAGTCGGCAAAAGAAAGTTCTTGAACGCTTTAAGAGTCATACAGTATGACAAAACGACCGATAGATCTGAATGCTGTCCGAGGAAGTTTTACTGCAAATTAAAATATTTTTTCCTTTAAATACTATTAAGACGAGCATCGTATAATTATTATTGCGAAATATTGAGTCACTTCGCAACCAGGCATACCAACCATTCTGAAATGACAAAGCATAGTACTTATTCTGAAATCTATCGTACCCAGCTGTCCGAGAAATTGTTTTGCCCTTTGTATAGTCATGTGCAGTGTGTGTGCGCAAATGTACATAGCTTTATTTATTAAAGTATGTCTGTATGTAGTCGTGTTTTCGTGTACATATAAGCACAAACACTTCAGCAACATGTCAAACTACTACACGCGCTATGTGAACACTATTGATAATAATAAAACAAAAATCACTATTTCGCTGAACAAAAAGCAGTCAGTCAGAGAGTTGGGGACTACGGTAAGTATACTGCAGTCTGATAAACGTCGTGGTCAAATGGGCACTGTACCATGTTGTAATAATCTGAAAAAAACTCTACTAGAAACTACAGTGAGTGTCTGCAGGAGCTGAAACTGGACTATCAGAGAGGAAGCCTGTCAAGAGAGTAAATGATCATTAGCAGTATGTACAAAAATTAACGCAGGATGGTGTGCTGGAGCTCAACGCTGGCACTGAAGGGCTTTAGCGTTAGACCGAGTGCCACGATGGCTTTGTTATTAATTGTTTCATCTCGAGTAAACACCTAGATTCTTGTTAATACAGCAAGAAGTCGTAAAGTTAGAAAGTAGACAAATATGTCCTACACAGCCTGAGAAGCTTACATCACACCAGCAAAGTCTGCCCGCGAATGTGACCGGTATTTCTGAAAACTAAGTTCTTCAGAGCACCAGACACTGTTGAGAGATGAGATATTTTTGTCTTGATTAATATAATAACTTTACGATTTGATCAGAGGAAGATTCGGCAGTAGAGTTAAAACCACTGTCCAAGTTTCTTGTTCTTTTATTCGTAAGACAAACTGATCTTCAGATATCACTCGGATCATTGGTCTTGAAATAAAATTGTTTAATGGAAAAAGAATCAAAGGTTGTTATAGGTAATTGATGACGTCTGAAGATTCCATTTTTTCAATACCACAACACTGAATTTCGCCTCAACTTCTGGATCAATTGTTCTCTCCACACTCCGACTCACATTCATCCTTGAAATAACTTCAAATCAGAAATATTTTCAAGTTCAGACACTAAGTGCCACCCAATATTAGGTTTTGCTATAAATAAAGGGGGAAAATTTAACAGTAGTCTGAAAAATATATTGCCGTACCTCCTTCTATTGAACAACACCTTCACTAAGTGTTGAAGATCACGGCAAATGTAAGATCCTCTCTACCTTGAAACCATTAATATGGGCGTTAATGATAATAAATAAGCTATGTAAGATATCAAAACACAAAATTTTCCAGTGTAGAAATGTGAGATCTAACGGGAGTAATGAGAAAATAAAAACATCATTAACATACCAGGACAAAAAACATTTGTTTCTGACACCCTGTGAACCTAGTGTTGAGAAAATATGATTCTTTCATGGTTATTTTTTGTCTAAATTCTTTATGCAGTTGAGTTTATAGTTTCGTACATATTTCTGCGATACGAAAAGTGTTGGTGTTTCTGGTAAATGACACGTCATTAGAAAAAAAGACTATTCATTAATCAACATATACATCCTAGACCGAGTTCAGTAGGGATTAGGTACAAAGTTTCTCACTGCAACAGAGACAATAACACGTGCAGAGTCATGGTGGGATTACCTAGATATATTCCCCAAATTTTATAAATTTAAAAGTCTCCTCCTGCCTCTGTCAATATTACACACTTACCACAAACACTCGACGGTAATAAAAAAATAATAAATATTTCTCTACACACATACACGTATGTGTGTATATATATATATATATATATATATATATATATATATATATATATATATATATATATATATATATATATATATATATATATATATATATATATATATATATATATATATATATATAGTATATATACTAGCAGAATCGCCGCCCTCCGAGCGGCTCATCCTCTAGGCCACGGTAGGACGCCACCCTCCAGGAGGCTCCACATTGTCTCACTGTTCAGTCTCCAAAACTTCTTCTTCCATCAATAGTTCATTAACGGTGTATGTAAGTTCCACCATGTTTTTCATTACAACAATACAGCAAAGTATATTTTTTTAGCATTAAACTGTTATTATTTTATTGTCTAATCATCACTACATATAACACCACACATCATCACTACATATAACACCATCCATCATCACTACATATAACACCATCCATCATCACTACTCATAGCACCGCCATCACTACCATCACTACTACCACCATCACCATCACCATCACCACCACCATCATTACCACTACTATCAACCAGTCTCTACCACCGCCACTATCACCACAAACACGCCGCTATCACCATCACCACCACTACCACTGTCACTACCTAGCGGATGAGCCGCTCGGAGGGCGGCGATTCTGCTAGTGTATACAGTATATATATATATATATATATATATATATATATATATATATATACTGTGGTAGACGTGCGTAAACCAAATACATGAATAAATCACCTCAATATCTTCAGTAAAACAAATACCTGTAATCAAAAATACAAAGTCATCATTATAATACAAGTGTATCATCGAAGTCAATAGAAAGATGATTGTGAATAGGAGGGAACATGACCAAGTGACTGACCTGGGTAATGATGTTCACCTGCAGGACGGGCACGCACAGCTGCAGGTTCTGTCTGGTCCAGGTGAACAGGTCCAGGAAGCACCCAGAGAACAGCTCAGTAAGGATGGACTGCTCATGGTGTGGCCGAGTTCTGAGCCAGGCCTTGAGCAGCGGTTGCCAGTCCAACCCAGAGGAGCTCATATACACCTGTGAGGCACCTGGTTGTTAACATAATACCCTCATAGTAAACACCGGGATCTACCATGAATCACTACCTGCTCATCTTCCGTCACAATTAATCATGACTTACTATCCACTATTCCCCACTAACCAATCTAGCGCCTAAATCTAAATTTGTCTAATTTAAAACCATTACTACGAGTTCGCTCCTGGTTGGATAGTTTGAGTACTTTGTTATATCACATTTGTTCAACCCTGACTTCCATTTATACACCTCTATCATATCGCCCTTCACTTTACGTCTCTCGAGGGAGTGCAAATTAAGAAGCTTTAACCTGCTTCTGTGCTCAAGGTTTATAATGCCCGGGATTAGTCTTGTCATTCTCCTACGAATTCTTTCTAGGGATTCTATATCAATTCTGTAAAACGATGGCCAGAACTGAACTACGTAATCCAAGTGAGGCCTCATAAGCGCAAGCTATAGTTTTAGGATAACGTCGCTAGTCTTATAACTAACACTCCTTTGTATGAACCCAAGTACTTTGTTAGCTTTCTTTCGAACAAATACACATTGTTGACTTGGTTTAAGATTCCTACTTATCATTACTCCTAAATCTTTCTCACAGTTGGATTTCTCTATAATAACGTTGTGCATCTGATATCTGGTTTCTTTGTTTACATCTCCTAGTCTAAGTACTTTACATTTGTCCATTTTAAATTCCATCTGCCATTCTTGAGACCATTCTATTTTTTTTATAGATCTTCCTGTAGTTTTGCTGAGTCCTTGTCAGAATTAATTACACCCCCTATTTTAGTGTCATCAGCAAATTTATTTATATTGCTGTCTACGCCTATTGCTATGTCGTTTATGTATATAATAAATAGTAATGGTCGAAATACTGAGACTTGGGGTACTCCACTAGTGACGTTACCCCAATCGGATTTCGTGCTGTTAATTCTTACTCGCTGTTTCCTGTCCTCTAACCACGCCCTAATCCATTTTAGAATATCTCCTCCAGTTCCATGAGCCTCCACTTTACGTATTAGTCCTTCGTGGGGGACATTGTCGAAGACTTTGCTAAAGTCAAGATATTACCACGTCATAATCGTGCCCATCCTCAACTCATTCAAAAACAGCGGAAAAGAATGTTAATAGATTAGTTAGAAATGAACGCCCACTTGTACTTCTCAGGAGATTTCGAAAAGAGTTTGAAATTATTGCTTCCAGCAATTCGCCTACAATTGATGTTAAACTGATTGGATGGTAATTAGAGGATAGTGATCTATCTCCCTTCTTGAAAATCGGTATCACATTCGCTATCCTCCAGGATTCTGGCACTACACCCGTGGTGGCAAATATATCATCGGGACCTGGTGACTTATTAGGCTTTAGCTTGTCTATTTGCATACTAACATCATTACTAGTCACTACTATCTCGCTTAATCTATTTACTTCACTATCTCTGTATATAGTCAGTGCCTCGGGTATCATGTTTAAATTTTCGGTGGTGAAAACTGTTGAAAAATATTTATTCTGATTATTGCTCATTTTCCGTTGATATCCGTTAGCTCGCCAGTATCCGACTATATTGGTCCAATCTTATTTCGAGTTTTAGTTTGATTCATTTGAAAGAATCTCTTGGGATTTGACTTTGCCTCTCTTGCTACTTTCAGTTCATTATTTCTCTTTGTTTTTCTTATCTCGGTCTTAACCCTACCGGCCAATACTTTATAATAATCTCGGAGGTAAACATCACCACGATTTATTCTCCTGCCTGTAACCTTCATTTGTCCAATAATATTCTTTAAATAATTATTTGGGGTCATTGTTATTTGATATGAGTGTTCTGTATGGTATATTCTGCCTTTGTGCATTAAGTAACTCATTATCTAAATTTTTGTGGAACTTGTCAACCTAGGATCTTGTGATCAGGTCATCCTCAATCGTCATATTTTGCGAGGTTATCGTTGTCAGGCCACTAGATGAAGTGAGGTCGCCCTCTGTGGGTACATTGTGTGAGGTCATGTAAGTCACCCCCAAACATGATACCCTGCTCGCAGCTGCCGTTTCAAACTATCAAAGTTTGCCCTTCTGAAATCGGGGACTTTAATGGAATTTTCCTTGAGACTGACATTAAATTCTACTTTGAATCTCACTTCCTTGTGATCGCTATTAGCTAGATCATTTCCTACCTCGACATTACTAATGAGATTTTCTCTGTTTGACAACTAAATCGAGAATAATATTACCCTGGGTGGGTTCAGCTATATGTTTTCTTAGGAAACAGACCTGAACTGTTTCAAGAAAATTCTCTGATTCTGAGTACCCGTAAGGTCGGTCAGTTTACTTATGTTAAGTTAAGGTCGCCTACTATACAGACTTTGCTATGACTGGATGCCCTGCGCATTTCATCCCAAATAAGTTGCTCATTAGCTCTTTCAAGACTAGGAGGACAATATATTACTCCTATGATTAATTTTTCCCCAACATCGTTAATTTTATCCAAATTGTTTCTGTATTCAGTTCAGTTTTTATTTTCTCATTTATTTCACACTTCAGATTATCCCTGACAAAAATTGCTACCCCGCGCCCCCTTTTCTAATCTGCTTAACGGTATGGAATAATTTGTAACCTTGTGAGACCTCACTTGGATTAAGTATGCACTTCAGTTTTGGTCACCGAACAACAGAATGGATATAGAATCCCTAGAAAGCATACAGAGGAGGATGACAAGACTAATCCCGGGCATTAGGAACCCTGGGTATTGAGACAGGTTAAAGCATCTGAATTCCCACTCCTTCGAGAGATGTAGAGTGAGGAGTGATATGATTGAGGTGCATAAATGGAAGTCAGTGATATAACAAAGGTACTTAAATTATCCAACCAGGAACGAACACCATGACCACCATGAAACACAACCATGCCCATCATCAAACACCACCATGCCCACTGTCAAACACTATCATGCCCACCATAAAACATAAATCACCTACCATGCCATTCCTAGAGACTGTGGCTGGAGAGGCGTTGTCAATGTTGGCGGGCTCGAAGATCACTTTACACGCGGGCGACATGGGTATCCTGTCTCCATTTGCTAGGGTTAAGGTCCTGTTGTCGTCCAGCACCGAGTTAAGGTTCTCGATCCATATAGCATCGACGGGCCCGTCCAGCACCAGCCAGATGTGTTCACCTAGAAGTAAACACTCATAGCAGTTATTTCTATGGTTTCTAAAGAGGGGTTCGCAAGGTCTCACAATACAATTTTTGTTTATACAAGGTGAGATCATGAATTATCTTTATGATTTTGTTCTTTTTTGCTTTCTCTTTTCCCTTCCCTAAACATTATTTTTAGTCTTCTTTCTTTCTTCCTCTTTCTTTTCTGTACATTTACACCAGTAAATTTTCACTTCGTTCACATATTCTCTCTCTCTCTTTTGATAATTTTCTTCCTTTCCGTACATTTCTGTCATTAAAATTGATTTTCCCTCAATCATTCTCTTTTCGTCTCTCTCGCTAACCCTTCCTATCTCGGTCGATCAGTCTCACCTTTCTTGGCCTTGAGAGTCTTCCTCCAGAGTGTGGAGAAGATGCCATCCGTCCAGTCGTTGGTGGCCACGTCAAGCCGCCCGAACATCTGAGCCGACGTGATGGCCTTCGGGTTCATCCTCAGCTCCCTGACCAACAACAATAGCATGTAAACACCGTGGATATGGATAAGGTTATAACTATCGATATGTTTTTGCTAGAGTCGAGTATGTATAGTGGGTGTATAATATAAAGAGCCTTCCAATACTAATGGAAATAAACGTATGATGGCTTCAGTGGGCTACCTTGGTCGATTGAGCCTACTTTTTAATCTGTGTGTCTTATACCTGAACAATTAGTGTACATTCTTTGTATATCTGCAATGTATAAATTATATATATAATGATATGTATAATTTATCTGCACTGTCTTGTACATTGTTTTACTTGCATTGTCTATCTCAGTGATGGACAACCTAAGTTATTTTGAATCCAGGAAAAAAGTTTAAAGAAAAAAGTCAAAGTACCTAACCTTACCTTACCTAACCTAACCTAACCTGTCATGCACTGTTCATAAGGGGAACGGAAATAAAGTAACAGGAAAAACATTACAAGTCAAAATTTTTGCTAGGAAAAAAAGTCACATTTTATTTAATTACCATTAACAATTAAAGTATAAAATAGGTTAGGTTAGGTTAGGTTCTTTATTTTTTTCTGTGACAATTTTCCTGGATTCATCAATAAATGATTGATTTTAACACATACTTTGTTTCATTACTTTAATTTAAAGTATTGAATATTTTTGGTGTTTGTTATATACATGTATTAATAACCAACATTAGAAAATAAGAATAGAGGAAACTGCAGCGGGCCTATCGGTCCATACTGGGCAGTCCCGTTTACACCCAACCCCTATCGCTCATATATCCGTCCAGTCTAAGTTTGAAGCTATCTAGCGTATTCGAGTTAATTATGATGTTTGGTAACTTGTTCCACTCATCCATTACTCTATTTCCATACCAATGTTTACCCATCTCGCGCTTAAGTCTAAATTGGTTTAATTTAAAACATAGCTTCGAGTTCGCTCCTGGTTGGATAGTTTACGTACCTTTGTTATATTATCTTTGTTTAGCCCTAGCTTCCATTTATACACCTCTATCATATCGCCCCTCACTCTAAGTCTCTTGAGGGAGAGCAAATTCGTTGCGTTAATACGTCTCTGTACTCAAGGTTCCTAATGCCCGGGATTAGTCTTGTCATTCTCCTCTGAATGTTTTCTAGGGATTCTATATCCATTCTGTAGTGCGGTGACCGAAACTGAATTGCGTAATCCAAGTGAGGTCTCACAAACGCAGGATATAGTTTTAGGATAACCTCACTGGTCTTGTGACTAACACGCCTTTGCATGAACCCAGGTACTTTGTTAGCCTTGTTTCGAGCAAATACGTATTGTTGTCTTGGTTTAAGATCCCTATTTATCATTACCCCTAAATCTTTCTCACAGTCGGATTTCTCCATCAACGTTATTTATCTGATATCTGTTTTTTTTCTGTTTACATCACCTTGGCTAAGTACTTTACATTTTCTACATTAAATTTCATCTGCCATTTTTCAGCCCATGCGAAAAAAAAAATTGATCTTCCTGTAGTTTTGCCGAGTCCTCGTCAGATTTAATTACACTCCCTATTTTCGTGTCGTCAGGAAATTTTCTTATGTTACTGTCTATACATATATATACATAAATTATGTATATGATGAACAGTAATGGTCCAAGTAATGAGCCCCCACTAGTGACTTTACCCCCATTCGGATTTAGTGCGTTAATGCTTACTTGCTGTTTCCTGTCCTGTAAACACGCCCTAATCCATTTTAGAATATCTCCTCCAATACCATGAGCCTCCACTTTTCGTATTAGTCCTTCGTGGGGGACTCTGTCGAAGGCTTTGCTAAAGTCGGCGTACGCCACATCATAATTGTGCCTGTCATCAACTGATTCGAAAACAGCTGAAAAGACTGTTACTAGATTTGTCAGACATGAACGCCCACTTGTGTGACAGCGTTTGTTGGAGGCAATGTGTGAAACGAGAGCTGTTTATACACGTTTATTGCCATAAGGCCATAGACTAGGTTACACTGATCTGTGGGTGGAGACCAAAGTGTGTAAGGCATTGACTTATAAAGTTAAACTTTGACTAAGGCAAAATTACCTGGGGCTGGGGTTAAGGGACCAGTGAGTCAAATAGTCTGTTTTTGTTGAGCTGACCGGACTAAGGCAGACTGACCTGTGGGGTTGACCCATCTTGGTGAGGGCTCTCATGAGGACGTGGATGCAGGAAGTCTTCCCTGCGCCGCTCGGACCCAGAGTCATCATGCCATGTCGCACCCGTTGGGTTTCATACAGCTAAAGAACATAACACTTATGTGAACATCATGCCACATTGTTCAACACTACCCCCTGTACAGTAAATACTATATTTTGCGGCAATATAATGAACACCATATTGTTCCACTCATCATTATACGAGAAACAATCTCATATAAGTATCTTGTATTATAAGAGACAATATAACATATGCCTTGCTATAACAATGGAACATTAAAACAAGTCTCTTGCTGGCATATTAAAATACTCGTGTCTATTACATTAACTAAGTCAGTCCATCACCAGTCTTAAACCAGCTGGGTGTTACAAAATGTCGATAGTGATATTATTACATACTATTTGTAGCATACATTAGCCAGTAAATTGGAACCCACGCCCTATTTACTGTACAGTATATATATCGCTATTCAAACAGGTAAACAATTCATATTCAATTATCCCATCGAATACCGTAATTAAACCCTTCTATGATCATAGTGTAATTACATTTTAAAAGTTATAACTAAATCATTATTCTAAAGGGTTAATGAGAACTCTACATGATAGGATTTACCGACCTGCGTGAGCTTGAGCGTCCAGGGTGGGTGGTTAATGAGGCCCAACTCTGCCACAATTTCAGCAATGCTTAAGGTGAGTTGGTTGTGATAGCCCTTCTCCTGCGTCATATTCGGGAACAAATCGTCGATCAGCGACATAAACAATGGTTCGTCCTCGTCTGCCGTCGGTAAACAAAATAAAAATAAGCTCTCTGCATTGGTGATGTACCGAGGCTAGTTTATTGTGAAAAATTACAACTTTAACGGAGATGGGCGGTGATGTATTTGTTATGAGTATCGGCATTTCCTTAGTAGTTCATTGGCTGGGAGATTTTCCGTGTGCATGAAATGTGCCCGAATTTTCTATTCAGCCCATAAACTAGTCCACTCACTGTCGATGATAAATATACTGCTTTAACTGATTGGCAGAACAACACCTCAGTCTCGGACCAAAGCGATATCTTCCGCAAGAAGAAAACGGCGGCCCAGCGTGAACTTCACAAACTAAAGAATGACTGGATTAAAAATAAAGCACCTCCGCTCATCCGATGGTAACTCCCTAATGAAAGACGAAGAAGGCATCATTCAGTGCTGGAAAGTGCACTACCATTCGCTGCTCAACCAAAACACCGATGTGGATGTCATGACTACCCAGTAGATCCATCAGCATCCAGAGCTGACCCATCTCAACTAACCTCCATCTCTGGATGAGGTAGCTACTGCCATCAAACATATGCAAAATAACAAAGCCTCAGGGCCTGATGGAATCCCAGACAAGGTGTATAGAGTAAGAGGACCTCTGCTTACCAGCCGTCTCCACTCTATCCTGGAGAAAATGTGGGAACAAGAGGAAATCCCCCAAGCTCTTATATTTATAAGAACAAGGGAGACCAACCAGACAGTGGCAACTACCGCGGGATCTTGCTGCTGTCCGTAACTGGCAAGATTATCACCCGAGTAACTCCTAAACAGACTTCTTCCTGAGGCGGAAATCTTCCTGCCAGAATCTCAATGTGGCTTTAGACCATCACGTGGCACCACTGACGTGATATTAGTGACTGATATTATCTTGTTGGGTGTAGTTAATATTCCTTAATAATTTGATACTATTGTTTTCTAATGTTTATGTGTCACTAAGGGATGTGAGATGACGAGGGAACTGTTTTCAGATGAGCTCCTCATTCTGGTGCAAGTAGCACTGTTACCTTAGTAGTGCTCATGCTAAGTGCACCCTGTTTACATAATATTTATGTACTCAAGGTCAACGATCAACAGACTTCTCGAGGGCCTCTCAACCACAGGTTACCCCTTACTGGTAGGGGGTGGAGTCCGGGGTGAGCATTTCTCATGCGTTTTTGTCCATTAAGGGTTTAAATATTTGTCCTGAAACTGTTCCACACTACTCTGTGTAATTCTGATCATTAATTATTTAATGCCTTCTTTCTGTTACCTCTCATTAAGGATAAGAATCATCAAACTACTATAATACTAATAATAAACGCTAGAAATGGAATATACTTAGGATGTGTTTAGAAAGAATTTACAATCTAGTTAACAGTAATTCATTTGGTGCTTAAATGTAAATCTACGTAGCATTTAGTATTTTAAAACATACTGCAGTAACTACAATATTTATACTCATTTCTGATCCAACAACTGGTTACTTAATGGACGTTAGAGGCATGAAAATAATATAAGAACGTGTCAACAAATTTTCTAAACAGAGTTTCCTAATAGTGGAAAGCTTCTACACAGCCGAGGAACTTTGGCAAGATTCCTGTAGATATAAACAGGATAAGGACACTTGTAGAGTACTTGTCATGTATAACTGTATATAAGATTCAGCGACTTTCACATTTTGATTTATTATATGTGCCACTAGCAGAGAATACAACAAGAATAAGTCAAGATCGCGGTAGTGACTGACCGACGAGCTTGGAGAGATTCATGTCCCTTAGGACCCTCATGACGATGGTGGCTTCTGAATCCTTGGCGTTGGCCCTCTTGGACGCCCCTAGTGTCCTCAGCACCGACAGGATGTTACGTAGCCCGAAGTCGTAGTGCACCTGGGGAGATATACACATAAGGTGTTAATTATTCAACACATTTTATAATTCTAGATTACTTATGCTAAGTCTACAACACCTCTGGTAGTGTACCTGAGAATACACGTTTATTATCACTACAACACCTTGTAGTGTTAGACCTGAAGTGTAATGGCGGCAAAACCTGTGTAAACATCCAGTGAAAGAAGAGGAAATAGTTTGTAACGAGTTGTTCAGATAATGATGGTGGTTTGAGTTGTTTCACGAGGTGTTGACGAGGCCGAACAGTTCAATCAGGGCAATCATAACATAGCCACCGTCTCTCTCTCTCTCTCTCTCTCTCTCTCTCTCTCTCTCTCTCTCTCTCTCTCTCTGTGTGTGTGTACTGAGAATCCACTAATATCATTATAGAGTGTTGATATTTATATGGACTCTTCTTGATCTAACATCACATGGTAATAACGGTGAACAGACTCCTATATCACATGGTAGTAACGGTGAACAGACTCCTATTTCTACAATTCGCTTAGAAAACTTCCCACAGAGGCGTCACACGTTTTACAACTCCCAGCCTGTTTTGACATTCACAATGGGAATGTAGCCGAGTTAAGGAGGGAGTGGAGAAGATGGTGGGTATGTTACGCAGGGGCGACGGAGATGAGCGAGAAGCCAGAAATATATGAATCAATCGGTGTTTCTGATACTGATAGGATCCAAGGCACATAACATATTCAATACTTTCAAGATTCCTGTAGAGCAGAAGAAGGACCTCAATAAAGTACTCGAAGCTGGGACTCAATACCTGATCGCAGACTCGAGTCGCCATTGCTGGCACAAAGTGTCAACAGAACATCGGTGGTGACGGTCAGGCCCATTAGCATCACAGTAAATGAATTTTACACCGTGGAGAACTTAAAAAAATCTTAAGTGGGTATTCTGTTGCAGATGATTACACAAGAGCACAGCACACAGTCAGAAATAATAAAATGAAGAAAGCGGTTATGTTTAGGAACAGAGAACACATATAAGAGATCACCGAAACTTTTGTTGAAGACCGAGAGATAAATTATAATCCCAAGATTAATACAAGCATCTGTAAGTTACAACAGAAGATGAAGAGTTATGAAGAAAACACACTACCCGTTATATTACAAGGTGTATCAAAACAATAAGTTACACACCTGCTTCGTGAGCTGTTCCTCGCAGAGTTTATAGAGGGTGTAGAACTTCCGTGCCAGTGTGATGTTCTCCAGGAAGCCACACGAGGCCAGCTTCACCCTGATAATGATCTGTCGGTCTGGCACCATCATGGCCACATTCCGAAACTGAATCTTAAGGTTTTCCGGGAGTTGTTGGCGTCCGTGGTACCCAAGGTTCTGTTGTGGTCAAGTAGATGGTCATGGTATACCGTGGTGGAGGTAGAAGCATCGACGGAGAAGAAGAGGCGATGTCGTGACATCGAGTTGTCGTCGACATCGTTGTTACCCCGTTGAATAGGTAGACAATCGATGGGATCAAGTGTGATGGGCGGCGAGACAGTGGAGGGTAAAGTAAGTATATACATGGTGAGAAACAGACAACTGGAAGGAGGAAATCAACATGCAACAGCCTCTATGTACACCACAGCTCGCCCTCCCTCCAAAGAGAGAACAAAATTACTCTCTGTCCTGTAATAAAAACTTCACACTACGGGAATGAAAAAATAAATAAAATAAAAAACACCATAAAAATCGAGAAAACAAACATGCATTGATATTCAGAATATTGTGTATATACATGTCATATATAATGTATTCCTTCAGTATATACGACCCCTGGCGGTCCTCAGCCTAGCAAGTGCCGATACTCTTTGGTGAAGCTGTGATGAGTGATGGCTGGAGAGTGTCAGGTTTCATGCTCAGCTGAAGGTTCTAACTCTATAATACTGTACTGAATTACATTCTATAAGAAAAACAACCTAGGCCAGATACCATGACAGCTGTGGTAAGAGAACAGTGATGTCATGTGGGGCTAACACAGTGACGTCAACGTAACACCGTAAACTAGATGCTGACGTGGTTGCCCTCAAACAAATGACTACCCTTAGATGTTCTATTTACAGTAGAAGACAAGGTAGTGTGGATGATGGATACTGGCAGCATAAAATGAGTGGCAAAAATGATTATATTTACACATTTGTACAAGTTAATAAAGATATACTGTATACAAAAAAGACGGTTCTCATTATACCTTTTAGACTGAGAGTTTTCCCTAAGTAATTTTAAGAAGTGATAAAAGATATTTTGCTATTTTTTTCTTCCAGGATTGCATAAATCATGTTGCTTGATCGACAAAATTGGGTATGTTAATTCTGTTGCGCCTTTGGGCGACTGTGTGAGAACGCCCTCATGTTTCTGTCTCAAGTGATTGTACTGCGATAACAGATGCTCTTAGAGGTCATGATTCCAGTTTGCTAATTTTGAAAATAATTTAGACAGTCAGGAAGTGAATACGGAAAATCAGTTGATTTCAGAGGTTTCCAAAGATAGTTTTCTTTGAAGGCAATATGGACAGACATTCAGTTTTGGAGGCAACAAATCTTAAAATACAGATAATTAAGTTTCTATGGTAGACAACAATCCTTAAAAAAAAAACTTTGCTATCTAAAATTGCCAGTTATTACAGATTTTGCTGTATCTATAGGCACTTCAGCAACTTAGCGCTTCAGGTTCATATTCTAAATTAATATCTACACAAATAAATTATACAAATTTCGGAAAGACACTTCTCTGAACTGTCATAGGTATAACTTTTTCTTTTATACTACCAGTACTGAGGTACCGGGAGCATTGTTTTGAAAAGAGAACAATGAGGGTCATTAACATTTTTCAGTGGATGTTTTAGACGTTGTGTGAAGAGATAAATGAAAGAACAAATATTAGTTTTATAGTACGTAATACATGTTACAGCCGCAAGTCTAAGATCGTCTGTCAGCAATACATCACTCAACTATATTTGTACACATAAATTAATCTCCGTTTTGAGCGGGGGTGCGTTTATCAGTTATCGTTAAAAGTGTCACTGGGATAGTTTATATTTTGTTATATTTGTAAAACAATAACAGTAATCTCGGTTTACAATGTAAATGCATCAAGGCTGGTAACGTAATCTTTAATGTGGCATATACGTGTATGTTAACCGCACGAATATCTACACAGAACATACACATAATGAGATAAAGGCGGTATAAGAGTAGAATATATTGCTAAGGTCTATAACTGATAAAGTATTACCTCATCCATAGGATTCTCCAGTTTCTGTCAGGTAGAGAATACATTATCACCTCAGCGATGTAAAAAAATATGTTTTTATAATATAATATAAAGTACAGTAATTTTTCTTTGGTTCGTGACCAAAATTATTAATACATTATAAATATCTTCATATAAATGAGGTATTAAATCAAGGACTATTGACAATTATTATTCCAAAAAGGATTAAGATATTTTACACAATCTATCAAATGACGAATGTGAACATAAGTTTGTCCACATACAGACATAATATCTACAGTAGTTTTAGGCGAAGCAGAGAAGTGTGTCAAACGTGAAGAGAGACAGGAAGGGGTGTGCTGACGAGGTACTACAGTACATGACTAACCTACCAGTGCTGCTCAACTGGTCAGTAGTGCGGGAAGGAGATGTCAGGCTGTAGAACTGATAACATTAGTCGTGTCGTGTGTGAGATAAGAATATAGTGGCTTGTCTCGTATGTGTTAATGTTATGTATTAGAACTACACTTTAACAACTGAGGTCTTTAAGTGCGTACTCAACACTACGCTAGACATAAACAGCTAAAACTGAAAGAACAAAAACTCTGTCTCATATAAATAAATATAATTACAGATACCATTAGACAGTACAGGTGTAGCCATAATGATTTCTTGTGTGAGCCCAGCAGCGAGACTCGACATTTATCTGGTGGAACAAATTAATGAAAATATTTGTAGTGACGATGTGTGTGTGTGTGTGTGTGTGTGTGTGGTTAATTGCTAATGTCCCTGCACCGTCGGTCATTGTGTGAGGTCTATGAGAGTACAACAGTCCTATAATTGGTAATACTAAACTTAAGTCCCGCGTATTTTGTTTTTACCCTTTTTCCCATTTGTTTATTACAAATTGTTAAGAGTTATGTCTTATTACAGAAAATGGGATTGAATTCTAGAAAACACGTACAGTATATTAAACGTACTTAGAATCAAATCCAATATGCACAAGATGTGAGCAAAGCCCAAGCATCTAGTCAGTTCATCTCATTCTACGATCTTTGAGACAATCGTATTTTTGTATAAAAAACTACAGCAATTTGCTACTTAAGTTAAAATACTGTTACTCTTAAATACATTAACTCAAGTTGAAGTAGAAGTACTTTTCCTTAAGTTAAAATAAAAAAGCAGCCACCGTACAGTACCTACCTTACTCAAGTATAAAAAGTACAAGTATCAATTACACCCAAAATATGCTCCTGGCCAACAACTGTAAGGTATGTTCCATGTGCAATATATTTAACCATGCACGTAAATTATTTCCCAGAACAATAATTTTTACATTGCTTAAACAAAATTAACTGATTTTCGAAATTTAAGAAGTAAATTCTTGCCCATTTATGGCTGAAAATTAATCTTATACAACCGAACACCCTTCCACATGCGGAAAGCAAAGGTGTATCAGACGAATGGAGACATTCAGTTTGTTTGGAAATTACTTTAGCATCTCCATCTATCATATGCCGATGCCAAATAACCATTCAATAATCTCTTCTCTCGTGAATATCGAGCCGTCATCGACCCAATGAAATCGTCGTTTTCAAATGAACATCTATAATACTTGTCAGTAATCAGGCAGCTCCCCATATCGGGTGAAACAGCGTCTTTGGCTTGGCTTGGGTTACTAGATAAACAAAAATCAACGTGCACACACCTTGCGTGGATATTCGGCGGATTGATGAAGGTTTTGCAGAAAATGTAATGGAGTAAAAGTTAAAATGTGTAACAAAATATCAATACATTGTTACTTTACACCTCTGAGAAAATCCAAACTAACTGAATCTAAATGTTTTATTTTCTAATTAAGTTGGATATTTAGATTACCATCATCTCACAAATAAATGATATTGATGTCTTGACTAGATGGTCATACGTTGCTGCTCGCATTATTAAATGACGTGATTCTCAGTAACTTCAATACTCTTTTTTTCTGTTTTCTTTTTTTTACAAGTATCCGACATCATTACCTGTATTAAAGAACAATGGTCAGCAATTTTGGTAATAAATTTTCGGCAAAACATATTAAAGTACGGGAAGGGGTCTTAATCATTACCCACTACTTGGCATGTATTACCATGTGGTCAGGGATAACGTCAGTGTCAGCGAAGAACACGTGGCATCCCTATAATTCACTGGGCTGCATTTGAAAAAACAATTCATGAGGTGCGGGGTTTCTTAGCTGATTCTTTATGTATTTTGCGTGCTGATTCCAAAAATGCCATTCATTTTGCCCAATCAGGTCAGATTTTTATGCTATGGGAATTAGGAAAAAATCAAAATTCTTAAATATAATGTCAAAATTTTTATGCAAAATATATCATAAGAAATGTAACCACAACACATAGGACCAAAATATGTCAACTACATACATGCCTTTACAGTTAGACATGCATAAATGGCTGTCGCAGAGAATTTCTTTGGTGGTTGGTGTCTGGGGCGTCCCATTTCAGACACCAACAGTAGTCGGCGAGCATGTTGATATCCCAGCGACCCTGGTACCGCTCCTCCATTACACGGATATCTTGATGGAAGCGTTCTCCTTGTTCCTCACTCACATCACCACAGTTCTCTGGAAAGTAGTCCAAGTGGGAGCTGAGGAAGTGCATCTTGATGGACATGCGTGCACCAAGAACTTTGTAGCTCAGAAGTAGGTCCTCAACAACTCGTTCATACTCTGGACTTCTGTAGTTGCCAAGAAAATTGGAGACAATAGACTTAAAGGCATGCCAGGCTTTCTTCTCATTTACATCCATGCTGCAATCAAACTTGGGATCTTTGAAAAGCTCTCTGATCTGAGGGCCATCAAAAATTCCTGCATTCAGCTTTGCCTCACTGACTTTTGGAAATTTTTCTTTCAGAAAATTGAAAGCCTGGCTTTTTTTGTCCAGTGCCTTTACAAAGTTTTTGAACAGACCGAGCTTGATGTGCAGTGGCGGAAGAAGAATGTTCTGCGGATTCACCAGAGCATGGGCAACAACATTGTGAGAACCTGGAGTAAGTCCACTTCTTGCAGGCCAGTCACATTGCATGTAGTGCTGCTTGTCTGCTCGACTATCCCACAGACAGAGGAAACATGCCATGTACCACCAGATGAAAAAGAAATTTAATTGTGAAAAAATATATGTAAAAAAACACGGACATATACTCTTTTCCTTTGCGTCACGGCGGACATTTAAATGGCCGGCGAGCACGTGGGTGTATTTAAATGCATCGTAAGGGCATTAAAACTGACCGAAATTTTTTTGTGAGGCTTGCCAATGTCTCGGATGATTTTTTTAATGAACGAATATGAGGACCCCATTTTGAGCGAAAAATGCCAATATTTTACCTGAATCTCCGCTTAAAATGCTATAGCACAAAATTCTGACCTGATTGAGCAAAATGGATAACATTTTCGAGATCAGCATGCAAAATACACCCAGAAAAGCTTAATAATACACAAACCTCAATAACTATGCAGGGCAGTGTAATGAAAGCAACAAATATACGGTACATAACCTGCAGTCTAACATCTAGATAGAAAATTCCTCCAAAATATGGAGCTATATACTCTATTATATAATAATAATGAGAATAAGATAAGCATTGATGAATGAGAGAATTAGCTGTACAAATAAGGCCAGATGATAGAAACGCGGTGTAAGAGGAGTAAGAGGGAGAAAACGCGGTGTAAGAGGAGTAAGAGGGAGAAAACGCGGTGATGTTGAGGCGGCAGGGGCGACGATGTTACCTTCTGGTTGTTGGACCCTATGTTCTGTGAGGTGTGTCAAGGGAAACTCCATTAGAATAACATATTCACATGACTGCTGTAACAACCTGTAGTATAATATTAAGAGCTGTCCAGCTTTTTATGTTATATAGCAGCACAGTAAGATAACTTATAAGTTATCAATTACACTAATGAATTAATGAAGAATCTAGTTGTCTCAAAAACTCAGGAGGAAAAAATACAAGGGGAAAAACACTTACATTATTACAGATAAGACAGCGAAGTAAAGCGAGTAACACAGCGAATTAACAAGAACTGTGATTGTGACAGATGGTGAACCATCTCAATCCCACAGTGTTAAATAAAGCATTTATCAGTGTTTACCATCATCCAGCATCATAAGAGAAGGTCAACAAACCAGATTTTTTTCTTGGCGATATATTTATAAAAGCGGATAATATCAATGAATTAACTGTAAGGAGGTTACATTATTATTTAGGATTTTAGATTTTTTTTTATATATGCAAAGAAAAAAATATTTTTTAACACAAAGTAATGTCTACCCAAATGCTTCACCCTCCAGAGTGTGAAGTAGTTTGATCAACTTGAAAGGTGATGTCTTCAGATTAGTACAATCCGTTCAGTGGTCTGGTCGCCCCACTAAGGCATTTTTAGGTTTTTTTTTTCATGAACACTGGCCCACTTAATGCAGTAAGCCTTGCCAGTAGCTCAGTGTTTACGCTATATCCTTTTTGTTTATTTTAAACTAGTCTACATTTATTTCAAATTTTTCAAAATTTATTAGTCATTCATTCAATTATTTATCTATCTAGGTTTGAGATATTTAATGAAGTAACTAGGATTATTATGACACGTCTAACTTGTGCTTTATCGTTTTCATGTAAAATTAACACATTATAATTCTGAAGCATTTGTAGGTATTTATCTTAAATATGAATTGCTAACTACTGGCATAAGAAACGAGATCAGTCGATTCTTCATGATCACATTATTCCAGACTAATATCCCAATAACACACACTACACCACACTAACACCCCTCTCACCCACACACTCCTCTGTAAAACACCCCTCTCACCCACACACTCCTCTATAAAACACCCCTCTCACCCACACACTACACCACACTAACACCCCTCTCACCCACACACTCCTCTGTAAAACACCCCTCTCACCCACACACTCCTCTATAAAACACCCCTCTCACCCACACACTACACCACACTAACACCCCTCTCACCCACACCCTCTATAAAACACACCTCTCATCCACACACCTCTATAAACACACCCTCTCCACACACACCACCACTCTCACACACCCTCTATAAAACACCCCTCTCACCCACACACTCCACCATAAACACCCTCTCACCCACACACTCCACCATAAACACCCCTCTCACCCACACACTATAAACACCCCTCTCACCCACACACTCCACCACACTACACACCCTCTCATCCACACACTCCACCACTAACACCCCTCTCACCCACACACCCTCTATAAAACACCCTCTCATCCACACACTCCTCTGTAAAACACCCTCTCACCCACACACCTCTATAAAACACACTCTCACCCACACACCCACCACACCTAACACCCCTCTCACCCACACACCCCTCTATAAAACACCTCTCATCCACACACTACACCATACTAACAACCCTCTCACCACACACACTCTATAAACACCCCTCTCATCCACACACTACACCATACTAACAACCCTCTCACCCACACACTCCTCTATAAACACCCTCTCACCCACACACTCCTCTGTAAACACCCCCTCTCACCCACACACTCCTCTATAAAACACACCTCTCACCCACACACTCCTCTGTAAGACACCCCTCTCACCCACACACTCCACCACACTAACACCCCTCTCACCCACACACTCCACCACACTAACACCCCTCTCACCCACACACTCCACCACACTAACACCCCTCTCACCCACACACTCCCTCATACTAGTGCAAGCAATGACATTGCAGGTGGTTATTGTAGTCCTGTATAGTTTATCCCAAACAAACCATTACTGGCATCGTTAATGAATAGTTTTATTGAGTTATTGATGTACCGTAGGACGGGTGACACATCTGTGGTGCCAAGCGTCTTTCAAATTAGCCAGGTGTTTAACATACAGGGACTCCAGCCAGGGTGTTGCCTCCCAATTTCAAAGTAAATGCAGGAAACACACGGGGTATTGCAACATTCTGAATTAGTATGAATAATATCACACTCCCACCGCCGAGTGTGCTGGGAGGTTAGTTAGCACATATACAGCTCTTGAACTGCATAGAGAAAACCTATCTCACGATACTCTCGTGATGAGTTTTAGAGCCTGAGCAGCCTCTGTAATTTTTACTTCAGAGAATATACCACTGCTGTACTCATACTATGGATTTCTATTACAACCTTACTAAGGGTTCGTATATAGAACCAATATGGAAGTCTAACTGTGATCCCATAGTGAACACGAGAGAAAAATGATGGGAAGCCTCTCGACCAGATTCACTACTTACTGGATGAAGATAACCACTTACAATGGTATGGCTTACACTAACACCTCTCCCACCCACACTCGTTCAAACTAAAACCCCTCTCACCTACACAGTCATGCTAACACCCCTCTTACCTACACATTCCCTCATACTAACACCCCTCTCACCCACACTCCATCATACTAACACCCCTCTCACCCAAAGACTCCATCATACTATAATAATAATGATTGCCCCTCGAGTAACGAGGATGGCCGGCCCAAGGGCCACCTAGGCGTGAATTTGTTTAAGGTGTAGAAGCTGTCGCCAACACAACAACCACACCCTGAGTTAACGAGTTGTATGACCCAGTGTCAAGGAATAGTCCGAGAAGACCGGACAACTCGCCAACTGCACTGGCAAACCATTACCCCGGAACACGATCCGCAAATCGATTAACATCCAGGTTCCCAATTACTGCTGAGGACCTGTCCATAGTCCAATCACTTGCGAGGCAAGCATGCTAACCATTACACCATAGGATCACCGCTGACTGTTACACCACAGGTCGCCACTCCTCCAAACTAACACCCCTCTTACTCACACACTCTGTCATACTAACACCTTATTTACCCATGCATTCCCCCATACACCTTTCCAATGCCTTCCACTTCGTCCTCACTCACCCCACATCATCCCACAGCTTCTCCTTAAGCCTCGATGATACACAGGATACTGAACAAACTAATTTCACCTAGAATTATCCCTTTCTGAACCATTCCTCTTGCTTATCTCTCTTCTCGACTAAATAACATCCCACGCCATAGATGATATAGTCCTAATAAAAGGACTTAACAACTACCGTTATCGTCTCTCGTTTCCCTCGGCCAACCACAAGCAGTACTTGACTATTATTATACTGTATTAGAGAAAGGAAAGTGATCATGGATATAGAATGCCTCAGTGCCACACAAAAAAATCTAAATTGGCACAAAAACATTTGCAAATGACCTATAAATTGACACACACACACCACAACCTACACACCACTCACCATCACCCACTCACCATCACCCACACACCACTCACCCACACACTACTCACCATCACTCACACATCACTCACCATGGTAAGGAAGATGCCAAACTCTGAGTTCATCGGTATCACGTCACCGTCGGTAAACTGGAAGTTCTTACGTCTCTCCTTTTTGCAGGTATGGACAACGGCGATCTGCTGAGCTGCCACCGACAACACCGGCAGCTCAATGCGGTTGAATTCGTCGAAACATCCCCACGATCCAGACTGTGCCAAACCTGAGGGGGACGAGAAATGAAAGAGAAAGTAAAAAGTCCATTACTTATGATCGTGAATTGTGATAACACAAACGTCTCGTGGTTCATAAACATACGAGTATTAGCGACATATGGATTACTTACAAACTAACCAACATATGGTCGCTTACCAACATCCAGTACACCTGGTCAGGTGCAAACATGTTAAGTACACTGAACCAGGGCTTAGCTCAAGTCATTTAATGGGCAGGTGGCCGGTCTGTCGCACCCGATGATGATAATTTGTGATAAAGGCATTCCGGTCGCCTCTGAGGATTCGAACCTATGAGAGGTGTCTGTTTCAGTTTAATGTTGAATTCTGTTAATTAAGATGAATGTTTTTACAGGTTTGTGGTGAATGTTGTTCCAAGTTTATGGTGAATGATGTTAAAAACAAGTCTTAATGTTATTGAATTTTTGTTGCCTTTAAAAATATTTGTAATTCATAAAGTACAGCACTTTAATTTTTACATGATACAAAACTGACTCATCAGCTCATACCACATGTTTATTATCTTTCAAAATAAATAAGATGCAATAATACTGGTTACCTATATTTTGAATCCAAACAGTTAACGAATCTATGCTTACAGAATATGTAGGGAACTGTATTTAATAATAATCACTATTATAAATGACTGTCACAACACTCACAGGACAGATCTGAGATGGCCCTATAACCCAAGGTGTTTACCATGCCCTCCTCTAAGCACGTGCCAAATTTGATGCTTCTATCGTTAAACCCAAAATTCCTTGATATATTTCTCCAATCTGCCTGACTCTTGACACCACAACATATATGTCCTTTTTCACTCTTGACATTTCTGGATTTATTTTTGGTCTTTTTTGTGTTTTTTTGTCCCCCAGACCCCGATGTGGGTGTGTGACCTGTGCATGGGTGGGCACAGGTTTCATATAAGTAAGTAGAAGCGAATGGCATTTGGATCTCCATTGCTAATTAAGTTATTGCTGGAAATTCTTGTGGTCTTTGAGCCAGAGTTCACCAAGTTCCATTTACTTCGAGTTCTACTTTTAATGAGGGATCTGCAGTGCACGTATATCGATAAGCTGTTCTTTAATAACCCATGGCAGGTGATCAACACTGGCAGAAAATTGCACTCTCAACTAGTTCACTTCATCTTCATGCTAAAATCGTGGTCCTCAGTTGAAAAACATCTGAGAACCACTGCACTAAGTCTCTAACGAACACATCGAGTGCACCTGGTCACTAGTAAACTTGGTCACTCATCAACACATCAAGTAAACCCGGTCATTCACCAACACACAGATGACACATCGCATACTGAGGTCACAGGCGAAGGCTTCCTCATACTCACCCTTGAATATCCTGCCAAGGCCGCGGTAATCCATCTGGTCGGAGCAGTTGAAGACGACAACGTACTTCCCCAGCGTCTTACCCATGTCCTTGGTGGTCTCTGTCTTCCCTGTACCTGCAGGACCCGTGGGGCATCCTCCCATACTCATACTAAGAGCTTGAGCGAGGGTAATGTAACACCTGTATGGAGAAAAAAATATTCGTGTTTTTCATCTCTTACATTGACAGTGGGGCCCTATAGGAATGGTCCATTATGGAGTGTGTGGATAAAGCACACCATATACTTTTGCTCTGTGTGCGGTATGAGGCAGCGTAGTCGATATTACACTCAATCGCCTCCACTTCCCTAACATTCATGTTTGGTGCCCATTTTCTGCTGAGTGGACTGTGAGTATTCCGGGATCACCCTGCCACCCTTATGAAAGGAGGCAAGTTATGTACCAATTCGGTTGCTCACCACACATCTTTTATATTAAGGTGGTACAAGTAAATAATCGTGTTTTAATGTTTACATTTATAAAGCATAAATGGTCGGGGGTTTTTTATCACTTACAGTGTCGTGTTGTAAATGTTTTAATTTTTACTATAACATAACTGTTGTTTAAATAAACCTCTCACATGTGATGTTTACCTCCGTTAATTTATGGTATGATTGTGTTGGTCACACACAAAAAAAAAAATATATATATATATATATATATATATATATATATATATATATATATATATATATATATATATATATATATATATATATATATATATATATATATATATATATATATATATATATATATATATATATATATATATATATATATTACCTCCGTTAATTTATGGTATGATTGTGTTGGTCACACACCAGGGAGAGAGGGTGGTCAGGCAGGTCTTAAAGGAAAAGCGTCAGATGTTTGTTGCTGAGCTCCGCTGACCAAGCTTGACCTCGCCCGCTCCCCAGAGGAAATGTCAACTCACCAATTGATTCATACTCATGGGTGAATGACTTGGTGAATATATGGGTAATATACATTTGGGTAAATATTTATATAATACAAATGGTGCTGTTACATGATACTGAAAACTGACCTGTTTATAGTACAGTACGTATTTTTGGATCACCGGAAGATTAGACACCCAACTTATTTTACTTGAAGAAGAACCACTCAAATGCTACCCAGGGGGTTAGGTTAGGATAAGGTACAGGTGTAGGTTAGGTTAGGTTAGATTTCGGTAAGCATTAGTTTAGGTTAGTGTTAGGGT
Source organism: Homarus americanus (assembly GCF_018991925.1). Lineage (NCBI taxonomy): Eukaryota > Metazoa > Arthropoda > Malacostraca > Decapoda > Nephropidae > Homarus > Homarus americanus. The sequence goes on along the minus strand of NW_024744357.1, from coordinate 441,367 downwards.
GGTTCACCTTCAGGTGAAAAGAGCTGGGCTATCTAATCTTCAGGTGATCCATAATTGTTTAATCCTAATAACACAATTAAAATTTTGTACTGAGGTACTGAAAACTTTTAATTAATTTCTGATACGAAGACATTACAAAGTATGGTTCTGTTGCTTTATTACTTGTATCTTAACTGACGGAGCATAACAGTCTGATCCGATTACAGATGGAAATTAAATTAATCCACGCACTCTGTTTACAACATTCAGGCCTTCCAATATTTAAGTCAACAGAAGTCCACTGACCTATCGGTGAGGGGTGTGATGACGAGTCTCTCGGTGCAGCCCACGAACTCGTTTTGGTACTGGAAGGTGACATCCGTGAGCACGATGTTAGTACGGTCTAGGTCCTCCCTGAAGTATATGCGGATCTGTCGCAGCCAGTCGAAGTCCGACACTGACCTTACGTTGTTCCTGCACTGTGGGTTACATGATGAGATTAGTCTCTCTCTCTCTCTCTCTCTCTCTCTCTCTAAACATCCTCTTTAGCCACAGATTGCCGTATCATCTTACCATGCTATCGAATATGTCTCTCTGGTGGATGTGGATAGTGATGAGCGTTTCGTATTTGGTCCTCTGCACAGGCTCTAGGTCTCTAGTAGTCTGGTTGATCAGCAAGTTCAGCAGGTCCAGGAACCGGTTGTTCATATCGGCCATGACGCGACGATCGGCGCGGGCCTGCGTGAGGGCCATCTCTGAGTCTCTGGTCCAGATCATCTGCAACCCCAAGATGCCAACCTGCAATGCACGCAAGGCATTTATTAAGAATTATTATTGAAAAAATATATTTTATTTAATGAGGTATATTTTGGAAATCCAATACAATAAAGACTTCTTGCTGTTTTAAGAAAACTAAAATTATTTTGTATAAATTTTCAAAATTCCTTTTATTATTTATTTATGTTTTTAATGCTCTGGAAGTGCTCCTTTTCTCACTTTTCAGATGAACATTATTTTGTTTACCTGTGGGAAAGACTCGTGGTTGGGGTGAACTTTGAAGACAAGTCTTTAATAGTACTGCGTCAATCATCAAAACTTTGGTGGTTTGGGATAAAAAGTTCATTGGCAGTGAAGACTCGTTGAGAGAAAACGGATTTATTATTGTAACTTAAATTATATTATTACTCAACTTATAGTTTATATGAATACCAACACCTGTCTCATTTTATCACCACCTGAATAATTGTAACATAGAAGGGTCAAACTGCATTGTCACCTTTATCTGCACGGCTTACTTCACACTATCCAAACCACTATTTTCCCAGCAGTCAACTAGTAAGCACGCGTGTCATAAGATGGCTCCTTATTGGTGGAAAATCAACGCCGGCTATTGGGTGCGCCATCTATGACAGGTGACGTCTACTCTAATCCTGGGATTCCAAGTCAGTCCAACCCTCACCACTTCGGCGACTTGTTCTCCCCGTCTACTGTCGTCAAGTTGAGCAGCTGTTAACTACACTGCCTGTAACACAGCGGGATCTACTGACCAGCTATTTGTAACTTGTATTAGTACAGCTGAGTACATTATTTTTTACCCTTGTATATGTGTTTTGTGTTGAGTTTGTTTTAAGAATATTATTTAAAAATCACTTGCATATTTTTCACGTCCTACTGTTTATACTGTGTTGGGTGTTGTCTTGTCAACCATGAGCGTGGTGTCAAATATTCAATTAAGCCAAGTAATACTATAATAACTAAACCTACAGTAAAACTTAATAACTAGAAAAGTTCACAATTCAAACAGATTGTCATTTGTTACATAATTGGGCATTAGTGTTACAAGGTATTATTATTAAATAATTTCCACCAAAAAGCCCCTAGACACACACACAGGTAAAAAAATCATTACTTTTTTTTAGGTTAAAGTAAAGGAACTTAAAGACATTTGCCTTCTTAACTGCTCAGTTTCCGTAACAATATAAAGTAAGAATTTTCACATTAATGCTAAATGAACCTGTCCATCTTACTTCACATAATCCCAGAATGTCCCACTGCAATCTTTTTATTTCCCGACAAATATTTGCATATTTACTAGCCCCATATAATGTCATCACATTCCCCGATACAATCTTAATTTTGTGTTTGATCATTTTTAAACTTTCCTTCGTGTCTAAGGCGTTGTTTTGTTCGGTGCATCGGTCAGTACTTGCCAACTCTCGGTGGCACACTGGCCACTAGCATGGGACGCAATGCGGTTGGACCTTTTGGTGACGATGATGCAACAGGAACGCCCGAGAATCTATTATTTTGTATTCCTGCAGTTTATCAAGAGCAAGAGATGAAGTTAATGAGAATGGATTCCCCCCAATTTTCTCATCTGAAGATTAATTAGAGGAAATAGAAAACGTTGGGAATGAACTATGGGGTGTAGAGGCCACTCATGCCTCACTCTGGTAAAGAACCAACCCAGATAAAGTAATGTATATTTCACCATCGAAGCTAAACATACCGCATCTGTGTACCAAACACTAGCTACACCTGGCGACTCTCACCTGGGCCGGAAATTGCTCGAGGAAGCGGAGAACATTTAGGTCGGGGTCCTGGATGACATGGTGAGCCTGGCGGATGATGCCGTGTACTGACTGTTGACACATCACCAGTAGCTTCATCAACCAGATCTCCACACTGCCCTCGGCGCGGATTGGCTTCTCCAGCTTGACAATGGAAGAAAAAATGTATTTGGTTAATATTTAAATTGCCTTGTAGTGTTTGTTTCAATATCGTTTCATTCCTTAAGCTAAAGGAATAAAAGTTAAATGTTCAGTACAATATAACAAAACATGCCATTCATTATTGAAAATTTAATTGTTTAGCATCACAAGCTAAACAAGAATATAATCATATTCAGTTAAATTAAAGGTGAGCTTAGGTTAGAATACGTTAGGCAAGGTTACAACAGATTAATTATGATTAAGTTAGTTTTGGTTGAATACGTGCGGATGTCATTCTTAACGTTTTACAATCTTGAAAAACCAAAGGAATGTTATTGACCTTACCAGCACGACTTCTCCCTCAGAAGAGGAGATGGCAGTGATGCGGTCGTAGTCCTGCTCGTGGAAGCGGACGGTCTTGGTATTGTCGAATATGGACAGGAGGTGAGCCTGGATAGTGTGGGAGTCTGAGGCCTGACCAAGGATCTCGAGCAAGGCAGGATCCGACACGAAGAAGAACCTCGGGAACAACATTCTCTTCTTCTCCAGGTATCTGCCCAGAGCGAGTCCATATAAATATATTCTCCTCCAGAAAATAATCATGTTATCCGAGTACTTGTGACCGGTTTGAGAATGTTAGACTTACATTAGAGGGTGAAGTAGATCATCCAAATAAAGGGTATGAATGTTTTAAGAGGCTAAACTATATGCTTCAACCTATAGAAGAGAGGATGATTTGCTTGAGGTAGAGTGAGGTAGAGTAAGGAATAGAGTGAGGTAGAGTAAGAAGCAGTGTGTGGGCCAACATACCCGGACAGGCTCTTCTGGCAGACCTCGAGCTGGTCCTGCAGGTAAGGGAGGAGCTGTTTCAACATGTCGTCGCCCACACAGCACGTCACCACGTTAGGGTTGTCGTGCGCCCGAGCCATGATCTTCTGCCAGTTCTTGTCGATCACGTAAAACCTGAAGTGTCTCGTCCACGTTACGTTAACCTATACAGAGAATCTACTGCAATGTGACAGTGTCTTTATCTTACAAGTCACGGATTTTATAACCTTGAAAAATTACGACCGGATTTACACATCAGAATATAACATTGAATATGATCTAATTTACTGTAAATATATTAATCCCTATATACCCATTAAGTTATTGAAAAAACCAGGAATGTTATGTTTTTCATCTCGAAATTAACTACGAGAGAAACTTTATATTTGAGGACTTTTACCAATTTGTGTTGACAGGTGAAAAGATCTGATCTTAAAATATCGATGATGGTCACATTACTTAAGGAGGCACACACATCAAGTCATTGAAGGTGATATGAAAAAAATATTCAAATGTATGATTTGAGTTATTTAAGAAGCCCGACTCAAACTCTCACTAACCCCTAAGACTACTGGACAAACAAACATTACACCCAAACACACAAACAAAATCACCATGTATTTAAAACAAAATGTTTTATTTATATATATGACATGACTTGTTAACACGAGCATGACTTAAACAAAGAGGAAACTGCTTCGGGAGTCGGGACAGGAATACAAAATGCGTCACCTTTTGGCCTCCTTTGGCAGTTGCTTGGCGATGTCTCCTCCCACAAACACTGCCTCCAGGTATACCCAGAGGTTCTGTACGAAGAGCCACCGCTCCAGGATCTCGTTCGTGTTGGACAGGTCACTCACCCACTTCTGAATCTGCTTTCGGAATGGCGCGTTGTACCTGAGGAAGAGTCCATGTGTTCAATATATTTATCTCCTAACCAAAGTACCTAACTTCGCAGGGGTGGCAGTAATAAAATATAAATAAAAATACAAAATATTTTCAGTCTAATTTATACGTACTTCCCTCTACTAATAAACTGCGTGAGTGTGTTTATTATAGATCAACAGTCATAAAACGTTTCTTTGTCTATAAGGATATGTTCCGTACCTTTCACTGTCAACAGGTATATATCAATTAAAAGTAATGGAACAGAACCCATTATTTACTTATAAAGTTAAAAAAATTAAAACCAATCTGGTATGAACAGTAACTTGGAGGAGGAAGCCTAGAATAAGGAAGATCACTCACCTGTTAGAGAGGAGAGAGCCCAGCACCATGAGGGAGTCTTCCAGTTGGGTGATGACCTCAGCCGTGGTATCGCCCCTCAGTAGCAGCTCGCCGCGGTTCTTGAAGGTGGAGAAGGTCAGGTCATGGTTAGCCCACTCGTTTGTCACGAGCCTCAGTTTGGCTTCTATGTCCTTCTCCTTAACGGCCGAGATGCAGATGTCCTGGTGAAGAAACATACAAAATGGATTGGTGGAATGCCAAAGAAAATGGGTCCTGGTGAGAGGGTAAGTAGAAAGATTTATTTTTGAAAGAGGTTACTATTACAATCATTTTATCTATCTGTCTTTGTATATGTTACAGGTAAATTTTCAAATCAGGCTGTCACGTATTCAGACACCTGAAACAGTGTGGGAAGCGACCACCACCAGCCACTCTGACGCCTACCTCCGTTGACGCTTACCTCCTCTCTCTCTCTCTCTCTCACCCTCCGCGCCAGATGTTGCTGTACTTGGCGTCAATTTGGCCAATCATAATTCATAATCGAAAGTCACGTCATCTACATGCCACGTCCACATGGGGTTTCATAAGCCGACGCACAGAACCAGGAGGGTATTCACTCCCACACCCTGACATCTTACAGTACTTTAAATTCCCTGGCTGACTGGTCATCTCTTCAGTGCTGTACTACTGGGTCTACCTACGAGTCCTTCTTGTGTCCAACGTACATATCTGCCCATCTTACACGCTAATTCCTTACTCATTGTCTTAGGGGTCTTGTCCAGTCTCCGATATACCAGTAGCGAAATAAGTGTTTTATACGACAAGACAAAATGTGAATTGTTGAACGGGATCTCTTAATGATGAACCTATACTGCACGAGTCTGTTGAACATGACGATGGGTATACTCTTTAACAAGCCATTGTCTGAATTCTGATAATGGCATAGAGTATGACTGAGAGATTTAGTGGTGTTCAAGTTGATGGTACGAAAGAGAAATTGTTGCAGTCCCCATGGACACCTACTCGTTCTTATAAGTTCCCAGTGGACTCCAAGAGACAGTTAAAGTTTCCGTTGGTGTGGTTGGAAAAGTTTCCCTGGCTAGCTTTTTCTAAAACCCTTGAAGGTGGTTTTGTAAGATAAGTGTCGTTTTTGGTAAAGAGTTTGTCGTCAAAGGTAGTCACATCAGCATGTTTTTGTTTCAAACGTACTGGTTATTTTCTGCTAAAAATTATTCACCATTAATGCACAATAAAATGCAGACAATTATATGATGATTTGTTGTCCAGTCGTTCTTTGGACCTCAGACCCCCCAACCTCCGTGCCTCTACCTTACTTAATTGAAAACTATTTAATTATTTGCTATTACCTTGATTGCCTTGTCTACGGTATTGAAACTTCTGGTCGACATCTTGCCTAATTATCAAGTGAACACTGGAAGTACTATAGCAAATCGCTATCTATACTGTTAACTACTGTAGAGGTTCCAATAATACATAACATTTTGTAAAATGCCAAGACAATTTGTAAAACACCTCCAACCCTTACCTCTATGTCCTCCTTGAACTGAAGTATCGGTGTGTCCATGATGTTCCTCAGGCAGAAGTTATCGCTGTCCACCTCCAGGGGTCGGTTGATAACCTCAGCTATGCGCTGCCAGTGACGCGGCTTCATTGCCTTGTTCGACATGAGTTCCAACAAGGGACACATGTCGTTGAAGTCATCGATAGTCTTCTTCAACGTGTTGAAGGCTGGCCACTCCTTCAGCCCCTTCGGTAGCTTGCGGCATCTGAAGGCAAAACCCAAGTAAGTTATCAATGACAAGGCATATGTTGGTAATGTCAAATTTGTCGACTTTAACTTGTGCTGGATCACAGTTTTTCTTCAGCTGGTTATCTAATGTACCTCATTAAATATGTATTTGTATTTATTCTTGATTAATCAATTCAGATACAAAAATAAGGAATAATTTTCAGTACAAAATACATAAACACCTTGACCATATTATTGGGAGATTCTTTCACTGCAGTGTCATTCTGTGCATAGGTTTTAGAAAATATAAGTTCCTTTATTAAAGAAGGGCCGTTTTTCATCTTAAAGTGGTGAGTCTGACAGAAATCTGTTGTTCCATTATCATCCACTTGTTTTGTCTTTACTGTATGGGAACTGTCTCTCTGGGTCAGACTAATTACCCAAATGTAGCCAAATATAGCCGGAATGAAGTCAAATAATGGTCCTAGATGAATAAATCGGACTGCCAATCACTTCTCGACTAGTATTTGGTGTCACAAAGTCACAAAAATTGGTAAACTTAATTTAATCTGAGTTAATAGATCAAGTGCATGTACCTAACCTAACCTAACCTACTCTAATCTAATCTAATCTAATCTAATTTAATCTAACCTAACCTAACCTACTCTAATCTAATCTAATCTAACCTAACCTAACCTAACTCAACTCAGATTAAATTAAGTTTACCAATTTTTTTTTACTTTATGACACCAAATAATAATCGAGAAGTGATTCACAGCCCGAATTACGCTTGTACGACCATCATTTGACTTCATTGCGGCTACATTTGGGTACAATTGGGTAATTCCTCGCTCCGTCGGTACATGCACGCGATCTATTAACTCAGATTATAGTAAGTTTTCCAATTTTTTGTGACTTTCTGACACCAAATACTAGTCGAGAAGTGATTGGCAGCCCGATTTATTCATGTAGGACCATTATTTGACTTCATTGCGGCTATATTTGGCTACATTTGGGTACATTTGGGTAATTAGTCGGACCGGTCTCTCTCACCTGTTCTGGAATTCCATGAGCTCATTATTGATTTCCTCGATGTTGACCTCACCCCAGGGGATGTCATAGTAGGAGGTCACACGGTCAATAACATCGTTGTAGAGCTTGTAGAGCTTCTGCAGTAGGTTCAGCTCTTTACGAATCTGAGCCAGCTCCGGAAACTCTGAACGAGGCAGGCGGAAGAGCTCCTCTCCCACAGAGTAGCTTGAGTGCTTCCTCCATAATGTGTCAAACCGATTCTGTAAAAAATAAATAACTATACGTGGCCTTAAAATTACAGATAAAGTGATTACTACACACACATGGAGACCATATTACATAAAACTCGCGAGAAAATGAAAACAACAACTTTAACCTTATTTATATATATATATATATATATATATATATATATATATATATATATATATATATATATATATATATATATATATATATATATATATATATATATATATATATATATAAGTGGAGGGGGCTGCACCATGAGTGAATGACCTATAAATTCTTTTAGTGGAATTAAAAAATTCGCTCATCTTGTGTTGATCTGCAAGTTTTTGCATTTCACTTGCTTTATTTTTCAACCAGTCGTTCTTTAGATTGCAAAGTTCGCGCTGGGCCGCTGCTTTCTTCTTGCGGAAGGTGTCAGCTTTGATTCGAGATTGAGGGTTGTTCTGCCAATTAGTTAAAGCAGCACGTTTATCATCGACTAGTAGTACGATGATTTCCGGGTCATTTCCATCAATCCAGTCCCGGTGTATTCTTTCCATCTGGCCGAGGGTCTCTGCAGGCTTTTGTCATGTCAGTGTCGAGAATACCCCATTTGACAATGAGATTTGGGTTGTTTGTTGCCGGGTTGTTTATCAGCCCATGTTCAAGCTGCTCTCTGAAAGCATGTGCTACCGCTGGATCCTCCAGACATTTGGTATTGAAACTTCTTCTGGAGGAATTGTTGTCTTCGCTAAAAGAACGTGGGGGCAAGTAGAAGAGTTAGAAGCTGTAACTCACAGGTTCGATAATGAAACAAAGACGAGTGAGAGAACATTAATGGTTCAGATCGAACAGAAAAAGACTAAAATCCCAGCACCAATACCAACATACAACTAACAACCTCAAAACAATTCAATAGCAAAAAAAAAAAAATCGCATAGAATAAATAGCCAATTAACACTGGTAACACAAACATCAACCTTTTCAATTAAAATAAACAAGAGAGGACCACCTCTTTGCCAACCAAAGTAGTAAGGTGGATCCTACACCACTTCCTTGCACAGAAAAACTTTTCCTATTTTAATCAAAAGCTTCAACTTTAAAAAAAGAGTGTGTGACTAACGGGCACTATCCTTGGCCTCTCCAGCCCCTTCCTGCTGTTTTTCCTCCCACCTTTATTAAATTAAAAGATACGATGCTCAGCCAACTCCATAAACAACCTGGCCAGAGGTCGTCACCTCTTCCTTGAAATACTGGCTACTGCAATGACAAAACATGAACGAGAAAAAATCCAAAGGCCTGAGAGCTAGAGCTTAAAATACGAGTACAAAAGATCAACAAAGAATTTTAAAATACAGCATACCTGGTTGAGCCCGGACACTTTTACTCTCCTACTTTCCTTCAAATTTCCCCCTCATTTTCTTTCTCCTAAAACCCACCACCCCCTCAAATACCTCCAAAGTACTATCACCCCCCCACCCACCCCCACCCCACCCCCACCCTCTCACCCTGCA
>NW_024744357.1:364258-431995 GCF_018991925.1 Homarus americanus | reverse complement strand
ACCTAGGCTATATAAGATCTCTGATAGATTACCACGCACCAGCCCCTGGTCATTCGTGACGGGAAAGGCGTTGACAAGCCTGAGAAATGCAAATAAAGCCCCAGAATTATCCTAGATGTCCCATGAGCACTAAAGTACTCTAATATGAGGAAAGAACTAGGTATACCCAGTGTTAAAGATAGAATATGAAGTCAACCTCATGATAGCCCTGAGGCTTCTGCGTGGTGATCCTGATAACATTGCTTCCTTAAAATTGCTAGAATGTATGAACCATGGGACTACTGAGTCTAAAGGATCCAAACTACAGCGCACACATTGAAGATGTTTGACTAGACCACCTGTACAAAGTTGAGACACAACAGCGCTTCCTGCAACCCTGGCGGACAGTTCCCTTCGATATCACAATACCGACGTATCCGCCTAAAATTAATTATACAAAGCATTTATCTCCAACACACTGCCAAATTGAGAGCTCTTGAACACATACACACTCTACAGACTGATGATAATATCACACAGACCATCTACACTGATGGATCTCTTAACACCGCCTGTGGAGGGCTGGAAGTGCTATTGTTGTGACTCAACCTGACGGTAATATAATTGAGAAAGGAGTTAGAATTAACAACTGGGCATCCACTCTACAAACTGAATTAGTTGCCATACTCACAGCTATTAAATTCATTGAAACCACTGTTACTGACAGTCTCATCATCACTGACTCTCTATCCTCACTACTTGCCCTTGGTACCGACTCAGGTTGTCACACTCTTGTCTCTGAGGCCAGACACAATATGCGCCTTGTTGACCGTGGTCAAGGTCAAACTGTTGTGGATCCCTCCTCACATAGGCCTCATAAAACATGACAGAGTTGATGCCCTCGCCAAACTCGCGTCTAACAAAGACACTGTTGAATACAATTTGGGTCGTCAAAAAGAACCCTTAAACTGTAATTAGGAAAGAACTTATTGATGAGTTTGACGCAAGTACAAGTGCAAACAGGCACTAGTCGATCCATAGGTTACCATGATGAGATGTATCAAGTGAAACATGTATATGGAGCAAGTAACAAGATCACTAGATTACAAGATGTAACCGCTAGATTAAGGTTAGATATAAGTACCTTTGCAGTATGTTCCCAAGCAGATGTAAACAAAACTAATAAAAGTGTGTGGCCAACATATGGCCACACACTTGAACACTACGTCCTCGACTGTGTGAAGATAGAACCTTTAGGAGGACAGGTCCAAGCAATGTGTGAAATGGCACAACACTTCATCTCTAATGGCAAGATAGCCGACATATTAAGATTGTATCCACTTTTTTGCACTTAGTAACTGTATCAATTCTCATGTACAGAACCAAATACGCAATGTGCTTGAATACCTCTCACGCAAATGTGAATAACAAAGTGTGCGGCCAGACATACTGCCTCACACGCCCGTACTCACGCATTTGTGAATAAGTTACCCTTTATGTATAGAACTAAACAAATAATGTAAATGAAATACTGTGTAACATTCAGTGCCATAATATCCTGACAACGGGGGTTAATTATTATGACCCTTTGTAAACCCTACTCTGTAATCCTTTTGCGCTACCGCTCACACGATGAGTGTGGGGTGCACAATAAAGTAGCCGCTGTAGCGGCAAAATCAAATCACCCTGCAACAAGCAACAGCCCGCCATCCTTATCTACAGACATCAAGTCAAGCCACAGGATCGGATCATAGGGTCGCACCTTAGACCTAACTCTTGACCTCTCCTACCAGCCAAGTATCTCTGTTAAATTCACATATAAACATCATGTCCTTGTCAAACATATTTCCCCATGTTACCTCATGTTCCTCGGGGTGGTCAGATCAGATAACCTTGCGACCTTTGGCTTATGAGTTGGATATTATATATAAAATACTTTGTACTTATTTGCCTGAAGCCGTGATACACGAAATATCTTGCTCCAGTGGTTTATTTGTGTATATATTACAGTACTATGGATAACTTATCCAAAGGTGCAAAGTTTGATACATGGCAAGATATTGAGAATTCAGTTGAAAAATATCAGAAAGCAATTGTGTTCACTTGTGGAAAAGAGATTCTAGAAAATTTGAAAAAAATAATAAAATTTCATGATAAGTGATACACACCTATGGTGAATTAGCCAAGCGTACGATTGCTGAGTACATCAGCATGTTACAGCCACCAGGCTGTAGCCACTTCCTTACTTAATATATTCTTTAGCATTTTTCCATAGAGCACCTGCATATGACTGTAGAAAAGCGTGTGGTTCTTGTCGCCACCAGCACACAATAAGAACAAGACGGAAATGTGAAGCAACATACCTGAGAGATGATAAGCCTGTCAGAGGCGTCGCGAGGATCTAGACCGGGTACCATTGGACCAGTAGCGCGGTAGTCGTGCACAAACTTGTTGCAGTCCTTCTTGAATTGCGCCACGTTGTGAATCAGCTCGTTCCTGGATACAGTATATTACATGTCTGTCAAAATGCATAAGTTTTACGGTTTTAAAAATATGTGACAAGATATCTGATAAAAATTATTTAAAACATTGAAAGTTTCTCACCGAGTTCTAAAATTATGAACTTAGGAATTTACTGAATACAGAGCAGTTCGACTGACCTGAAGTAGGGTTGAACACGAGACAAGAGGTTCTGGACTTCGACGGCTTGTGCCAACACCTTCTGCCAGGTGAAGCGCAAGTTGTCCACTTTCTCTGCCTCCTCTTGTGTCAGCCCCAGCTCGTACTTCACCAGCAGACCAAATGATTCCTGCAAGATAAAAGTTTTACTACAGGCTTCCTTATACTAAACACCGCCTTATAAGATGGTATTATAATTAACACTGTAGTAAATAATTATGACCACACACACTCCACTACTTTAACTTTATCTAAGGGCCCGTGTTCACTCGAGAGTAAAGTGCTGTCGACAACGATACTATCAAGTGGACATGACTCTGAGAGTAACTGTCAGATAGTTTGAGTTTACTTTAGGACAGCTACTCTCTGCTAGTTTGCTATCGTGTGGACACATGGTAGCCCACAACTGTCACGTCAACTCTCAGCTATACGGACCAGATCCACAGTCTGACAGTGCCCTCGAGAGGTGAAGCTTGGCGCTCTGGACTCAGGAGACTTTTCAGTTGATATCCTTATATAAATGTAAACCAGCTACTTAACGACCTTCAAATTTTCATTTAATTCAATGCGTAAATTGGATTTGAATACAATTTCATCAATTTATTAATAGGTCTAATTCAAACGTCAAGCGTTTCCCTCTGAAAAGTCATGTTCAAGGTCAACAGATGGATATGGTAGATATTATCCGTTTCCTGGGAGTATTTCACTTCTAATTAACTATAGATGGTTATCACATTATTGACGATGAATTTACAGCATATTCATTGATGCAACAAGTGTAGGTTATTTGAACTAAGCACTTGAACATCAATACTAATTATTGGCATTGGACAGGACGTTTGGGTGTATTTTTGTTGTTTACTTACCTGATGCCAAAACCCGAAGCGTCACCATAACTCGCTCTTGAACAGAAATGGCTTCCCTCATTCGTGTGTCTCTCTTGAAAATTAATGATCCAACCAATTTCACCAACTCTTCCACCTGAACTGCTGACATGCAGGTCAAATTACGGAACTATTGAGCATCTTCTATCTGTAATTCTTTCACAAGCCTATTGTTAGCTCCCAGTTCACCTCGTCGTTCCACCCAGTGCTTTATCCAACACCTTCTTTTCTGATTTTGCTTTTCTTCTCCAATATCACCATAACTATTACTGCTGAAGCAACTTTCTGTTACGTCCTCTACCACCCATTGCTATCGAATGACTGACACACCACTGAGAGATCTCTCCAACAGCTACTGTCGGGAAGACTCTCGCATAAGTTTGCTCTCATGTGGATACACAGATGAGAGAAATATCGACAGTAACTATCGAGTGTTCGCTCTTAAGTGGAAACGGGCCTTAAGTCTAGGGTGACCTACTCTCTAGTATAACCACCAGTGTCACCCTAAGGAGTTACTCGCCTGAATACCTCACACTAACCTTATCATTCATACAGCCTTCTTTTACCGAGTAATATATTTACAATTTCCAACCCTGACATAATTAGCGTCAGCTACTGTGTTCCACCAATAAATGAATGAACAACTTGCCTCGATAGGGTCGATGGCATCATCCATGTCTAGTTCTAGGTCACGAGTCTTGCGGAGGATGTCGATGGCGCCCTTAATATCATCGAGATCCTTGAGAGGTCGCTCGAGGCGGCGTGAGAGTTCCGTCAGCTGGGCGAAAAGCCTCTCCATCTCCTTCATGTAAGTGGTCTTCAGCCCCTCCCCGTACTTGGTCACCCACAACCCCGCCTCGATTTTGAGAGCTTTCTTGAGGATGTCTGGGAATGAGCATTGAGCATATCTTGTAAAGAAAAGACAATGGACATGGAAATGGTAAAAAATAAATAAATAATGTTCTGACAATTTCCTTCTCAGTGGACAATAACAAAATAAAGACGCAATAAAATAATTATGTGTGATTGCAGCTGAAGATAAATCGAGATTTGCATTGTATCTTAAAATTACAACAATGGATATAATCAAATTTGTCAAGAATATTATTTTTAAAGCAGGTTCGTTTTACACGTATTGATGATAAATGGTGTACAAGAGAAAACGGTTCTGTAACAATTGGTCAAGTGTATCATATCAAAGAAACATGGTACACTTGAGAGCAAATTTCCCTGGAATTTTTTTTTCATGTCGTTAATCAAACACAATTTGTTGTGAAAAATCAGAGTTTGTTAACTGTAGACTAATTACATAATTACACGACCCACGAGTAGAGGCTACATATTAGCAAGTGTCCGGAAATAATGCCCCCAAATATACGTTGGGTCTAGCACAGCATCCTTCAAGTTGACCTCTCACCAGTATTGACGGCTAGTGCACCCACACGGTAGCAACTGAGTTCACTACTGATCTGTTTATCCAGGTCAACGTAGCTCTTGAGTGTCTTATCGTAGTCTTGCAGCGTCGGGCCACTGCTAATGAATTCCCTGATGGCCAACTCCTTGTCGACCCGCCAGAGATGATGATACTTCTCCCATGCGCTGAAGGTGTTGTACAGCTCCTGATGGAGAATTCATTACACCATATAAGCTTAGTCTTTCTACTATGTGCTATTTTTGTTACTCTAGGTCAGTCAGTGTCTCATCTCCAGACAACATATGAATAAAACTCGAGTACATCCAATCATAACTACAAGAAAGTGATGTTCTATCTATAGTAAACAAGAGAATACTATTGAACGTTCACGAGAGAAAAAAAAAGCCTGTTCTAACATCTACAGTTGAATGCATATCTGAAGATGTAGAATAGCTGACTCCCACGCTTGAACCACCTCACTATCAAGGCTAAAGTCTTTTAAGCCATCAGATAATGGCCCTCTTTTCACTTGCGGTGTCTTCTCAGCTTCTCGTCCATTGTGAAGGAGGATGGACAAACATGTGATGTTTGTACAGTACATCTTCGTACCAGCTACCTGTATATTCATTACTCCCATGTTCACTGTTATTGATATTATAAAATCCAGACTAACAATGAGGTATTGCGTCTCTCACTCAACCAATCAATCAATCAAAAGTGCCATTCTCATATCTGATCGTTGATGACCACAGTCGTTCACTCTTAAGATTTTCGGGCTGTTTTTACGAATCCTCCGAGATTTTGCATCTCTGCGGGGAACCAATTCTTTACTATTATTCACCAACCCCCTGGCCCCCTACCCTCAATTTTGCCCATTAATATTTCTGCTGCTGTTCTCTCATCCGTAATTATATGACTAAAATAACTAATTTTCCTCATCCTACAAATTTCAAGCATTTCTCTTGAAGTTTTTGCCAACTTTAGCCCAACTTTATTTATTTTTCTGCCAGTCTAAGTTATTTTTAACATATTCCTAAAACATCGTATTTCAAAGGCTTCTAACATCTCTACAGTGTCTGCTGAAGATGTCCACGCTCCTGACCCATACAATAGTCCTGACCATATATAAAGCCTGTCAGCAATATTTTTCTCAAATTGAAGTTAATGCCCATTTTTACGAGATCTTTTAGATTATTAAATGTTGTTTTGTTTGTCCTATTCTTGTGTTGATTTATTTTGCAAATTCAGCACCACAGTTAATGTTACTTCCTAAATACACCAAATTGTCCACTTGTTGCTTGTTGCCTCCCATAATCCTTATCTTAGGATATATTTCTAATTTGGAAACAATCATTACTCTCGCCTTTAAAGCGTCAACTCTTAACCCATATTCTCCACTTTTTTCCACTAATCTGTTATCAAGTTTTTGTAACGCCTCCTCACTATCCATGATAAGAGCAGTATCATCTACATAGCGTTTATTTTATATAACTTTAATTTTTATGTTTTCATTGTTCTTTACAGTGGCACTTCTGTCATTAAAAATTCTGAATATACAGTACAGTATATCACACAATGGTATAGATAGAATACAGCCTTGTCTTACTCCCTGTCTAACTTTGAACCAATTAGTAAGTTCATTATTTACTAATATTACAGCCTCCTGTTGTCAGTTAAGTTTGTTTTTAATCATTATATATTCTCCATTAATGTTTATATTTTCCAAGTCTCAAGTTGTTTGGGCTTTACTTCATCAAAGTCGTTCTTTTTTCACAATCAACTTAGCATGCTTACAAATTTCTTTGGACGTCTAAAGTTCTTTCACTCAAAATTCTTAAACTAAATATGGCTTCTCTAGTCCCTTTCCCTTCTAAATCCATTTCATCTTCAGATAACTCGCTGTCTGTACTAAATTTTGTTCTACTTAATATTATATTTTATAAGATTTGCAGGCATGACCTATTAAACTAATTGTTCTAAACTGAGTGCACTGTGGCGTTCTTTATTAATAACACAAATATTGATTTATTTTGTTTATCACTGGGAAGGTCTTCTTTGATGTATGTAGAGTTACACGTTTTATCCCATTCCTGCTCATTTGTTTCGTAAATTCTGTTGATAGCTGACTTATCACACAAACTTTATAATTTTCAATCTTGCTCACAGCTGCCTCAGTCATAATGAATTGGTAGTTTGATCATTATTTCCTCTTCTTTTCTTAACTCCAATTTATAATTATCGTTGTGCAGTTCTTCTACATACTCTGCCCATTTTATATTTTACTTTTTCTTCAATGAGGATCTTAATTTCTTTGCTTATAATATAGCCCCACCCCATTTATGTCCTCTTTTCTGATTCATTTGTTTAATATTTCAGTACATTTCCCTACAGACTGCCATTATCTCCTTACCCTGGATACCTACAAATCCACTAAACTGTAAATGAGAACCTAATTTTACATTTGGGAATGTGTAGGCGGTCGAGTGCAGTGCCTGCCACACCTGAAGAAGTTAGTATATATGACCTGTAAACATTTCACTTACGTTCTTCGTTGACTGGAATGAGTTGGGCATATGAGTCATGACCTTTGACACGTCTTTGCTCTCGTAGACGTGTGTGTAGTAGTTCTTAGTCATCGCCGGGACCTCAAGCACCTCCTCCCTCGCCTTCCAAGATCTTCGAATCCCAATAGAATCTTCACATTTTCTCTGAGGCTCTCCCACCTGTAGGTATAATTGATACACTTTAACACAGTGGGGAACTTGGTCACCACAAAATGTTAGGATTATCCAACAAGTTTTTTTATCCCTCATGACGTTATCGTACCACAGTGTTTTGTGTAAAAACATGAAAACCGTCACTTAATGTACAGTACCTGTATAAAGTCAGAGTAAAATTGGAAAGATAAGATCTACTGAAACTTTAATACACTATATTACTGATCTAGTAAACGACTCCTTGCATGATAAAAATATTGTTGTTATATTTTTGGATTTCACAAACCATTTATTCCTAACTATTATTTTGCTACACAGAGATCACCCCAAAACGGTTTAATATATAACCTTAATATGAAAGTAGCGACAAACCACGACCCGGCTCTTAGTTTAATGTTGTTGAAGATCCTATTGTACAATAGCCCCTATAGACTGGTTCTCTGAGATTTCAGTTTATTTTAGGAGAGGTCGGCAAATTTGAGACAAAGTTGTCATAGTTTTTCTGGAGGATTTTTGTACGCTGAATTAATTTCTGGAATATGACAAGCTAAATATTGCACTGCTTTAGAGTTAGAGTTATATATTGAAAATGACTAACGTGCAGAAAGGGAAATTTTGACACAGATTGGTAGAGACAATATAACACTTTCATTTACATTTATCATACACTCTCAGCAATCATACCCTTGGAATAAACAGTTCTTTGTGTTATTTGGAGCATATTCTGATTATAAACTCTCGAAATTGAATCATGCGGAGACCGTATTCATATACATAAGTAAACAACAACAAAAAACACTGTGGAGGCACTTTCATGATTTTTATACTTTTATCTAGAAACTGCTGATATAAAAAAACAATATGAGATAAGAATGAAGCTGAGGCACTATAGAATAATAATGAAAGCGAACATACAAATAAATTAAATCAGACTAAAGAAAAGTAGCATCAATATTAAAACAGAAATACATTGCTCGTCAAATGTTCCTGCAGATTCCGTCAGCTGTGCTGCAGTTACATGCAGCAGTACACACCAGCTTTGACTTCTTACATTTACAATGAACACTTATGCACTGTTTGGTGCATTTGCAGCTGATAAGCTCCGTGCAGGAGTCTGGCACTGAATGCAGGGTCCTGAGAACAGGAACAAGTAAGTCATCCCGTCGTCTCAAGAGGGGGCAGCATGGGATACTGCATGTCAAATTGCTGCCAGAAGGATGCCTTGTAACTTGAATTGGGGATTGCTGGCCACTTCGCCTTTGGGCTATTTCGGCCGGAGCTGATGTCTTCTTTCTTCTTCTTGAGGTTTCTTCTTCTAGTCTTGGTCTTCTTTCTTGCTACAACTAATCTGATGTTCTTGTTTCTTCTTTTCTTGTTATTCTTGTGTTCTTCTTGTTCTTGGTATTTTGGTTTCTTCTTTCTTGTTGTTGTTTTATTTGGGATGAATTATGGTATGAGTGAGTGATATGATAGTGAGTTACTGACAGACCAGATGAAATGGCCGGTCAGGTGACTAGTTTCTCTGATTTTTTTTTTTTTTATTGTCTCTTGTAGCCCGTGTCTTTTTGTTTGAATATGTGTTGGTGGGTGTCAGTTTTACTTGGTATATGTGCGTGTTGTATGTAATGGGAAGGTTTGTGGTATGTCTCTCATGTTGTATGTTTAAATTTTTGTTTTATTCATTTTTATTTGCTTTAGGGCATGGTTACATACATATTATAAATATAAAAAGAGTTCATGCGTGTGTCAATCACAACATGCCGATAAGACGGGTCTCCTTGAGGAAGATTATTACAGCGTCACTTATGGTAACATCATCTTGCAATATATTGGGTACAGTCAGCACGAAGCCTCGCTTGGCAGCTAGGGTCACCAGCTGCCGGCGCTCTGGTTCGTACTGGCTGCACTCCGTCAGAATGTGTCGGATGGAAAGAATTTTGTTGCACGTGGCACAGATAGGTGGAAAGGAGTTGTCTAAATAAGCTTTTAGGTGGGTCAAATGGGTACAATTTAACCTTAGTCTGGCGAGAACCACCTCTTCCCTCCTATTCTTTCTGTATGCTGAAAGCCAGTTTCCTATGTTAGTCTTCCAGGTGTTGCGAAGATCTAACCTCGTCCAATCAAGTTGCTACTTCCCTGTTGTATATGTCTTCCCCAAGGAGAGACACGACTGAGGCTTCCAGGGTACATTGGTTGTCTCCCTGAGACCCACAGTCGCTTTTGTTAGTTTGTCTGCCTGTTCATTGCCCCAAATGTTGCAATGCCCAGGCACCCATATCAGCACAATATTCTTGGCACACTCATGTAGTTTATTAATAATGTTGCCCTGTATCTCATTGCTGGTAGTGTCACCACCTTGAATTGCTTTAAGAGCTGACATGGAATCTGAAATGACAGCAACATCATTGACATCGCTTGTTATTGCAATGTCAATGGCTCTACTTATTGCAAACATCTCTGCAGTGAATATGGTTGTATGCCGCGGCAGGCGGGAGCTCCACTCCCCGTCTCTGCTCCAGATACCGGCTCCAACGTTGTCGTCAGTTCTGGACCCGTCTGTGTACACGTGAGTATAGGCGCTATATCCTTCTAGAAATTGATAGAAAAGTTGTTTCAGGAGCTCAGGATGTAGGTCATTCTTCCCTCCTGGAAGCCACGATGTTTCCACATGGAAGTTGGGGTTCTCCCATGGCGGACACAACGGTGGAACGTATCTATCAACGTCTTCGAAAGTGGATACCAGCTCCCTGGCACAAGGTCTGGAGGCGGACAACCGAGGACGGGGACCTACGCAGCTGCAGGAAACGGAATTTAGCAACAGCACACCAACCTGGGTGGCCTGTGCCGCGCCTCCTAGCCGCACTCAACCCGTACCTTAGCGTCAACATGTCCCTCCTGATGTGGAGTGGAGGGACATGGGCCTCCACCTCTAGTTTTCCTACACGTGTACACCTGTAAGCACCCAGACATAGACGAAGGCATCGGTTCTGTATTCTGGTCAGCTTTGCGAGTGTGGTGTCGCATGCCGAAGCATACAACTGGCATCCATAATCAAGTTTTGATCTGATCAGGGTCTTATACACCATTAATAAAGATTTCCTATCGGCTCCCCATGTAGTACCTGATAAAACTTTCAGGATGTTTGTGACTTTAAGACATCTACTTTCAAGTTCGTTAATGTGGTTTTTCCACGTTAATTTCCGGTCAAAATGAACACCGAGAAATTTTACTGAAGTCTGAAATTTAATAGGAGTATCATTTAATTTTAATACTGGATTATTAATGTTACGTTTCTTAGTGAAGACTACTCCTACTGTCTTCTCAACTGAAAACCTAAATCCCCATTGTATTGCCCACTGTTCAGCGGCTTTTAGGCCGGCCTGCACCCTTTGTGCAGATAGTCTCTCGACCCGAGAGGAGCGCCAGATTGCGCAATCGTCAGCAAACAAGGAGAATTTGAGGTCACTTAAGCTGGGTGCTGGTGATAGGAAATCATTAATCATTATGATAAATAATATTGGGCCCAAAACGCTGCCTTGTGGAACTCCGTTTTCTAGGACAAATGTGTCTGACTTAACGTTACCTTTTAATTTGACGGAAAAAGTTCTGTCTTGCAAAAAATTTCTAATGAAAATTGGCAAATTACCTCTCAGACCCAAGGCCTGGAGCTTCATCATGAGGCCAGTCCGCCATGTCATGTCGAAAGCTTTTTCTATGTCTAGGAATACTGCAATTAGTGTTTCTTTACTGCAAAGAGCTTTTGAGATGTCAGTTTCAAGACTTATTAAATGATCTAGTGTGCTTCTACCTTGGCGGAAACCACACTGTCGATCATTCAATAAGTTGTTACTTTCCAAAAAATACATTAGCCTACGCTTTATCATACGTTCCATGACCTTACACAGACAGTTTGTGAGCGAAATCGGACGGAATGAGTTGGTGTTGGTAGGGCATTTGTCCCTCTTTGGGATCGGTACGACATGGGCAAAGTGCCATGAGTTTGGAAACGTTCTGGACGTCCAGATCTCATTGAACACTTCTAGCAATTTGTCCAGGTTTCCCTGGTCAAGGTGCTTAATCATCTCGTATCGTATACCGTCAGGTCCAGGAGTAGAGCCCTTGCCCTTTTTAAAGCAAAGGAAAGTTCCTCTGGGGAAAATGCTCGGTTGTAGTCTTGTTCGTCCCCGTTCTCGAAGTCGAGATGCACGAGCTCGGCACGATCACGGAACACGCCGAAGCGTGGATCATGATTGGTGGAGCTACTGGCATCTGCGAACTTCTGGCCTAGGGCGTTGGCAATGGCCTGGGGTTCGTCGAGAAGCCGCCCTCCACTACTCACCTGTGGGATAAAAGTCCTTCCTCCGTTTGATCTGACCCGGTTTATAGCCGACCATACCTCAGAGGAAGGGGTATCCTTGTTAATAGTGGAGACGAATGCCCGCCAAGACTCTCTCTTGCACTCCCTGAGAAACCTCCTAGCCTTAGCTCTAGCTTTTTTATATTCAATGAGGTTTTCAATAGATGGAATTCTGTTGAATAAACGGCATCGCCTATTTCGCTCACAAACCACTCGTCGGCAGTCTGGTGTCCACCATGGAACTCCAGGCCTGTGGGTAGTTGCAGAAGTCTTAGGAATTGTTAAATCTGCTGCGTGTATTATGGCTTGTTCTATGTGTGACATTTTGGTGTTGATATCTTCTCCAATGGTGTCTATACGAACGGCTCTTGAGTATGCCCCCCAGTCTGCTTTCCTAAGGTTGTAGCGCACCTCGGGAGTAGCCGTTGGGGCGCCACACTCATAAGAAATGCAGATCGGAAAATGGTCACTACCCAGGGAGTCGTCGTATGTAAAAAATTTACAGTCTAATAGCAAGGAAGCTTCAACTATAGAGAGATCTATAGCTGTCGCTGAGCCAATTCGTTCGTCCACTCGAGTCGCACTACCGTCATTCAGAAGAGACAAGTTGGAGTTGAGTATAGTTGCAGCCACCTGCTCTCCCCTCCCGTCATTCCGGACACTGCCCCACCGCAAATGGTGAGCATTGAGGTCTCCGAGGATCATTTTTTTTCCTGGCAGTTGGTTAAATAGCTCCTCAAGCTCACCCTCGGCAATGAGCCCGCCCGGAGGACAGTATAGTGAGCAGACGGCCACATAGTCAGACCGAAACTTGACTCTGCACGCCACAGCCTGCAGATTCACGCTCAGGTTGACTTTTTGTTGAGCGAATTCACTCCTAATATATAGGGCTACCCACCTTAGATTGTCTCCCATGTAGGACGTGTAGTTGTCAAATACAGGTGGGTCGTCCTGACCCGCAAGTAGCGTCTCTTGTAGGCAAAAAACGTCTGGCCGGAATAATGACTTTAGTAAATGAAATTGAGCATTTTTATTCCTAGCACCTCTGCAATTCCACTGGATGATATTGAATTTTAAGTCTGAGAGTTGATATGGTCAGCGTTTTGGGTTTTGTTTTTCTTTGCTCTTGTTTCTGGGGGGGAATTGTGTGCCGGGGTATGTTCCTCGTATTTCCAGGCTCCATAAAGCCAGTTCTCTGCTCGGCAGGGGCTCCCAGCCCCCGGTGTGTTTCAACAATGCGAAACAATGGTTGTGGTGAAGAGTCTCTTGTCATGCTTTCGACAGATAGCGACCTTCTCCTTACTTGGGGGTAGACAAGGTCGACAGTCTGCTTAAGTTTTGTGGTCTCGTTTAAGTTGTTTGTAGTTTTAGTCTCGTTAGTAGTCATAGTTGTCTTTGAGTTTTCGTCGTTGGCGTCTGTGGTTGGATATCCGGTGAGCGTGGAGTCAGTTTGTGTTGCAATGGACCTGGTCTCAGTCTGTGTTCCAGTGGTGCACATTTTGGGAGGTGAGGTGTTTTTGGTTACAGCGGATGCGAAGGACATTCCAGATGTTGGTGTCTGCAAGGACATCTCCACCTGCTTCCTAGCCTCCCTGTAGTCCAAATTAGTCTCTGCTCTCACTCTACTGATCTCATACTCCCTCAGGTAGGAAGGGCACTTCCTGTCTGAGGCAGCATGTTGACCCGAACAGTGGTAGCATTTTTCCTCAGTTTGTGTGCAGTCATCTTCCCTGTGTCCGCTTTGAGCACATTTACAGCATACCTGGGTGTTACGGCAGGCCTTACCAGTGTGTCCAAACCTTTGGCAGTTGAAGCATCGCATGGGAAATGGAATGTATGTTTTCGTTTGGACTCTCTCATATCCTACCAATACATGGGTGGGCCTAACAAGTCCATCAAAAGTCAGTACAGCTGTGGTTGATCGTTTTCTTTCTCCCTCTGCGGTCCTCCTATTAAAGACGAAGGCATCGACGACTCCTTGATCTTTCATGTGGTACTTGATTTCGTCATTACTCATTCCCTGGAATTCGTAGCTGTTAACTACAGCCTTACAGGTATTGAGAAATGCTGGGATATACGGTTCCACTATAGTTGAATGAAAGGTTTTCAGATTCAAGACGTCCCTCATTTGCTTTGCGTCTTTAACAGTAACTTGGAGTTGGCCATTTCTTGTCTTTCGGACTTTCACCACGTCCACTATTTGATCTTTAATGGCCTTCTGGATAATGAACCCATTAATTTTGTCAAACGAGGTGGACGTGTCAACAGTCCGAAAGTGGATTACTCTGGCCTTCTCAGTTGAAACTTGAATGATACGTCTTTGTTGGATATTTTGGTCGGTGGTCGTTTCATTGTCTTTGTCTGTCATTGGTCTTGGCAGTCGTGGGTCATTGTGATTGGTCTCCCGCCTCTGCTTGTCCCTGCCTGGACGAGTAGAGGGGGGCTTGGTGTTTCCCCTCCCAGAGGGCATGGTTGGGGTGGCTGGGAACCACCCCTTGGGTACAGTTTTAGTTGTTTTTTTACATATACTGATGTTGGTGCACTAAGGTTATGTAAGGCCCTTAGTGAAAAAAAAAAAAAACACTTTTACTTAAGGGCGACCCGCGAACAGTGGTGTGCCTGCACGATCACAGACGTCACTGCTGGATTGGCCCAGGTTATTTCCCCGACCCCCACTGGAAACACACAATCCCACTCTGTGAGGTGTGCACCACTGGGGGGGCTCTAGCACGAATACCGAAGTATGGAAAAATCAGCAGGTGCCTCGGCCAGGGTAAGTGATAGAAAAAATGTAGTAAAGAGAGAAAGCCCTCCTACCACGTCAGGAAGGACAACAGTTAGCGCTTCCCTCGCAGTTGTGTGGGTCACTCACACTAACTGTGGGGACGGAATGCTAAGGTTGTCAATCCTGAGCGCTCGTGAGGTGTCAAAATTTTGGATAAATGACAGAGTCACTTTAAATATGAATTGCTGTTGAACAGCGAGAATCAGTGCATGCACACAAGATCCAGTAGGCTATGGCGTGTAGAAACCGTTACGGGAGAGTAGCTATTCCCGCAAGAACGTGAGTCTCCTCTGGTGTCTAGTCAGCCTCTGAACTTCACGGATGGATGGTATTGGGGGATTACTGGCCTCTTCGCCGTTAGGCTATTTCGGCCGAAGCTGATTGGTTGGACTTCTTCCTTTTCTTGTTTCTTCTTTTGCTTTTCAGTTTCCATTCTTCTTCCTGGTCTTCTTCTGGGATATTCTCATACACTTCTATAAACGATGTTAAAGATAGTGTAATGAAATCGGGTTTAATTGTTGTGATCTTGTTCTGGTCTTGCTTGTTCTTTTCTTGATTTTTCACTACAAGGAGGGCTTCCTTGTAGCTCAGTCTTTCCTTAGTCCGCAGCTTGGCCACCCTGCACTCCTCCCTCCACTTGGGACACTCCCGGTCGGAGGAGGAGTGAGGGCCACCACAAGCTGCGCACTTCTTGGCGGCCGCCAAGCAGTTGGCGTCCTGGTGCCCGGGTGTCCCGCAGCTTGAACACACCTCCCGAGC
Organism: Homarus americanus; assembly: GCF_018991925.1. Lineage (NCBI taxonomy): Eukaryota > Metazoa > Arthropoda > Malacostraca > Decapoda > Nephropidae > Homarus > Homarus americanus. The sequence continues at coordinate 416,421 of NW_024744357.1, read as the reverse complement.
ACGACACTTCCGCGCCAGATGGCCGTACTTCTGGCATTTGTAGCAACGAGTGGGTCTTCGCTGGTACGGTTTTACTGGGATCTTCTCCCATCCCAGCAAAACGGAGCTAGGAAGTTTCTTTGGGAAGCCAACCAGGGCAGCTGTACTGGTCAGCTTCCGAACTATTGAGAGCTGATCTCCGATCAGCTCGGCAAGTTCTTCTTTTTCGAGATGTTCGATTTCTGTGTGGGAGATGACTCCCAAAACCAAGTTGTCCTGTAGGCAGGCTTCAACTTGGATCTCGATTCCATTGATTTGTCTTATGTTTTCTAATTGCTGGGCCTCTCCCCATTCCGCGAAGGTGACGATAAGGTCACCGCTGTCACTGCGGACGACCCCTGTCACCCCCGTGATTCCCGAGGAGTCAAAAAACTTCCTCAGGACAAGGAGGTTGAGTTGCTTGCGCGAAGGGCGCTTGACTGGATACAGTCTAACGACCTTCGCCTGGTTGCAGGTGAACATGGTCACGCGGTACCTCGGGAGCAGAGAGAACCTACCTCGCCGAGGTTCAGTTCCGATGGATGCCTGGTAGTGTGGACGCTATGGAAAGACAGAGCATTACTTGTGGTGGAGGGTTTCTAAGGCTTGAGCTCGACCAATAAGAATGAAGCGAGCCCTGTCTACTAATGTAGCTGCATCACACTTGTAGACTCTGCAAATGAACTCTTCGGCATCGTGGACTGCTTTCTCACAGAGCTCACCTTTACCAAGTAATTGCAAGAAATTCTGATGCTCCTTGAAGACATTCCAACAGGACTTTTGGTGTGATCAGGCAAAAAAGATGTAGTGGCAGAGCCTGCCAAACCATGAAATGTAGGCAGTGCGCTCAACATACTAATATCAAGTTGAGCTGTAATGGTGTGGATTGGGATGTATTTTCTATTCTTGGATGTCCCGGACTTCATCCATACTTTCGAGCACGGTATCTTGCTGAAATGTGCTAGGAGGAGGACCAAGACGCCAGTGTCTTGAGCAGCAACAACAATGCTTGATGCTAGGCTTCTCATGCAATGTAAAATTATTCGAGTGTCAGCCTCTTCATGACGGGCTTCCAGATCTTCTGTGACAATGTCAGGGATTGAGGACTCCACCTGCTCCTGATTCTAAACCCACCAGATACTACAATAGTCTTGTTGCTTGGTGCTAGCAGAATCAGCTGACGGGACAAGAATGCTGCAAGGGCAATAAAACTCTCCCATTTTGGTGGAAGAGGCAGATCCCTATTCTGCACCTCTCTTCCCACTGGTACCGCTCCTTTACCCCGTATTTTTCTGGTTCCACTTTTGATTGAAGTTTCATAATACGTGTCAAAGATAACGTCTAAGAGACTGAATGATACTCCACTCTTCAAAACAGCTGCAGCGAATACATCTGCCAAATCCCCAAATGTTCTGGCGTTCTGTCGTTCCCCAACAGCTACCACAAGAGCCTGACCATTAATGATGAGCATTGCTTCTTCACTAAGGTCTGTTGCTTGCAGGCTTGGCGGGCAAGGTGTTTTGCCAATCATTACCTATGACAGATGCGTCTTTGAACCTGACCGGCGATCACCATTCATTTCTGCAATGGCTGGAGAGATGGGCATGAGCTCATGCTTCAGTATATCTTCAAGAATGACATCTCTTCCTGACTGGAAAGCAGTGATCAGACGTTAAAGGAGCTTTCTGTCTGTTTTGATGACTTTCTGTGGGCTAGTTGTGGATTTATTTTGTTTCACTTCATATAGAAAAGAAAAGGTCAGAGGTTTGTTCCTGGGTAAGGTGTCTCTGAACTTCACCTGTTTGCCACCACAAGGCTTAGGTCTTTCTTCAACAAATATGATCAGCTGCTCTTGTACTTACTGATGAGCCATCAGAAGGTCTTCTTCATTTTTTTACCTTATTCCATACACATATTTGGTTTCACTGGCGAGATGAGATCGAAGGTTTTGGTGATGCCGATGATACCACCACCTTTCTTCCCAGTGCCGATCAGTCATTCCTGTCTTTGATCAGGATCAACTTGATTAAACCACTGGTTTGACCGCTTCACTACAAAGTTCCCTTTATCAAAGTCGCCTTCACATCACCAGAATGCTGGTGTATCTCACTGATATACACTGTCCCCAGCGGGCATAATTTATGTGGTTATACCTTATGAAAAAAGGAGTCATCAACTGGAAGGCGTGCACAGTTAAAACCCGTAGATATTTTTTCGACCATACCCGTAAATATCGAGATCTGATCGAGCTTGTTTGCAGACCAAAAAGTAATTGAGTGTCACAGCAATATATATTTTTTTGCTTTGAGAGTACCGAAATATTTAATTTTCAGTCTTCACGTCAGCCATATTTTTCTATAGGTTGTCATGGGAAACTGGGGCATGATTAAGTTTGTAAAATTCAAGAAATGGTTTCAGCACACTCTAATCCTGTAGTAAAGTAGATTTGCCGACTCCTTTCCCGAAAATGCCTAGGGGTTCCTGTTTTACTGATATTGGAACCAATTTATTAAACAAGATAAATATTCTTCATACTCAAGAGGTCAAGTTGGTTACACTATGTAAGTGCTGTGATCCAGAATAACAAACCTAAGCTAACTTCGTGTATAATGGATGAAGTTATTTATGGTTGAGACTGATCTGAATGGTTCGTGTTTTCTGTCATAAGGGATTTTCCCGTACACAGTATACATACACGACTTTACAGCAAAATACCCTGAGAACTAGGTATCCGTAACTCAATTTTAACTGACATTCTTGTAAGATAAGCACCAGATCTCCTGCATCCTACTGTGAGATAAACACCGGGAAAGTACTTACGTCCTCTTTACGGCATCTGATCCACTGGGAGACGCCCTTGGCTGTGGAGAGGATGATTTTGGATACTTTGTTGATGGCCTCCTGCACCGCCTCCATACTGGGGGTGACCTGCACGCCAGGGGACACCAGGGAGGCACTCAGCTCTACCAGTGCCACGCCCTGAGTCTCTTCTGCCGCACCACCACGCATTCGGCTGTTGCATTCACCTGCACACAATAAAACACTGTATCTTGTCCATATACTCGCTGCTGCCACATTTTTTTTGTTATATTCGGACGGCAACCACCATAACCTCGCCTAAGGCAGAGGTTCCCAAACTGGGGTCCGCGACTAGATGAAAGAAAGCAGGTTGTTGTGAAAATGGTGAACTATGTAAAAGCACACCCCCTGAAACACGGACTATTTGAAACACTTTGCCACGAAATAGGTGCTGAATTTGAGGCTTTTTTTGCTCCACTCTGAAGTGCGCTGGTTATCGCGTGGGGCAGTTTTGAATCGTGTGTTTACCTTACGGAGAGAGTTGGCCGACTTTCTTTCATCAGAGAAGTCAGATCTTGGTAGCTGTTTCGAGGATGAGTCATGGATGATGAAGCTAGTATATCTAGCAGACGTCTTCCAGCATCTAAATGTACTAAACCAGAGCATACAAGGCCGTGAAGTATGCATTTTGAATGTGCATGACAAAGTATGTGCATTCACCCCAAAAAGTTTCCATGTGGGAAAGCAAACCCCAGGAAGGAGTCACTGAAATGTTCCCACTTTATCACCAGGAATGTATGACGTCCAGTGCAGACAGCATCACACTCCTTATTATTTCCCATCTGAACTGGATTAGAGACCCTTTTGCGCCCGGGGTAGGTGTACGTCTTGATCTGAAGTCGCAAGAGTAACTCATGGAAATGTCAAATAAAGGGTGGTATGAAAATCAAGTTCTCTGCCCTTTAACTGTCAGATTTCTGGATCTGCACAAGAAATGAATATCTTACCCTGCCTGAGAAGGCTCTGAAATGCCTTTTGACATTTACCACAATCTACTTGTGTGGGCAGGATCTTCTACACTCAAAGTACTGGAAACCAAGCACAGAGCACGCCTGCAGGTGGACAACGACATGCGTCTGGCACTCACTAATATCAAGCCTCGCATAGACAAATTGTGCAAAAGCCACCAAGGACATCCACCCCACTAGGCAGGATATGCCTGATAGCCTGATTTGTATTTAGTTATGCACTTTTTGATATGGAGGTAAATTTGTTTATTTTGGTTTCTGGTGGTGCCACAATATTGTGTTTGTGTATTGTGGTTGTGTTTATACATAATTTACATTGCTTTGATTTTAAAATAACAATAATAAACATGACAAGGAAAATTGGCTTCATGTAAGAATAAGTAAATATTAATATTTTTTAGCTGGGGGTCCTCAACTGGGGCTCATCATATTTGGGGGTCCTTGATATGAAAAAGTTTGGGAACTCCTGAACTAAGGTGGAATCAGCTCCGCCCACTGACTTTAACCCTAGATTTGGGTCAAATTAATAGGAAATGTAATTAAGCAAGCTATTGAGAATATTAAATTATAATTATTATTGTTATTATTATTATTATTAACTGGGGTACCTGGTGTTACCCGGGTCTTCTTTTGTCGAACTGATGCAGCCAAAAACGCTCATGAGCATTTTCGGGACTACTCGCATAAACCTAACCAAGTTTCATCTCTCTTTTAAAAAAACGCGACTATGCATAACAGAATGATCTCTGGGTTATTAATGGAATCCCCCGTTCCACCTTTGGGTGTGTGGGGGCCGACCACTGGAGCCACTCACCCAAAATTACACATTCATGAAACTTCTGGGGTTACATGTACAGTCTCGTTCAAGATTCTTCGAACACTGCTGGAGACAGCTGGCAACTCAAGGCCGTTTGTTTACGATAGTACGTAGTAAAAATTATGAATGAATGTAAAAGATTATCGGCGATTGGTTACTTAGTTCCCTGTTGCTTAATTAATGGTTGGGCTTTGTTGTTTCGTATTATATTATACTACGCACTATAGTAAACAAACGACCTAAGTTGCAAGCTGTCTCCAGCAGTGTTCGAAGAATCTTGAACGAGACTGTACATGTGTACACCAAATTGAATTTGCCGTGTATAACGAACAGACAAAGAGAAATGTAGTGTGCTTTATATAATATGCTTGTGAACATTTTCAGGTCTATTTAGATAGGCGTACACCCGATTACACCCTTCAATAGCTGCACCACACTAAATTTCAGTTCTTTATGTTAAAAAGGGCGTGAAGCCAAAACAATAGAAACAGACATATAGAGACACTATTAAAGAGGGCAGGGGCCCACCTTTATAATTAAAGGGGCAGTTCATCCCCTATGTCCATCTTTGGCTAAAAATAAGTGCATTTCCAAAAGAATACCCAAACGCTATTTCAGCTCCCTAAGTTATAAGCTATGGTTAGGCACAGGGAAGCCCACTTTTAAGTAGGAGTAAGCCCAGCAGGGCATACCCCCTCCCCCTATCACTAGCAAGTCTACGGACTTGGCGCACCCTCATTCAATACAAAGGCTGCAGAGCATTCTTGAAACTATTCACTTAAATATACCAAATTTCTGATCTAATTTTTTACAAACAAATTACAGCTTTCCCGCTTCAAAACTGTAGCCGTGCATGACGAACATTCACCCTAGTCTAGTTTAGTATTTGCTGAGAATACCTCTGTGCCTCTTTGAGAGCTGAGCTGGAGCAGGTGAGTGCAAGATGCTCGCCAAGGTTCGTTGTGATGGAGATTGGGAGGATGAGCTTGATGCAGTACTTAATGTAGGCCTCCACTAGTTCACCCCGGACAACCCTGTCATTAACATTTTGGGTGAGTCGGAGGTTCTCGTGGACAAAGCAGCGGAAAGATTATGCGCCATAGTACACGCGGGTGTCAAGGAGGAAGGTCATCTTGATAATGACCAAATATTGAGGAGACCTTAGTGAAGTAACTTTTGAAAGTACATGTGTACTTTATGTGTAGTGAGTCAGCTCCTCAATGTCGCCAAGACCACTGAGACATAAGTGGCCATAGTGGTCATCACAACACTGGAGGAGTTGGTCCAGCAAGACCTCGTGGTCTCTATGCCGGTCAGCACTACTAATCATAGGATTACTATGAGATTTTGGATATAAAATTAACATTTAAACCTGACGTTATACTCAAACCTTCCCATCGGGCAATGGGACAAATGAACTTATTTCTTGCCAACCTAACTCAAGTTTGTTGTGAGCCAAATGTAAGTGATGTATTGAAAGTAAAATCCATTGATCGTGCCATTATGTGATTATTAATTAAGTGAGTCAAATTTATGCGAGTTGGTAACAATCAATAGCGAAAAAAGGATATTTTCTTCCACTCCTGATACGAATTGTTTTATTTTTCACCATTATCATCGCGGTTACAGGGGAAAATATGAAGGGGTTCACGGGGTTTTTCAAGGTTCCCTAAAGGAGGAAGATAATGAAGAAGGTTGGGAACCACTGCCATAAAACATTAGTGAGGGAGTTCCACTTTTTGGGTGGGAGATTATCACTGGGACCAACCACCAAAATTCCACCGTCATAACACTCCTGAGCTACATGTACTGTACTGTACAGTCCCGGACGAAAGTTCTCGCTATAGTCAAGATGGAGGGTGCAAAGTTCTTTCCCAGGGGCGGATACAGGAATATCAAAAGGGGGGGGGGTACAAGAAGTTGTGGGTGGGGGAACACGGCGAGCACAGCGAGCCAACCCATATGGGGGGGGGGCAAAAATTTTTGTGAAATCTGACCAATATCAAGGGCATTTTGAGGCCATTTTAAAGCCATGTGCACATGATATTAGGAGAAATTCTGATATCAAAAGTTATTTCTTTTTTGGTATACAAAAATGCCTGAGTACAATACAGCATTAAAGAAAAAGTATTGGAATTTTCTCATGAAAAGGGGAGTTCGGACCCCCAGCACCCCCCTGGATCCGCCCCCGTCCCCACCCTTATTGGACTGCGGGTCGTTGTCAGTGATACCACTCGTAAAAAAACAAAGTTTACCAGATTCGTGTATGAATCTTTCCAGATCGCAAAAAAATATTTCTAGGTATGACAAAATTATATCCAATTGCAATTAATTTAAATCTAATCAATATAATTCTACAAAATGTACAAAATATATAAAATATACACAAAAATCAAACGAAAATCGACATTCGGCATTGTGTATTACAAACGCAAAGATTTTACTTAATATATAAGTAAGTAGAGCTATTGTAGTGGGGTAATAGTTTAGTGTAGCCTATTGAGTATATAATTATACATGTTGCTTTTGCACTGCAGTAACTAAGAAAATATATTAAATATTTCCTTCAAAATGAAAGAAAGAAGAAGAAGAATATTCACGTTGTTTTGAGCTGCGAAATTGGGGAGACAGGCTTTTGCTCACCTCTGATGAGAAACACCAAGATATTTGGAAACAAGTAATGTATACAGATGAGAAGGTTTCCGCAGCACTTTTCGTGGCCAAATTCATTGCTGGAGACACAATAATACAAGTTAAGATGTTTACAATATGTTAGGTTATACAGATGATTGTTATGACAGCAAATGATAGGAGTTTTACTATAAAGAACAGCAAATAAAATAAAGGGATTCACAAAAGTTTTATATCACTTCATAATGCACGGAAGACTTTATACAGTATATTATCTATCAATAAACATTAACTAATTGTTACTCTGTTATGCTTGCAGGTATGACAGGTCTAACATATTTGAAAAGGCTCATTCTGGACACGTGACCTGCAATGTCTGGGCTGGGTTTCACATCATGGCGTGGGTGATGTGTTCCAGATTAAGAGAAGCCCATTTTATTTATCCAAGACCAACTGCCCACGTCGGTCAACAGTGGTTTGAGAGGCAGGACACAAGAGCTCCTAGAATGATCCAGCAATGGAGCAGATATTAACTTTATAGAGCACATGTGGCATCCATGCCGAACAGGCTACAGGCCATCTTTGAAAGGCAGGGCTGTTGGACTGATTACTGATTGAATCATTTTGCTGAGAATAGATTGTTTGAATCATTGTTTTATTTGTTTAACTGTAAATTTATCTACAAAGATAGTGGGTGTACTATACATATAATGTTAAGTAGGCAACATTTACGGTTACCTATAGAGTATAACTAATATTAAAATGTGGTTATGCAGCTTTTATCTTAGTTTTCCATCAAAAGCTAATAAATCGGTGATGTGGCCGACTTCTTGTTGTGACACACTTTTATATTATTAACATAGCAATGATATCCTTCCCTAGTCCTGATTGAGAAATTGAAGTAACAGAGCTTGATTGTTGAACTGTGAGGGTGTTTGTTTGTGCGTGTGTGTCTGTGTGTGTATGTTTAAGGAGGGACGGGGGGGGGGGGAGAAGCCATGGGTGGAGAGAGGACCCTTCGTCCAGTTAGGGTAGGCGGAATTTGCAACATACACCTTGATTGTAGCGAGAACTTTCGTCCGGGACTGAACATTAACAAGTCAAATTTCAACTCTATCATCAAAACTGTCCAACATAGTGAACATTCACATAAACAAACACACAAAGAGACATTGTGTTCTACATTTATAAATATTTTTAATCATTATCACTCACACACATAAACACACTCACTTTGAGCTCGTGGGGTGGTGACGGACATGTGCTTGCGGATGGAATCAAGAGCCCCGCGGACAGACTTAATAAGGACGTCGAGCACACGGCGATGGTATACCCTCCTCAGGTCTCTTGCCGCTGACTCTACCTGTTGGAAAATGCATTTAATATGACGGTATGTGTAGAGAGGAACTGATGTTTATATCGTGTCAATATGATGAAAAGAGTATATATGTACACGTTAAAGGAGGGTGTAGTGTGGGGGTGTGAAGATGTACAATTAGTATATTCTCACGCGCGCACACACACACACACATGAGTAACATGCCATCGCAAGAATGTTATTTAATTTAGTTATTTGCAAAGGTATACCTAAGTATAAGATAATAATAATGATATAGGAAATCAATATATTCATAACTCATAGTAGGTTTGAGACTTTGATACGACGTAGTTTCTCAGGCCTCTCTAAAATCAACCCCATATGTTACGATCACGTGGTCATGACTGTGAAAATCTCGTGAATATGAGGCGTCGCTCCCCAGAGCCGCAGTGTACGCCTCAGTTCGATCTGTCACTGGCCGAGATACGATACAGACATACTCGTCTCGGCAGGCTCTGTGCATAATATTGTTAATACAGGGAAAACCACTGCATAAGACTATAATTCATCTCTTCTAAAGTTGAAGAGGAAAATGAAGCAGAGTGTGTTTGAAGTTGGACTATGGTGATCACCGTGACCAGGAAGAAAGAATAATTACCAATCTAAGCTCTGCTCGGACTCAGAAACTAGTCAAAATACTCAGAGGACAAACAGTTATACACACGCGCACATATGCACGCATGCATGCACACACACACATGCACAAGCGCATGCACACACGATTGCTGATAGCCCCAAAGAAAAAACCACGAAGGACTGGTGTAGGCAAGGAAGGGCGAATAGTATTGTTTGTGAAAATAAACGTGCGAAAAAAGGAAGGAGTCGTACTATATAAAACAAAACATATGAAAATGGTTAAAGAAACATGAATAAAGACAGCTGTTACCAAGGACTGAAAAATTCAACTTTATAACCATCAATCTTATAATGACAAATATCAACACACTACCTTCTCCCGCATCTCCTTCTTCTTCTTAGCGGCTTTCTCCTGGGGGGTGAGTGGCTTGGTGGGCAGCTCTAGTGTGGTTGTGAAAGTCCCCTCCGCTACTGGCACTGGACTACGGCGGGAGGAACCTCCTCCAGACGACACTGTCAGTTATAAACTGTGTTACGGCCCTGGGTTTCAGGCAGGTGATTTTATTACAATGTACGTGTAATTCATTATAGTGCATGATGTGTACATAACTAGTATATTAAGGGGGGGGGGGTTACATTTCTATCAGTTTCACTTCAGCGCAGCAGGAGACAAGATTGGACCAATACAGTCAGATTCCGGCGAGCTACCTCATTACGACAGAGAAATGAGCAATATTCAGAACATACTGTACAGTAAATTTTTCATCAGTTTTCACAACCGAAAACATGAACATGATACCCGAGGCATCGACTACCTACAGAGATAGTGAGGAAAATAATTTAAGCGAGATAGTAGTGACTAGTAACGATGTTAGTAAGCAAAGAGATAAACTAAAACCCAAACCTACTAAGTCACCAGGTACCAATGAGATATTTGCCAGAGTATTAAAGGAATGTAAGGAAGAATTTAGTTACCCTTAGCAAACTTGTTTACCATGTCATTATAAACGGGTGTAGTACCAGAATCCTGGAGGATAGCGAATGTAATACTGATTTTCATGAAGGTGGATATCTAATACTATTCTCTAACTACCACCCAATCAGCTAAACATCAATTGTAGGCAAATTGCCGGAAGCTATAATTTCATACTCGGTTCGAAATCACTTCGAGAAACACAAGTTGATCAATGATTCCGAGCATGGCTTCTCAAGTGGGAGTTATGTCTGACAAAAATTTTATTCTTTTTACTGTACATTTCCATAGACATGCCATTCCAATGTGGCGGCTGTCTCTCATTCACCTCATGGACATCTGCTACTATTGGATCAGCGTTTATTAGTACTACATTTTCAGGTTGAGTAGACTCACTGCTATCATTTAGGGTATCATAAGGCGGTTGGGTCCCGGCGATATCCACTGTGGCCTCCTGTGTCGGCTCCCTGCCATGTGGGTTCCGACAATTGTTTCCCTTTCAGCAAACCACACATGGTCGGTTGTTTCTCGCACAATCACAGCTAGCGCAATTTTGGTTCTGGCTAGCACAAACGCAGCAATGTCTGTTACCCGGCATAGTGTTCCGCACCTTGGGCGACAGTTACGTCCGCCTCCAACATCTGCTTTGGTCCCATACAGGAGAAAAAACTAGTTCTTATGAGGAAAGGGCAGAGAGGTGACAGGCTGGACTGCTGTGTCCGGGTAGTAGGGGCATATGTGCGCGCGTGGGTGTGTAAGCCACCCCCGTGGGTGAAGTTCCACACATCGGAACGATACACTGGGAGCAAGAAATTGTCACCCCTAAGACTTGTTTATATATCCTTGGCAGAAATAACTACTATTTCTATGGTCGCACTGATGTAATATTAGTTATATAAACTCACTTGGTCGGCCGACACTACATGAAGTGACCGTTACTTGGGGGAGGCGACCGCAAGCCTAGAACACTCGGCCCCATAGGGGCGAGAGCCTCGATGCCACCCCTGCCAAAGTAAGCCTATCGACACTGGCACTGGCACCTGGTACCTGCACTAGTCGTCCCACATTGGTTTGGAAAAAGAGTAGTGGATGAATAGAAGTTACAAGTTAACGAGCATCATCATTAACTTGACCACGCTGGGTAAGCTTCAAATATAGGTTGGTCAGACATATGAGTGAAAGGGTTGGGTGTAAACAGGGCCACCTAGTATGGGCCAATAGGCCTACTACAGTTTCCTCCATTCTTATGTTTTTATGTGTCTATCACCCTAAGAGATTTACTGTCTGACCTGAACGAGAGTCTTCGAGGTCGCCACCGTCGTCGAGGTCCTCAGCGGTCAAGAAGCTGGTGTTGTCGTGACCTGGTGTCCCTCCCTCCACACCCACCAGCACTAGCTCGATTAACTCCAACACCGCGTCCTCCACCACCCGACTTCTGCTGTTGAGCTCCTGGTGGGTGAAGGCAGAGAGTGGGTGAGGTGATAGATGGAGGGAGGCTAATGGGTGAGGTAATAGGTGGAAAAAGGACAGCGTAGAAGGTGGTAGGTAAAATAAAGAAAGTGGACGGAGTGGCATGAGGGGGTGCCGGGAGATAACTGGCCTACACATACAATATACAGACAAGTATATATTTGACATGTCACTTCTTGTCCATCTTAAAACAAATAAATTTATTTTAGGAATTTGTATTAAAAAGTCTCCTGCTTCTATCCTTCATTACATATTATACAGCCTGGCACCAGCTAAAGTAGCAAGATGTCAGTCAAGTGGGCTAGTTGTTGGTAATATCACCTGGACACCAAGCAGCATGTGAGCCAAGTGGGTAAAAGGCAATAGCTAAGCCAGTTGTTGGTAGCCTCACCTGTGCAGCCTGGCAGCAAGTGAGCCAGGTGTTGTGGACGAACAGCTCGAGAGTCCATGGTGCGGTGTCTGGCAGCACATAGAGCCGCACATTGGTCATCGCCGCCAGAACACCCTCCATCCGGTGGTGGAAGATGTCGTTCACCCTAACCAAAAAACACAATGCTTAGCCACATTTTGGTAAATAAAATGGTCTTCTAAAGCTTAAGGCATAAAACACAAAATATTATTGTTAATCTTTCCTCCTCAAAGGATTCAAGAGATTGAAGCATAAATCATCGTCCTTGAAGCGTTATAAATACCTAACATTCATGACACACCCGTGAATAACTGCCAGTACTCTTATATTAAGTGTGTATGCAGGATTGGTTGATTACCTGTCAATAAGCACCTCGAAGGTTCGCACCGCCTGGAAGCCCTGGTCAAAGAAGCTGTGGGCCTGTATAGAGGACCAGGTGAGTGATGTGAGGAGCGGGTCAAGGGCGTCCTTAAGCTTGTTTACATGAGGCACAAGTAGGGGCGCTAGGCTCTTGCTCACCTTCCCCAGCACACGCCCGTGTTCGTTCAGGAGATGCTGTCAACACACAATATTACGTTCCTCGGGCAGATATTTAGGAATAAATTGATGGTGTGACCAAAATGTCAAATTAATACCACAAGATACACAAGTTTTACTGATGTTTGTGTTCGTTCAATAAACACTGAAAACACATAGTGTTCTGCACATAATGTAAGAATACATAATTTATGAAGTAAGTGTAACAGAGCACCTGACCGCGGCCGGGGGTCTCGATTTATTTTTACATATGCATACACTGGGTGCAGTGTCCATAGATGGTTACGATATGTTGCATTGATCAAATAAGTATATCTATTCCTGTAGCCTGGTGTGTTATTAACTTTGCCCAAGAGAAGCTTTCATACAACTTACCATGTAGATGAGACTTCAAACTCAGTAATGTTGTGTATATCTAAGATTTCAATGACAAATGAGTAAGATTAAAGGGGACTTGGTGGACTTTTCTTCCTGATGCATTTACATTACCAGGAAAATTTTCTTGTTTGCGGGCACTTGTGAAATTACTTCCTCAAAAACACGCTTAAGAATATAAATATCAAAATTAATAAAGCACCGGTGGTGTAGTCGTCAATAATAACCATATCGATGTTAATCGATTTGCGGATCGTGTTCCGGGCTAATGGTTGGCCAGTGCAGTTGGCAACTTGTCCGGTCTTCTCAGATTATACCTTGACACCGGGTCATGCAACTTGTTAACTTCGGGTGTGGTTGTCGTGTTGGTAACAGCTAATACACCTTAAACAAATTGACGCTAAGGTGGCCCTAAGGTCAGCCATTCTCGAACGCGAGGGGCAACCAAAATTATGTATGTATGTATGTACTGTACACAAAAATATACAATTCTTCATTCAATGAACCTTACCTTGACCATGTCTCGCTTTTTCAGAAGTAAAGGCGCCCTGTTGAGGAGGAGCTGGGTCATATAGGGTACGTCGAGGCTGAGCTGCTGTATCTTGGTGGCCTCATGCAGAAGTGTGGAAATCCTCGGGTCCCAGTTCACGTAAAGCTCTTCCGTGTCAGGCCGCCGCACCACCAGTGTACATCGCAGTGACTTCTGGATGTCGTTCATCTGTAGGAGAGTTCCAACCACACCTTACTTTCTTAACTTCCCTATGGTGTGTGTGTGTGTGTGTGTGTGTGTGTGCGCAGTATGTGATAATGAAACTGTGTTTGTATATGTGTGTAAGTGCGTCCGCATGTTTGTGTGTGTATGTGTGTTAGGGATACTGCATTTGTGTGTGTTTGTGTGTATTTGTGTGTGTGTGTGCGCATGTTTGTATGCGTATGTGTGTTAGGGATACTGCGTGTGTGTTTTTCACTGATATTAGTTATTGTGAATACTGTACATGATTGCTATTTGTCTTGGATATCTCTTATCACTTCCTAAAAGGTTCAGTGAGGGCCATCCCTCGTGGGTCCAATGTTAGTGTCATGTTCAGTAGTGTTATAATTGATACCATCCTTATCATACCCTACCCAGGCAGGAATAGAATGCTGTACTGGGTGGTACTGATGAGAGTCAAGCTCGCTACCAATGTGCTACTGACAGATCCAATGTTAATGAATGACATTTATGTTTCTCCGTAATGACTTTCAATATTATATCAGAGCATTGTTTCTCTTCGTTAGACTCACATTGACTCCTTCTGACAATTAACAAACTGGAGGACTTACACTCTGCTTCCTCCAAGCGTCATAGTAAGCCAGTTCATACTGCACTAGAATCCTTCCTATGCGGTTGTACTTCTTCACTGCCTCCTTGCCCTCGGGCATCTTCAGTAGCATATGATGATCCTTGAAGAACATCATGGGCTCTTCCAGGTGCAGGAACAAACTCCGTGCCCACTGAATCTTTCCTGTGAGGAGGAGATATGGCCTCGGCTGTGAGGTGGTACAGGGTTATAAGTGTGAAAGTATAACGCCAGTCACCCCTTGGATAATTATGCAAAATTTCCCCCCCTCCCCCCCAAAAAAAATCTAAAATTGGCCAATCAACGTTTAAACTCTAACTCCTTTTATGCATCCCTAGTAAACGTGACGGCTGGAAGACGTTAATAGTTGCTATGTATGTTGTGCCACCACACTGGTGAACTCAGACCCAAACTTGCACTTTCCTTTTTCTTTATATTTTAGGTGAAACTTTTGTTTGTTGACAGTTATCAAAGTTTAAAAATAGGTGGAACAATTGAAATAACTTTCGGGTCCCTTACTTACATCACCCCAAACAAAAAAGTAGAAAAATTTATTCATGATGTTTCTCACTAATAAAATGAAACATCATCTACACAGTGATTCACATCCCCTTGTAACAATAATGGTCAAGATGCACTTTATAATAATGTTTGCTTGATTTTACTGGTCTATAGGGTAGAAGTGGGCGAATCCATCAGTTTTCATCTATATAATCAGAGGAGATTGGCAACCGGAAAAAAAGGGTAATAATTTTTTTTTTTCGAGTGTCCCTAATAGTAAGTGGAGTACGGGGGTTTGAGAGGGCACAATGCTCGCCTCCTGTTCCAGGGGTCGGTAGTTCGATTCCCGGGCGCTCACAGTTCACCCAGTTGTAAGTGGGTACCTAAGTTTATAACATATAGGGAAGTGAATGCTGTCGACAATAGTACCAACTATGCTGCCTCCTTGTTTACCAAAAGCTTAGTATACAGTGTACTGCATCCACACTCTCCCTAACGGGCAGTTATGCCTATGGAATCTACTTTCACTTCTTCAATGGTAAATCCTTTTAAAGGTATATGATTACCAATAAAACTTTGCAGATAGAAAGAGTACATTATCATTCTCTAAAGCCTTGCTCGACAATGGGTCGTTTAACATCCCATCGTTGAGCTGCTCTCTGAAATTACAGTATGTCCTACAGCTGGATCCTCCAGTCAATTAGTGTTAAACCTTCTTCTAGAGGCTTGATGTCTTTGCCGATGAACTGTGTCACAGTGGCCTGAGCCACGCATGGCTCAGGTGATGACATTTCAGCGATCTCTTTCTCTGAAATGTTGTAGTCAATGAGATGCCAATGTTTGGATCGTGGGTGTTGCCAAGAACCCTTGGGCCTTGGACGTGTCGGTCTGTCTAAACATGGTGTTGGTGGCATTGAGGTTGTGCTCAGCACACTTGCTGAGGAGGAATAGGCCATTGGGATTACACTTGCCTACTCTGTTTCTCCCTATGGTTTCATGCCATATGTCAGCATCTCTGCCAACTCTGGCATTGAAGTCACCAATGAGCACATCCTTAACTTCTCTGGGAATAGAGGTTAGTAACTCTTTCAAGGTCGGCATAAAAAGCCTCCTTGATGTCATCCTCTGCATTGATGAAAAAGGCATGGCGTGAGTGAGTCAGTGGGACTTGGAGCGTCATGTGGCGCTCGTTGACCCCCAACAGGCATTTCAGTTAGCCTATGTAGGATGGACCGGAGAATGGCAAAGCCAACTCCATAAATGCAGTTTCTCTCTGCAGCAGGTTTACCCTTCCCGAAGAAGGTACACTCAGACCCCCGTTTTGTGAGTCGACCCTCGTCTGGGAGCCGGGACTCACTAATGGCTATGTCGATGTTATACCTAGACAGCTCTTTTGCTACAAGGGCGGTTCTTCCTTCAGGACGCTCATCTGTGCCAGTACACAAGAAGGGTCATGACATTCCATGCAGCGACCTTAATAGGTTGGCTAGTTTGTTTTTGCTTTGATCCGTGATTGTGATTATGTTTTCGACTGCATAAGGATGACCTTACTGCGTGCAGTTGCCCAATCAAGTTGTTCTTTTAGGCATGCTCTGTTTAGGGCATCTTTTCTACCCCCCTCCCCAGGTGGGGTGAGCAGAGTGGCTCCTGGTAAGGCTGATCAGTCGCACACGCGAGACCGGATTGCACAGCTGCCTACATCCTAGTGCATAAACGACCATCTTATCTGTGCCGTCCATGTGCACAGTTGTGACTAGAGACTCCCGGTAGTCATCTCTGCCTGTCCATGTCGCCACTCGTCTGTTGCCATAGGACTTTAGGGGGTATAGGGGATTTGATGATGATGACAAGTACGATGAGCTGCATGATAGTGGGAAGTGAGTTGATTTATGTGGTGAGGCAGGGGTGCAGACTGCACCACACATCTTGGCTCTCCCTTTTCCCGATCCAGTGGTGCAGGTGGTTGCAACGATTGGGGAAAGGGAGAGATGCAATGGACTGCCGATAGCTCAGTTTGTTGGGTTTCGCCTTAGTAGCCTGTCCATCTTGCATTGCCTTCATCTGCCTGTGTAGTCGTTGGGTTTCCATGTTAGTCACCTCTTCCGCCGTTGGGGTCTTACTGGAACTCTGTAAGCATATTTGCCTGATACGGGGCTCCACCGCAGATTTTCGTACGGGGTTTACTCCAGTAGTCTTATACCTGCCAAGGTTAGTCCGCAAGGCAGCGGGCAATGGCTGGTAGGCCCCAGAACGTGTCCACATGCCAGTGGGCCTATGCGCCGTCCCTCTGGGGCCCACTGCTGCTCCGAGATCCCCTGCCGGTCTAGCCTGGGCCCACGAGGCACCCAGTTACCGTGTGTTGCCACAAGGAGGCACAGCAGGAGCCTTGATGGTGAAGAGGCTGTGTATTGGCAAGGGAAGACTTACGTAAGTTGCTTCCCTGCTCGCCACGAGGGCTGGCCAACGGCGGCAGCTGAAAGCGAAAGGGAGCAAGCAGTGCTTGCACCTTAACACTAACATAGTGCTACCACACTAAACGCATTTCACCACCCTGTGTGCAAGACGCACGCACGCACACTACTACTTATACTACTTTGCTGTCACTCGGAATCGTGTATGACGATCATCCAGCTATGGTAAAATTATATGGGTTATTATGGATGTCACCTAGGTTAGTGAGTTTTCAGGTGACTAAAGAGCCCGATACGGGACCGGCAGCGTCGTCCACATTCGTTGCACATGTGGAGGGCTGTATCTAGTGCGGGAGGGGCGGTGGCAGCGTCTTTCCGACGTTGGCGCTTATCTGTCTCGGTTTGCAGTCGGGCTAACTCGAAAGTATTGAAACCTTCTCGTGTGGTGCTCCTCCAACCGTTACGATGTGGAGTAATCGACTCCCAGGTGAGGGGGTCGATTTGGCACCTTTCAAGTTTGTCTTAAGACTATCCTTATACCTTTTCAATTGACCGCCAGCGTTACATTTACTATTCGTTAGGTGACTGTAAAGTAGCTGCTTTGGCAGTCTACTGTCTTCCATGCAGGTAACATGGCCAGTACAACGTAGTTGTTCTTGGATAATGGTAGCTTCGATGCTCCTACAGTTGGTGTCACCAAGAATGCTGGCATTTATTCTCTTGTCTTCCCAGCGAATTCGGAGGATGGAACGTAGACAACGTTGGTGAAAGTTTTCAAGTGACTTGAGGTGCCTCCTGTATGTGACCCATGTCTCACTGCCATATAGTAGGGTGGGCAGGACCACTGCTCGATATACGTGCAGCTTTGTGAATAATTTCAGCTCCCTACAGCTGAAAACACGATTTCAGAGTCCGCCCAAGGCTTGAGATGCACATCTGATCCGATGCTGAATCTCTTCATCGATGTCTGTGGTGGCGAACAGGTGGGAGACGAGATACCGAAAGTGGGCAACATTTGAGAGTGTAGTACCGTTAAACTGGATGGATGGTGGAGGTGTGACTGAACCAGGGGCAGTTTGAAAGAGAATCTAAGTCTTACGTATACTATTCACCTCAAGGCCGAAGTATGCATACGCGTCTGCGTAAGTGTTCAGGATCTCCTGTAGGTCGTGTTCAGTGTGAGCAACAATGGTGAGGTCGTCTGCATACTGAAGTTCAGTAATGGAGGCTGCCGACACCTTTGTTCTTGCTTGGAGTCGTCTTATGTTGAAAAGTCCCTTCACCCGGTACTCGGTGTTCACCCCGCCGGCTAAATTGGCACTGGAACGAGGAAGGTAGCCAAGAAGATGGAAAAGAGGGTTGGTGCCAGTATACACTCTTGTTTAGCCCCTGTTTGGATGGGGAAGAACTCTGACTAGTTGCCGTTATTCAGGACACTGCCGTTCATGCCGTCGTGGAGTTACCTCACAATGGCGATGAATTTTGGTGGGCAGCCAAAACGGCTGAGGGTCCACCAGAGAGCTTCCCTGTTGACCGAGTCGAAGGCCTTGGTTAGGTCGATGAAAGCCATGTACAGGTCACAACGCTGTTCTCTGCACTTTTCGTGTATCTGGCGGGCAGTATAGATCATGTCAGTGGTGCCACGTGATGGTCTAAAACCACATTGAGATTCTGGGAGAAAGTTTTCCTCTTCAGGAAGAAGTCTGTTTAGGAGGACTCGGGCGATAATCTTGCCAGCTGCGGAAAGCAGAGAGACCCCCACAGTAGTTGCCACAATCTGACCGGTCCCCCTTGTTCTTATAAATATTGACAATGGAAGCATCTTTAAGAGCTTGGGGGATTTCACACACACACATCAAGCGTAAATTACAAAACTAGCGAACCTTGAATATTAAAACACCTGAATCTGCACTCCTTTGCGATATATAAAAGTGAGGGGCGATATGATCTAGGTGTATAATTAATGAAAGACAGGGTTAAACAAAAGTGATATAACAAAGGTACTTAAACTATCTAAGCAGGAGGAAACACATAGCAATGGTTTTAAATTGGATAAATTTAGATTTAGGCATGAAATAGGTAAATATTGGTTTGGGAATAGTTTTGTGGGTGAGTGGAACAAATTACCTAACAATGTCATTAACGCGTGCCCGTTAGGTGTAAACGGGCTGCCTCGTATGCACCAATAGGTCTGCTGCAGTTTCCTCCATTCTTATGTGCTTAGGGTTTTAGGCTCCTGTCTGTTGGGCGCGCACTTACATTGCGTTCCAACTTTGCAATCATCGTTTTCCCACACAAACGGATCTTGACTTCTCTTTCTGGCACACCCACGACTTTCACCAACACTGCCAGTCTCTGGTGAACTCATTGCCACTTAAAATATTATTTTATGCAAAAAAAAAGCAAAATCATAGACATCGTCTTGGCTTACTTGCCCAGCAAAGCATTAGATTCTGTGGCGCTGATTGGCTGTGAAAAAGAAAAAGTGTAACCCTGTGCTCATTGGCTTGCTCGACGTATTCGAAACTGAGGGTCTTTTAAATATCTTCCCTTATTCCATATATCTTTCTTACTCTTCTTACTTCATTTTTCTTTCTCTTCATGGACAGATGTACACTGGAGTTATTTAGGCTAAAAATATGATCATGTTAAGTCATTAAATTACCAACATCTTACTTCCATCTTCTCTTCGTCACACATCATGATTATATTCTGCTAAGGTGACCCAAGCGGTGTAAGTAATTAATCAAAGATTATTTTCAGTCTAAAATAACTTATTCATCTCATTAATTTACAAAGTAAATTATTAGGAAAACAGTATGATGAGTCTTCAAAACTCTGGGTGGGATGGAAGTGGTATTTAGCAACTTTAAATAGCAATTATAGTTCATGTTGCAATCAAACCAATTGTGTTCTAATAAAATACTCTTCAAGACTTTAAGTTGTTTAACGGAAAATTTATAGTTATAATTGATGTTTCAGTACACACTCAGTGTTATATTAGAAACATTTTACAACGAATGAATAAGATAACTAAGAGACAAAAAGAAAAAATACTCGTAGCCAATAATGTAAGAACCAAAAGAAACTTAAGAGTATTATGGACAGCAATATACTCTATGGTGTCCAAAAAGGGTATTTTACATGACACGGGGTATTTTGCAGTAATTATATATTTTTTGTCTAAAATACCTTTTTTGACCCAACAACTTTTACAGTGTGCTGGTGCAAATACATATTTATGTTTCTACTGTATATATGAAACCATAAACCCGTCAAATTTTATACTACATATTTCTAAGGAGAGTGGGAGCCAAATAGCCCTGAATCCAGATTCTGAACAATTCATTTTTGTCTACACTACTGCTGCGATAACACGTAGTATTGGCTCAATTAAGACAGACACAAAGGTCACAACTTAAAATACTGCAAAACTGCAATAAGATATCATAGAATTTGTTCCATACTCTCCTATCTTTATTAAGGAAAATATGAAGTACGAATCTTTGAGAACCTGGGTGGAGTAGTGGTGTTAATGAAGATAAGAGTTACCAGCGACAGGTGGGAGGCCGCGGAGCTGAGGCGGGTTCTCACACTGGCGGGAGTAGATGCGGGACACCTTCTCCAGCTCCTGGTGGAATCGCGCCAGGATCCTCTTGTACTTCCCTTCCACGTCCAGCTGCGGCACAACCTCGGCGATCTTCTCAAACCTATAGTAGCATATAATTAGCGGTCAGGTCAAATAAGGACAGGTGGTACTCTCTCGTATGATACATATCGAGTACAATGCATAGATCTAGGAAAAATAACGTGACAAATTCACCACAAACGATTGCAAAGAAAACACCCATTATTGTCCATAAAACTGTGTTATGTGATTAAAATTATAATTTAAAATGCCTAACCTAGATTATACATTATACAACATTACTTTAAGATCCTGAGATATTAGGAAGTAGAAGACTAGCGTGAGTCGACGACATACAGTACCTGGCCAGCATTTTGTAGGCCATGGGTGTCTCCCAGATCTCCTCGTGTTCTTTCTCCACCATCATGTGGATGCGCCGCAGCAGTTCCCGGACGCTGGCAGCGAACACGTCCAAGTCAGACTCAAAGTGATGGTCGCGGTAATCAAGGTAGTCATAAGACTTGTGGGAGATCTCGCTGCACATCTCATGCCAGGACTTGAGGATATCACGGAGGCCTGGTAGTAGGGATGTGTGAGAGGGTGTGTCCGGCCACGCTAGTAGTGAGGACAAGCTCCCAACCTGATGGTCCTCTTCAACACTTATCTACTGACTTGTTTGTTTATTAAATCCCTTTAAAACCAGAAACTATTCTAATGAGCCTACCATGGCCATAATGACTATAGGTTTTTCACTACTTTATAATTTTTAATAAGTGATATTAAAGCATTTTAATTGTTGTTATATTCAGTGATGATAATTTTATTTATTACACATGCAGTTATTCAGCCACATCTAGATGTTAAGGGTATTTTAGCTATGGTTTCCAAAGCGAGGAAGCGGAGTATACTGGACGTGGTGGCAGCGTTGTTGTGATGGCAGTAGAGGCAGTGCTAGATTTCTCGAAGCTCGTCTAGGTTGGTCGAAGCAAGGCCTTCACCACTCAACACCAGCCAGTATATTAATCTACTTGGTCACCATGAACCTGCAGTTACACTTACCACCAAGACAACAAAGAGACGATTACCTGCAGTTTACATCAAGGTAACAGGGAGGCATGCAGTGGTTATGGTGGTTCATGGTGCTGGCCAAGCTTCGTCAACCGTCCTAAAGACATATGCAGGTTATTCAAGCATAACTTTTGATAAACATGAGTTAATTCGTTTCGTATCTTGTTAGGGATAATCGTTTAATATCTTGCACAGTAAAAAACATGTTTAGTACATGAATTTCGAAGTGCTGACTGACCATAACTCTAGCAAGTGTTAATTCCTCTGTGAGAAGCTAGTTATACACCGACCGATGATTCTGAAGTGACAAAAATAAAAGTCACCATGTTCTCTCACCAAAGTGGCGGAATTCGCAACAGTAAAATTTAAGACTGGTTTTCGAGGCCAACAGCGCCTTGTGGGTCATGGCAGCTGGAGTAAACTTGAGTTTCAATACTGATGAAATTTTTGTAGAAAACCCTATAACATACAGGTGTAAATATATTTAAATATATTCTGTTAGCAACTGTTTATAAATATCATGCTTTTCTGGGTTTTATGAATGAAAAAAAAATTATATATATATATATATATATATATATATATATATATATATATATATATAAATATATATATATATATATATATATATATATATATATATATATATATATATATATATATATATATATATATATATATATATATATATATATATATATATATATATAGGTGTGTCATACAGAGGCGAATTTTTTTTTTTTGAGTTTGAAAAATCGGCCCATGGTATTGATGATGTAGTTCTATGTGCAGAATCATGTGATATCTTCAGATTTGAAAAGTTTTCATTTTTTGCTAGGTAAATTTTAACTTGAAATCTTATGAAAATTCAGTATTCCCACCCTTTTACCAACACCACTAAATAGCTTATTTAAAGTAAAGTAAATGTATCAGGTTAATTTATTAGGATGAAAATGATCCAGAATAGTGAAACGAATGATCTTGACACATTTATTAAATTTAATATTCCTTTAGAAAACAAAATCATCAAATACAAAAACCGGTTTTACTACTACGACCCGGTGTTGCTGCACACCATAGAGAACATGTCTTTCTTGCTTCTGTTTCTACTCATCACCTCCCTGCTGACCACCTGAGCTCGGATGTAGCCTTCCCTCCTCTCCTGGCTGTACACGTGACTGCTGGCCTCGCTCACTTGCTGTACACAACGCTCTATACTCTGGGTGTGCGAGGGCCAGGCAGGGACATGCATGGGGTTGTCCAGGAAAGCTCTGACTTGAACATTGGTGAGGCTGCAGGTAAGAGGGGGCTCACTGCCAGCCTGGATGTTATCCAGATCTATGAGATCAGTGAGGGTCTTGGCACCTAGATTGACTTCAGGAGTCTTCCTGACCCTGAAGGAATCGTCACCAACTGATTCGTCATGCCCAGATCCTCTCATATCTCATATCCAAGATCTTTTTGACTGCCACTCTTCTCTCCTCCTCATCCTTACTGCAGAGCATTGTCTGCAGAACTGCCTCGGATGAGCATACCAGGAAGATCTCCTCACAGTCTGCTCCACAATCTGAACAACCTTCCTTGGCTGACTCCTCAGGAGCTCAAGCTGGAAGAAGAGAACATGCCTCGGACCTTCGGAGAACATGACTTGACCTTGGTGTTGAACCAATTTGGCAAGTAGACACTCACGATGAATTGGACAATAAGTCTCAGGTTGTGAAGCTGGTTCCCTTTCAGTTTATGATGAGCGACCCAAATTCTGCAGAACCTGAGAGCCGTTGTGAGCCACCTAGAATGTGAGACTGAACCTATCTGCAGGTAAGCAAGTCTATCAGGCATGACCCCAGTTTTGATGGCACTGCAAATCATGTAACCATAGTACTGGTCAGTACTCAGGTCATCAATGACAGTATGTGCAAGCTCAACGAGTGGAGGGCCAACTGTGATTTTTTCAAAGCTCGGATTTATTTCTAACTCAGTGGCAGAGTCCAGCATCTTGCCAAGAGGACCAGACCATCTGTTGTTTGAAAGAGTCTTGCCATCCAGCTCCTGGATCAGATGTCTGAGTGGCAACTCGTTGGTGTGGAGGTCACAAACAATCCAGACCAGCTTCCTCCCAATCTTCCGCTCTATCCACTGTATGACCCCCCCTTGCCACCCTGTGTTCGTGTTGGTGCTGTCCCCTCCAATGGCCTGCAGGGTCTGGTCTACGTTCCTCTCTCTGAGCCAGTTCACAATGTTATCTGCCACTATCTCAGCTGGTTTCCTGATGTCATCTTTCTCTGGAGTGAAATGCCACAAATACTTCCCTCCTGGTTCACTGCAGCAGGAGTAGTGTTCCTCCTTCACCATGGCAGGGAACAACTTGTCAGAATCTCCAACTTTCATGAACACTTTAGTGTCATCCCTTCTCCCATCAAAGAACAAACAATTGATTCCATTTTCTCTTATCCCCTTATCAAACTCCTCTCTAGGTTACTGACAAGTTTCTCTGAGCTCTCCTTACTTTGTTATGATCTATCACCAGGTGAACATCATCAGGTGTTATCAAACCACCGTCAACCCAGGCAGCTGTTGCTATCTCTGCAGTTTCTCTGAGACCAGTGTGGTGTCGCATGCTGGCCAGAGCTATGCTCGGGATATCTTTCCTATTTCGAATCTTATGCCTGGAAGGTTTGGGATCATTATTTTCTGGGTTAGGGACAGTCACCATTCTCCTGGTCAGCACTCGTATCAGCCATGGGGAAGTCATTAAACTCTGAATCAGCTTGACTCCAATCATCGGCCTTTTTTACTTCACCCTGGGCCTTCTCAAGTCTCTTTTCCTCGGCAACTCTTCTCCTCTTCTGTCTCTCTGTGACAGCCTCCTGTCTCTTGGACTCCGGAATATCTTGGCTAGAAATCATGAGAGCCCCTATACTGCCAGTCTTCTCTCTCTGTGCTTTGACAAATGCCAGTTCGATCACAGGAATCTTCAGTTCACGCTTGCAAATACAGAAGATGTGGGCCTCGGATTTACAGTCACGATCGCATCCAAACTCAGGACAGAGAACAATTGGGCACTTGCAAGTAATTATGTCAAATAACTGGTCCATTTGCTTGGCAAAGCTGTCCTTAACTGCAAGTTTTCCTCTCCCAAGAGAGATATCTCTTGCCTTTTCCCAACTGGCTAGCAGTCTCTCACTAATCTTCTTCTGACTTGTTATGACTGGAGGCTTGAACTGAGCGTTAGCCAGAGTGTACTGTGCCAAGACAGCTTTGGTCGTATCACTGGCAATGTCTTTGTTTGTGTAAGTTCTTTGGTTCTTTTCACTGATTTGCCTGATTAAAACACCGTATCTCAAAGCATCTCTCAATGTAGGCAACTCCGACTTCAGGAGCTCTCTCCCAGACCCAAGATAGTGACTGAGATGGCTGGATTTTTGGTTCCTCGTCCTGACACAAGCAGCCATCGCAAATATTATCAACTTATAAATGCATCAGAATCTGAAACAGAAAAAATATTGTTAGTTGGGTTGTTAAAGAATGAAGTCAGAAAGCAATGTTCACTATTTAATTGTAATGCACTAATGCAGCTGTACGTTAGATTTTCGATAAATTTCACGCTAAAATTTACCTAGCAAAAGGTTGCAAAATATTGAAACTTAAATTATTTTCTGTTTATATACACTAAAATCTACCAAAAAAGTGATGGGCCATTAGTTTTAGCTGATCTTCCCTCCTATGACACCCTAATATATATATATATATATATATATATATATATATATATATATATATATATATATATATATATATATATATATATATATATATATATATATATATATATATATATATATATATATATATATATATATATATATATATATATATATATATATATATATATATATATATATATATATACTAAAGATCTTTTTATCGGAGAATGTTCAGCTTAACGGTTGACAACGACTGCTACAGACACTGGAGTGTTTCACTGCAAAGTCAGTGACTGTTCCTGGTGGTGCTGGGTGTTAGGGCTCGTTTACACGATCAGTCACCACGTATGGTGGTCGCGCACGCCTCGGATCAGTGGCGAAGCATGGGGTCGGAGCAGGGTACTGGACCACTGTTTAGTGGACGGTGTGTTTACACGGAATTGCCACACCTTCGTTACCGGTCAGTGTGTGGTAGACTGCTGGGCAAGATAAGAGGTTCATGGCTCCCAGACAGACGAGTCGGCGACGGACGGCCGCACTGTTGCGTGTTTTAGCCGCTGGGATGATACTGAAGAAAAAAAACAAGAAAACGGAGTGTGTGGGTGAAAAACTGGTTAAGGAACAAATCGTGTGGTACTTAAAACCAAATCTTTGCTGAAATGCAGCGTGAGGACACATTTGCATGACTCCTGAAATGTACAACACACTCTTGGATAAAGTGCGTCCACATATTTCCAGAACGGATACAAATATGAGGGGCTCTATAAGTGGCAGGGACCCACGTAGGTGGCCACGCAATTATTAGGCTCCCACACGTAACTGCCCGGGAAGGGTTGGTGGTTCAGTGTTGCCGTCTACACGATCACTGCCCGAGCACGGCTTCGTTACCATGCTTCGAAAACATGCTCCGAGACTGATTGTGTAAACGAGCCTTTAAAAGTATACGTTCGGCTGCATTGTGTACGGCACATTGACAGTATTCCTTTATTTTTCTCGTGCAGGTGCTCCTGTGTGCAGCTCTCGTCTGTTTTATACTAAATATTTAATTTTTTCTTGTAAGAGAGGTGATGATCAGGTAGGTACGATGTTGTAGCTTCCTGTGTTTATGATGTCACTATGTACACTATGTTTAATTATGTACAACATTCTGTACAGCATTAAGGGCAACATTCTTACCCCAAGTTTTGTTTTATAAATGATGCAAAAGAAAGTGATATTACCCGTGGAAATTTCATTCTAAGCCTAAAAAAAAAAATACGTGTTCTTAAGTCATGCTGTACACAGTAAGAATATAAAAATAAAACAGGTTACGTAGTAGAGGAATTTTCACTACACTAGAAAAAAAAATCACTGCGGTGGTTGAGCTGCCTACTTAAAACTCTAATACTGTGAGGCACTGTACAGCCTCGGCAACTTTGTCATAGTTACATACCCAGGCAATGTGTCTTTCTCCCCATCAAATATTAAGTGTAACTCATTGATTTCTTCTAATATATTCTCCCTGTCCGTTTATAACTTTCTCTTGATCATGATGCAATACTAAGTAGTGTCCCCTTCTTTCTTTCATTCATTATATCACTCTCAGATACATGTGTAAAATTTCATTTGGTGAAAACCAAAAGAAAACGGCGCTTGAGACAAGGGGGGAATTCCTAAGTCCCAGATGAGAGTGAGTAGAAGCTTGATGATTACAGAGCCCTTTAGCCATCATGACAGAGCCGTCATTCATCATGACCATAAGCACAGTGGTGGATACTACCAACATTAGTTACTTAAGGGTCATCCTAACTGAAGGCTCCCGTCATGTTAACTAATGACCTCTGTGACTGCAAATTATCTGCTTAACCCTTCCTAACTACGAATACAAAAATAAAGATCTATCAACTTATCGTTTGTACTCACACTCTTCTCATAAATATGGAGGCATATGATATGAGATATGTTTTCCGACCAAGAGTTTAACTGGAAGGTCAAAAATACTTCTGGCAGATCCTGGAAACAAGTGTCATTGTGTACTGTCTGCAGTGGACTCAGGCGGTGTGATATGGAATACTGTGCTTCTAACGTCCCTTTACCTTACGTTACACTTTATGATGGCACTTTAAATCCTGACTTAGTTTATAATCTTAACTGTCTCATATTTTTTTATGCCTTATTGATATTATGCCTTTATGTCATTAGATACAATACGTAATATCTGCTGATGTACATTAGTTTACTGTATAGAATAGAGTACTTCTGATGTCCCGTCAAAAAGGGTGTCTCTTAGGTTCCCTCGCCTGCCTCCCACGACTGGTCCCTGTTTTTTGTCCATAATTTAGTGAAGAGCAACACCCCTATTGACCTGTTAGAATGAGCTTCCAACTGTTTTTCCTCCACCCCTGATTAGCTCCCCCACACACCCTCCCTTGTGCCTTGGACGAGTGTTAGCGAGTAGTGTGAAGCAGAGGGACCCAAGCTGTGGTCCGGGAAGCTGCCACGGTCAGGCTGTGGCCATCTGGGTGTGAGGCTGCGGCGGCCTTACAGCTGTCATGGTCAAGTTGGAGGCAGCCTAGCCGCTGTGCCCGGGACGGAGCTGCCACCACCAGGTCAGCTTGGGACACGGATGCCGATAAAAGCTTAACAGTGAAAAACTAAAGATGCTGTTACAACCTGGCTTGTTCTTATTACTCCGCATTTGGCCTATTGCATCTGAAAATTGTAGGGAAATAATGAATACTGTAAACGGGTTAACAAGTGGCATATCTTAATGGGTACATCGGCTCTTCAATAAAGGAGCCCTAAGTGACGTCCAGTCGTGTACTATCCTGCAGCATCACAAGTAAGTACTGTGAATGAACGATGACACTATTACTGAGTGACATGACACCAGCATTAGTGAATCTCAGTTTTGCTATACAACATTATTAGTCATCGGATAAACTATAGAGAAAAAAACATTATGTCCAAAGCAAAGATATCTTTAACATTATTAAAGTATCGTACGTAATATTATCATCATTGATGGAAATATTTAAAGTTGCTACATTTAGAGCATTATCAATGTTGAAAAACTTGGCTTAAAATTACAGCTTAGAAATACGTAACAGTATGTAGGAGAAGGATTACTGACGGCTTAGTATTTAAGAACATATATTTCAAGGATTTGTTTTTTAGATTGGGCGTTAGGATTTTATAATTATGCAGGCGGATGAAAGCAGTTTGTTCTGTACACATTACAATTAATTTGTCACTGAAACTGACGTGCACTGGTGGCGGTATTGTTCCTGGTGCTGTACTGTAGGTGTGCTGCCTCACGTGTAACCCACCGTAGGAAAACGATAATGAAATCTTTCAATGTCAGAAGAGGAAGTTTATATACACACACTCACACCACGCACACTCATATCAGACACAAAGACACACCTCAGACACTTGCACCCCATACACACTCACACCGAGGCTGACCGGCCCTCGAGCCACCTGGACGCGAATTTGTTAAAAGTTTAGAAGCTGTTGCTCACACAACAACCACACCCTGAGTTAATGAGATGTATGACCCAGTGTCAAGGAATAATAAGAGGACCGGAAAACTCGCAAACTACACTGGCTAACCGTTACCCCAGATCAAAATCAGCATAATGTTCCCCATCACTGCTGGGTTGACAGTGTTAAATGCCGATACCCGGGTATCGAACTCAGTACCACTCACTTGCAAGGCGAACATGCTGACCAAAACACCACAAATCGTTTCATTTGACCAAGAGGCTCAAATCAGACAATTTTTCCTGGCCGGTTTTCTCTCTTTTCTTGACACAGTTCCCATACCATGACCAGTATCACCGTCAGTGTATCATACAAAACTGTTGAATAATTTTGTCAATCAAACCCACATTAAAACAGTACAATTTCGGCGCCCACTAAGCACCCTCCCCAGTTGTGGTAAACCAAACTGTATTGTTTCAATGTCATCTCATTGAATGTGGGTTTAATTTCCAACATGACGTTTCTGTTTTTGTGAATCTTTCAAAGTACTTTCTATAAATGATGACACAGCACGGCTCCTTAACGCTCACACTCACTATTATTCCAACTTTCTCTGACGGCGCACTTGACAGAACTTAAATTCATCATAATATATCAAGGGTAAGTTTTTATTTTACGGTCAGAATATTATCTTGAACGTTGACTAACACTTTGAAGCCAACTGTGTGACCATCGAGTCCGTGGCCTTGAACTCTAAGCAGTTTTAACTAGATAAAAAGAGTTGAAGGGTGGAAACGAGTATCAAGTTTGGCCCTGTGTTTTGACCTTCGTCCGCGCTAAACTAAATTCAACAGAATTCCTGAAGTATACCTCACGAGCTGAAAATTTTAATTTAGTATATTCTAAGCGTCTGTGAAACATTACCAAGCATCCTGGGAGATATTCAGACGTAGAAAATTTTTAGTGTGACCTTCACCCAAACCTCCGACTGATCTCCGTTAACAATTAAGTTTTCCGAAATATTTCCTAAAAAATCCAGTACTGAATGTTTGAAGATAATAACTCGAAATGCATGACAGCAAAGAACTATCGAAAAACACTATCTTACCACCGATTAATGGATCATGACAATGCTAAACGACAGATTATCAATCAGGTAATATTACCCAAAGAGAAAACAAGATACTGTATTTGGAGAAAATGGGCCAGAAGTTATCTACGAGGTGAGGCATCGAAGAGGAGCCGTGAATGACGGCCAGAATCTAATTAACGTTAATGCCGGATGAATGACCTAACTATACTGGTAAAATTGAACCCCACAAAAAACGAAGTTACCAAAGATGACACAGGAAAACAAATCAACTGCAGCCTTAACTCGAAACTGAGGAACCTGACAAACAGATAAACACAGACAGACTAAATAAATACAGGCATAGGCAAGAGATTAACGTACTTTGTTTCTTTATTAAGTGAAAATATCGCCATAACATTCGAGTCTGTATAATGGTTCAGTGACGGTTAGCTTCAGTACACAAGACGCTGCACTAAATGACGACGTCCGTAATATCTAGCAGCAGTAACAGTTACCTGACGAAATGCTTCCACCTAGATCGTTCGAGGCCTCAAGTGATGCACATCGAGTGTGTGGCGCGGCGCTCCCTTTTCCTCTCTCAGGGAGAAATAAGTTGGTCGAGTCTCTCTTGACGTAAAACTAGCTGAGGCTGAACTATAGATAATTTCTTTTTTGCTATAAACAGTGAATGCAATTTGACGTGATATTTTGTACTGTGTGAGAAATTTAAGTGGGTTTTTGGTTGCAATTTTAGGAGAAAATAAGGTCTCTGGTTAATTTGGAATGTACAGTTCTAAATTTTGTAAATAGAGTGACACAAAAAAGCGTTTTATGACAAAATACTCCATTGTTGTGTTGGTACATTGGCTTGTATCAAGAGAGTTCCGTTTAATTGTGAGATAGGAAAATAGAAAGCTTCGAGTTGTGTGGTACAAGGTAAAGTTAGCGGCAGTGTCAGGCCAATGGTGTGGTGTAACTATTACAAGGATGAAGTGTTGATCAGGAGGCGTGTGAGTGAGGGGTCTGACACAAGGATGAGGTGGCCGGTGTTGTTAAAGGAGCTGACAAGGGTGAGGTGAGGGGGTGAAAAGCCAGTTCTCCTGGTTTCAGAGGATGTGGTGGTCAGGTTGACAGACCATACAGGCCGAGTGTCAAGGTCTTGTGTACTTGAACAGGTATTTCTCTGGATGATGGGTGGAGGAGGTGGAGGAGGAGTGGAGTGAGAGGGCTACTGTATCTCCACTCCACTTACCGGTTTCCATGGGAAGTAAGGCTGTGGGAAGAGACCATCCGCAGGCATGCGGCATCATACGGAAAAGAACAAAAAAAATGAGTGTATTAATAAGCTGTGAGCATAACTGAGGACCCTGAGTCTCCAGCAGCTGCATGACGCCGCCCGCAGCTCGTAAACACAACATCATGACACCATGAATAAAATCAGAGGCAAACACAAGAAGAAATGTGAGAAATTTTCTGGTCAATGACTCTCTAAGGTTTATACTGTACTTTAATTCCCCTAAACTGGTGATATGAAAATGCGACTTATTGGCTTTTTGAAGTTATGGTAAGAAACTAGTGACAAAAATAGCGTTCATACTACACTGAGACTACAGTACTTAGCTGCGTTTACATATCGCCAATCAGGGGAAGAAAAGAGTAACGTAAAAATATTTGAGACTCTTACCGTGAAGTGGGTTTATGTTGCAATGTTTACGAGCTCCATTACCCCTAGAGTATGGGTGGGTCCGACACAACTTAACATACATCGGGGAAAGGTATCAGCTTATAGGATTTATTGGATTTATGGTAGCAGATATTTTTTTTAATATAATTCATTAATTACACAAAAAATACATTATCACTTCATAAGAATTAAGTATAAGAATGAGATTATTACGTTTAATTCTTTAATGCAGCATTTAGGCAGTGACGCAGCTATGGGTCAGAAGCTATAGGCCGAGGAGGGGAGAGAGAAACAGACGATACCAGGGGAGTTAAGGTGGTGTGGATGAGGTACCGTCAACCAAAGAGGCACTGACCCCACCCAAGGTCACGTGCAGGAAATTTTACGTGGCAATACTTGGTGATGTAAGGCTATATGTAATGGGGATTGTGATTGGTGGATCTATTTTCTGCTGTATCACTGTCAGGATAAATATTAAACGATTCATCATTATTTTAGATCAGGAGAAGTTTCCAAAATAAACGTTCGTATATTTGTTTAAATAACGAAGAAAATTAAATAATGAATTTGCAAGTCAACTACAACCGCAGCTGTCACAATATTCTCACATCAAATTTTCTTCATTATTTAAGCAAATCTACGAACATTTGGAAACTTCTCATGATGTAAAATAAGGATGAATAGTTTATTATTATAAAGTTCTACCTTTGGTTTGTTTAATGTTTACCCTGACAATGATACAACAGAAAACAGATCCACCAATCACAATCACCATTACATACAGCCTTCCTTTACCAAGTATTGCAAGATAAAATTACCTGCACGTGACCTAGGGTGGGATCAGTGCATCTTTGGCTGACTGTACTATAGGTTAATACCAGGGGAATTAAGGTGGTGTGAAGGAGGTAGGTTAATACCAGGGGAGGAAGCTGGTAAGAGAGGATGCAGGTTGAAGGGCCAGCCATAGTGAGGCAGAGGAGGTGACTTGGAAGGTCCAGCACTTTACGTGTAGTCTGGGACGTGTGATAGTCGGAATGAGGACGCGGATAGTTAGCTGAGCCGGGAGAGTGGTCATTGATTGGCTATGAGGCTGAGGGTTGTTTACTGGGGACTAGACGGTAAGCTATGATTGGTTAGGAGGCTGAAGGTTGTTTACTGGGGACTAGACGGTAAGCTATGATTGGTTAGGAGGCTGAGGGTTGTTTACTGGGGACTAGACGGTAAGCTATGATTGGTGAGGAGGTTGAAGGTTGTTGAGGGGGACGGGAGAGTGAACATTTGATTGGCTGGTATTTTCAGGATAATAATCTGGGGAGTGAGGATTACTGGTTAAGGTGGTGAGGATTACTGGTTAAGGTGGTGAGGATTACTGGTTAAGGTGGTGAGGATTACTGGTTAAGGAGGTGAGGATTACTGGTTAAGGTGGTGAGGATTACTGGTTAAGGTGGTGAGGATTACTGGTTAAGGTGGTGAGGATTACTGGTTAAGGTGGTGAGGATTACTGGTTAAGGTGGTGAGGATTACTGGTTAAGGTGGTGAGGATTACTGGTTAAGGTGGTGAGGATTACTGGTTAAGGTGTTGAGGATTACTGGTTAAGGTGGTGAGGATTACTGGTTAAGGTGGTGAGGATTACTGGTTAAGAAGGTGAGGATTACTGGTTAAGAAGGTGGTTACTGGTTAAGGAGGATTACTGGTTAAGGTGTTGAGGATTACTGGTTAAGGTGGTGAGGAAGGGTTTACTGGTTAGAAGGTGAGGTTACTGAGGAGGTGAGGATTACTGGTTACTGGTTAGAGGAGGTACTGGTTAAGGAGGTGAGGATTACTGGTTAAGGTGGTGAGGATTACTGGTTAAGGAGGTGAGGGTTACTGGTTAAGGAGGTGAGGATTACTGGTTAAGAAGGTGAGGATTACTGGTTAAGGAGGTGAGGGTTACTGGTTAAGGTGGTGATGATTACTGGTTAAGGAGGTGAGGATTACTGGTTAAGGTGGTGAGGATTACTGGTTAAGAAGGTGAAAATTACTGGTTAAGAAGGTGAGGATTACTGGTTAAGGAGGTGAGGATTACTGGTTAAGGTGGTGAGGATTACTGGTTAAGGAGGTGAGGGTTACTGGTTAAGGAGGTGAGGGTTACTGGTTAAGGGGATAAGGATTATTATTTACGGTGAGGATCACTGGAAGAGGGTAGAGAGTTTGGGTTAAGAAAGTGAGGAGTTTGGAATCACAAGGTTAAGGGTTTTGGCCTCACCTGTCGGGTCAGATATAACCTGGAACTAAATATTTTTAGTTGATCATTCTAACTATTATTTAGTGCTATCATCTCCTGCTAATGCAATCATCATGCAGTGATTCGTGACGTAGCA
This sequence comes from Homarus americanus, assembly GCF_018991925.1. Lineage (NCBI taxonomy): Eukaryota > Metazoa > Arthropoda > Malacostraca > Decapoda > Nephropidae > Homarus > Homarus americanus. The sequence continues at coordinate 382,176 of NW_024744357.1, read as the reverse complement.
GGCATAAAATTTATTTTATTTTCTTAAAACTAAAGATTATTATATTTCTGTACTGGCCTTTACGGAGAGTTGAAATTTTTATTATTGCCGTGAAGCAATATAATATCCATCAATATGTTGAAAAATGACGAAAAATTACTATAATCGCAATGTATAATGAGCAGGAACCATTAATTGTAATTGTTATACATAACTTGAAATTTAAGTATTTTCTGAATATCAGTCTTTTTTCTAACATCAGGCAATTCTTTGTAAATTATATAATAAATATAAATCTTACATTCAGCTCGACCTTCGAAGAATCCCGAGAACTTGTCAATATCGTCGAAGAGTCTGGTGATGTTGTTGAGGCGGCAACAGAACGCCTCGAACTTGCCGAAGACATACTGCTCGCTGAAACTGAAGGGACGTTCTCCTGGCATGGACTCCAACTTCTCCTGTCAACAACAACGTAATATTACTCTCACCATTCTTGTGTACCTCACCTGTCATGACCTCCTGTTCCTCACAACTTCAGTCTTTGTGTACCTCGCCAGTCATGGCCTCCAGGTACTGTCCTCCTTTGTCATGACCCCCAGCTCCTGTCAACCACAACATCATGTCGTATCTCTGTACCTCACCAGTACTGACAATATCCATTATGTTTCTATTGTCAATATTTATTTTACCATGCACAACAATCACCTCCTCTACATGAATTTAATTGTATCTATACGGATGTATGTCTTCAACGAATAGCCATTATTATTATTGTTATTATTAACATAATTGTTATATTGCTACGGTCACTATATCATCATCACTACTACCTTTATTATTATTATTATTATTATTATTATTATTATTATTATTATTATTATTACAATTATTATTACAATAATCATTATTATTGCTATTTTATAGTTATTATTATAATTATTGTTATCAGTTTACAACACAGGCAACCAACACGTCCCATCAGCAGCAAACCTTCACTAACCAGCTTGAGGCTCACTACCTGTCCTCATCAACATTGTTTCTTACTTGGTGTGTCTACTGTATGTATAGTATAGGTAAATGGCGTTAACTTTTATATATATATATATATATATATATATATATATATATATATATATATATATATATATATATATATATATATATATATATATATATATATATATGGTTGAATTTATTTTTGTTAGTCTGTCGATAAAATTTCTTTTATCTATCGTTAAACTTACTTTTGGTTAAGCTGATTTTAATTATGTTAAGCTTATTGCTATCATTTGTTAAATTTACTTTCATCATTCATTAAAATAATGGACCTTTACCATTCGTTAATCTTACTTCACTTTATCGTTGAACGTATTCTTATCATTTGTTAGAGTTACTTTTATCTTTCTTTAAATTTACCTTTACCAGTCACTAAACTTACTTTATTTTGTCGTTAAACTTACTTTCGTCTTCTGGTAAGCTGTCTTGTAGGTGGCGTTAAGCTTGAGACAATGTTGTATCTTAACCCTCACTTCCTTACGTGGCTGTGACCAGATGGTCTCTTGACCCTGGCAGGATATGTACACCTGACACGCACGTATCATCTGGTTGGTGATCTGCAAATATGATAAATGTCTATAAGTTTGTTTATTTTCACTCTTTTGAGTCTTATGCCACAGAAATTGTGGAAACAAGAGCATCCAATATTGAATCCCCCCTTATTCGTCGCCCCACTTTCTATTACCTACTGTATCTAATGTTCTTCTATATAGTGTGTTCCCCTGACACAACTCTTTGTATTTTTGATGCTTAGAGTAAACAAGATAGAGAAGAGACGCAAAAAGCCTAATTGTTAGAGGGTTGTTTGTGCTCGTCTGAAAGCTCCGCCTATTTATGACATCTTCACTGATACCTAACAAGATAATCCTCTCCAAACCTGTTCTTTTCTAAAACATATTTTACAATATATAAAAAAAGAGCTAAATCACAAATTTTATCAATATAAAGTATCAAAATATACAGTTATGCCATCTATCGCTCACAAAGGCCACCAAGATCGATAGTACTTTAGGTTTTATCCACCAGGATCTTACGAAACTTTAACTAAGTCTTAAGTATGTAAAATATATCAAACTATAGTGTTACCTTAACCCAAAATTAAACTCGAATGTTAATAAATGTACAGATAGCTACCAGAATTAGCGCAAACATACGTTACTGTGCTTTACATTAGTTTATAAGTAGCTCAACTGACATAAGAACAAGAAACCAGCCTGACAGGTGTTAAAAGGAAAATACATTGCTACTGTAAGAGGCGCGCTACTATGTGTGTGTGACAGGACAACCCACTGTCTGCTGCTGGTGGTGTCTCACGACAAGAACTGGGCAAGCCCAATATGAACATTAATCAACACTTAATATAAATATACCCAAACAGTGCACCCAAACTAGAATAAATTATTAAACACTGTTTTAATAAACACAAACAATATTATCAATAAATATCGTGTAAAGTCCAGACAAACACAAAGGGCTATTTGATTGATTGAAAGAACAAGGCTAGAACACTAAATGTAAAAAAGGGAGGATCATTTCTAAGATAAGCACACAAATATACTACCCACGTCACTTATAAGCCACACAGACTGCCAGCCTGGAAATTCTTAACCGGAAACCAGACAATTAATCGGTGGTCTGCCCTGGTGTCAAGTCAACGCTTACCCCCGAACATGTTAGTATGGATAGGTTATAAAATCAGAAAGAAAATACATTTTTAAAGTTATCCATGCTAACGTGTTCGAGGGTAAGCCTAGACTTGACACTGGAGTTACAAATTTTGAAAATTAATTTTTTGAGTCCAAAAAATATTTTCCTAAAAATCATAGTATAGGTATACCTCAGAGCACAGATTGAAGACCTGTATTCAAACGTTGAAATTCTGATAAGCAAGTGTTCTGCCAGTCACTGGAGTTTGAAATTTTTATAATTAAGTTTCCTGATTAATATTAGCATTTTTTGTGATGAAAATTTGCTTACAATATCAGTATAAGTAGTCCCCTAATAAATTAGGAAATTAACTATTAAAATTTCATACTCCAGAACTACTAGTACAATTAATTATCCAAATTTCAACATTTCAACCACAAAACTTTATTCAGCATATCAAGTACGACCTATACTGTGATTTTTAGCAAAATTATATTTTCGACACCCCCAAAATTCAAGTAATTTTTTGAGGCCGAAAAATCTCAACCTATACATTCCCTGGTGTGCAGATTAAATTTTTTTGGTCATAAAATTGAAATTCTGATAATTAATTGTTGTCACTGGAGTTTTAAATTGTGATAATTAATTCCCCTGATTAATTTAATAATTTTTGTCGATATTTTGCTTAAAATCTCAGTATAGGTCATTCTCGACGCACAGATTTAAGATCCATAATGTCAACACTTACCTTCGAACACGTTAGCATGGATAAATAACTCTAAAAATTTATTTTTTTAACCTATTCATACTATTGTGTTCGGGGATAAGCGTTGACTTTACACCTTGGCTGACCACTGATTAATTGCCTGGTTTGTGTGTTTCTGGAGGTGGGGTGGTGGAGGGATGCACTCAGCGAAGTTGCCGGTTAGGAATTTCGAGGCCGCCAGACTGTGTGGCGGCTCATAAGTGGTGTGGACTGTGCAAAAGAAGTACAAGTAGTAGAAACTCCAAAAGTTGCTGGTAGCGAAAGTCAGAGCGGGGAAGATGACAGGGGAAGAAGCAGGGGGTTAGGAAGGGAATTGTAGTGGGAGAGATAGAGCCGTGGCTCTACACGACTGCGTTTATTTGGTTAGAGCACAGCGCACGTATTGTTTTTGTTTTGTTTTTTGTCTGTGTTGGGTGTGTGATCCTCGGGTCACCACTCCTCCGGATTGTGTAAGTTACAAGTAGTAGAGTCGAGGGCGTAGAAGCCTGAAGAGTCAATGGTCAACGTCTAAACAAGTTATTGGAAGCTCCAACAACTTGTCCCTGAATACGCCCTTCTACGCCCTTAACTCATGAGACATAAGGCAAGCATGAACTTAGCATGCTTCCCTGTTGGGTGCTGTAAACGCTTCTGCGCTTCACCTTACACAAGGATGTAGGGGAGTGCCCAATAAATGAAAAGAAAAAGTAGTAGAAGCTCCAACAACTTTCCCTGAATACGAATTCGCAACTTTTCGATTTACAACAGGTACTTACTTACTGCTAGGTGAACAGGGACCAAGGGAGGCTAGGAAGAGTGTCCAAACAACTTCTGCCGGCCCGGGAATCAAACCCGTGACATCTTGCTTGTGAGGCAAGAGCGGTACCGCTCTACCAGAAAAGAAGGATAAAAATAGGGGTATAGTATACCCGTGTGTGCTTAGCAGTAGAACTTCTTCATTTCTCTGCATTTAACATTTTAGACTTGTTCTGTCAGTTACTTAAATAGCCCTTTCTTATGTCATGACTTCTTATGCATTGATATTATTCTTTGTATTCCTGAAACAATATTTAATTGTTTATTTAATTCCTATGAAAATACATAAATAATTGGTGAAGTCTCTTTTAGCTCTTCTTTGTGAGTGGAATAAGTAATGTTCTGGAACGTTAGTTGATTGAATTAAATAACTCAACACTCAAGACCCTTGTAATTTCCCAGGTGATCCTTTTTATCATCATAAACAAGTTGTACAAAACCTTATTATTTATTGTATATAATATCCTGCATGACAATACGGAAGCACTTTGTCATGTATCGAGAAAATAGTACCATGAATAATTCCTCAACACGTGAGCGACATCTAGCGACATAACACTTTATTAACGATACTTTCATCTTAGGGTCTTATTCAGCCTGAGTTGTACCAGTGTAGAAATGGGTAAACCAAGAGCTCCCTAACTAATGTGAAACGCCGATCCTAATGACCAATGGTAACCAGTGATGACACTAACTTACTTAAGTGATTCAGTCGCCAATAAGAGGGAATCTTTCTAGAAGTCTGAAAAGTGAACCTTTTATATGTAAGGTACAGTACGTGGTTTTGGTGCTACTAAACAGAAGCCTTAAAAACGCTTTACAGGTGATTAATTAGTGTCAACATAACTTTTCTTTTTCTTATATGTTATACTTTAGTGAAGACGTAAGTATTAAGTTCTGTCCTGTGCCTAGGTCGTTCGATTATTCTTTTGTTTATAAATAAATGTTAAGTATAATAAGAAAATTGCCACCGTTCGTCTTAACTACCCTCTATCATACTTAACTAATGAATTACCCACTATTATCTTCAATACATAAAGACTATGTTTACTAAATCCACTATTCCTTAGTTGCGATTTTGAATCTTCTGGTCAACATAGTATTACTTACCCAATGTACCAAGTGACCATTGAAAGTATTGAAGAAAGTCACCATACTGTTAACTAGAGGTTTCAATATACAACACTATATAGATCATTAAGAATAATTTCAGATACACAAAATATAGTAAAGGGAGTATGAAAATTAAATATGACAAAGGAGCAATAAAATTGGAAGTTAAAAAAACAATACAATAAAAATAATATATGAAATGGGACCCATGGTAGGAAAATATGAAAAGGAACTTAACAATAAAATATGCAAATGACTTAAAGAAAATATGAAATGGGAAAGATTAAAATCGCCTTGCACATTACTAAAAGAAAGAAAAACTCAACAACTTCTGATAATTTAAACAGAATAGGATTTCTGCCTACATCATTCCCGACTCAAAAAAAATGCAAAAGGGGAAGAGTAGCAACCACACTGACTTACCTTGATGAGGAGGGCAGAGAGCTTGTCTGAGGTGTTGTAGTACTTGGAGATGGAATGAATCATCCTCACTGTGTTGAACAGCATCATGATATACGGTGTCATCCCAGGCTGAGGGCAGACAGGTACTAAGTCATGGGTTCAGGAAAGACATGCGTTAGGTTCATGGGTTGAGGAAGATAGCCTAAGGTTTAGGCCATAAAATGAGGAGAGACAGGAGCTAGGTCATGGGTTAACGGAAGATAGGTGTCAGATCCTAGTTTGAGGAAAGACTGGTGTTAGTTACGGCGGTGATGGGTAGTGTAACGAAAGTGTGGGGGGGGCGGCGGACTGAGACACCTATAGTGAAAAACATAATGTGGTTGTAGAAGCAACGAACAGTAAACTTCACTTAAGTAGTTAACGTTACAGAGAGTATGTTTATGAAGAAAGGAGCTTTATTTATCTCACACGCACGCAACAAACTTAAAAACTCACTGGGTCATTGAGGTAGAGTGGGTGGCAGTACTCCTCAATGGCGTACACAAACTTAACATTGTCTTTGGCCTCGGCTAGATTGTGGGTCACCCTTGCGTCCATCTCCTTCCACGTCTTGAGCACCTTAGACCTGGCCAGCTGTAGCACCAACACTGCTCCCCGCACCTTGTGTAGGACACGTGGATAAGTTAAACACACATATTACATATATATATATATATATATATATATATATATATATATATATATATATATATATATATATATATATATATATATATATATATATATATATAAAAGTGTCACTTTTCGTTCATGAATAAATAAATAATATATTAAACACAGGATGAAGTACTATATTATATTAACTCGTGGATATCTTGAGACTCGTACCTTTGTTTCTATATATGCTCTTCCAAACTTGAAGAAAAATTAAGTTACCTGCTGAGACTCCATCTGTTCTGAGAGGAACTTGAACTTGGCCATGCGTCTCTTCCAGTACTCCAGCTCGTCCTGCGGCCCAGCATCGTCTGTTTCCTGACGTAGCTGTTCCATCTCTATCAACACCGACTCTGTGTGTGTGTGTGTGTGTGTGAAAGAAAACTGGTTAGTTGATGGAGGGAGATAGGAAGAGGGGAGATCAGTGGACAGGGAAGATAGGAGGGGGGGGGGGTAGTAAATAAGGAGGAAAATATTGTATGTGAAGAAGTAAGAGTATCTCAAAAAAGTACCTGTCCATACTCTGTGGGAAACATTATGAGAAATTGAGAACTTTAGTGCGCTTTAGGAAGTCGTCAGAAGAGGATTTACTGTACGTGTTTGATGCTGAGGCATTGTGCCTTGGAATTTTGGTTTGGTTCATTTAGAGGGTGCTATTTCTTATCTATTGCATAAGTATGGGTCCTAGGAACCTTACAGATGAAGAAAAGGCTCGTATTATGGCGTGGGAGCTGGATAATGTACCATTGAGTGAAATTTGTAGACGTACTGGCCGGGAAAATTTCACCATTAAACGCTTGGTGGCGGCTGCCTGTGGGCTGCCTCCTAACGTTATCCCACCTTACAAAACGTATCATGGTCGCCCACGGAAGACTACTGAGGGCACAGATAACTTTCTACAGCGAGAAGTACTTAAGGACCCCAGGATTACAGCAGCTCAGCTAAAAAAAAATTCCATGCCTGCTTGCTGATGTCTCACAACGCACAATTCAACACCGCCTACAAAAAGAGCTGCAGCTCCCTAGTCGCTGCGCTGCACGTATGCCTCTTCTGAGGCAAGCAACGACTCAATTTTGCTTATACCTACAAAGAATAGACACCAGTGCAGTGGAGTACGGTAATGTGGTCAGATGAAAACACTTTCAGATGCATTTCAGGGCGCCCAGGTAGGGTGAGACTACCAGTTGGGGTAAGCAGGTACGACCCAGCATACACAGTAAAAACAGTGAAACTCAGTGAATCAGTTATGATCTGGGGTTATTTTAGTCGGGAAGGTGGTAGGGGCGGATTGTATTTCCTCCCCAAAAATGTGACAATGGATGCTGACCGATACATTGATGTTCTTGAAAATCATTTGTTAAATTTTTATGACATTCATGGGTGCAATGTGTTTATGCACGACAGTACCCCCTACCATAAGGCTAAAAAAGTGACAAAATGGCTTCAAGACAATAACATTGATGTTCTACAGTGGCCAGGAAACAGTCCTGACCTGAATCCTATTGAAAATGCCTGGAATTATCTCAAGGGGAAGCTGGCAAACTGCAATACCTCATCCGCCAAGCGCCTGCAGGACGAGATGAGGCGCATCTGGACTCAAGACCTTGATCCACAATACTTCAAAAAATTAGCTGACAGCTTGCCATGAAGGATTAAAATGGTCATCAAAGCAAAGGGGAACATGACAAAGTACTAATAAAAGTTCATGTGCAATCTTTGTTTTATTTTCATATATGTATATGTCTTGTTGTTACACAATACCCACAAATTCTTGGGGGCCTCATCTTATTTGCAGACACTGTAGTTTACGAAAATCTTAGAGAGGGCTGAACTTAGGGCAATGGGGCGATAGTTAGAAGGATGGGCTGAACCGAGGCATGCTCTCAAGAAGGAAAAGTTTATTTTCTGAGGCAAAGACGAAATAGGCGAGCGAACACAGAGGCCTTACTCATAACCAGATTGGATAACACACCAACAACCCTACGATTGGAGATTATACGAAAGTGCATAGGTTCAGTAGGAGCAGCAGGAGTAAGAGGGGTAGCGTTAGAATCATCTAAGGTGGAGTTAGAGGAGAATAAGGTGCCAAAGAGATTGGCTTTATCCGAGGGATAGTTCGCTATAGAGTTATCAGTTCGGGAAAGAGGAGGAAAAGAGGGAGTGCAGAAGTTATTTATGATGTTTTTGGTTAAGTATTGTGTGTTGCTCATTGTGTAGCGGTAATATTGTGTGGCAGTAGTATCGTGTGCTGCTTCACCAGTTGGCTCCACTCTACCTGTATACCCCATTGCTGGTCCCGGTTCCCGAGCAGGTGTGACGTATTTCGTAGCGGTAGATATTTTGCAAACGTCACCGCTATGCAGAGGCCGCATTAGCGAGCCTAAAATAAAGCAACCCACCTTCACACATACTCAGTTTTTGCCTGATAGGGCTGGGTTGGGCTGTGCAGTCGGCCGAAGGCTGGCCTGAGCATGTACGTGTCCCTTTTAGGACCTTTAGGGACAGTAGCTGCAATACACTGAATATTATGCTTCGGTACCTAAAAGGAGTTATGTAGCCATTTTCTTCTTACCGCCTCCACTTCCCCAATTCAAAAGTATATAAGATACCCTATAACAGGTTAGGATAGGTAAGGTTAGGATAGTGCAAAAGGTTAGGATAAGGTAAGGTTAGGATGGGTAAGGTTAGGATAGGTAAGGTTAGGATAGGCAAAGTTGGGATGAAGCAAAAGCTAGGATGGGCAGGTAAGGATAAGTAAGGTTAGGTAATGTTTGGCTAAGGTAAAGGTTATTGGGTTGGTTTAAGTTGCCGTATGCAAAAGGTTAGGTTAGGGATATTACTAACCTATCTGCTTGAGCGATGACGACGGTACGTTCTATAGCCAAGACCTGATCTGGCTGGCCCAGCACCGCCTGAGCCTCCGTCACCCCCACCTCCCACACGCCTTCTTCCGATGTAGCCAACACCACTCGCTCGTCCATGATGGATTCTGACACTGTCAACAAACACCACCACTTCTCTATTATCACTCATTAATGTCACCAATTCCCTAAATGTTAATCAAAAGCACATCAGTGAAGTTGAACTAAACTACACCCACCGTATCAATGTCAACTATACTCACCACACACACAATACATACTTGTGTGTGGTCATCATAAAAAAGACCACATAGCATCACTTTCCATAGTAAGTGATTACTAGTTACATGCCATCTAGCTGATGAACCTGAAATAAATATTAGGTAGATTGTAACATGGGACATCCACACTACGAAGTGATCAATTTTGTGGTTATGTCATCTGATATATTATATCAAGTTATACGAATTTATATAATAAGGAGATTATGTCCAGTTTATATATCAAACTCCATTTACTAACAAGGAAGGTGCTACAATACTAAGAGATAAATTTATCTTTAGTATCCTAAAAAAAGAAGTGAATTACGCGTTTACAACACAAATATCGGGGTAGGTGGTAAAGCCCACTTAAAGAGGACTACTAATAACATGGTAATGCAAAGTTGTGTTGTGTGCTCATGAAAATATTAATAATTAATAATAACAATAATAATGATTTACTAAAAAAGGTTCAGCAGCCAAATGGCTGAAAATATACATAGGTATTAAGGGGGGGTTTAACAAAGATTTTTATTGTAAAAATTAACAAACATACAAATTCTTTTTGCAATTGGATTACATAATTTTAAGTAGAATTGAGTTTAGTATAGAAAGTGAGTTATCTGGAGATCAAAATGGATTTCAAAAGAAAAGGAACTAGAGAAGCTATATTTGGTTTGAGAAATTTAAGTGAAAAGACTTTAGAGGTCACAAGAAATTTGTACAACTGCTTTGTTGATTTTGAAAACCACGATAAGGTAAATCACAATAAAATTATAGAGCTCTTGGAAAAAGAGGCATCACTGAAGGAGATAATCGAATTTTAAAGAATCTTTACTGGCAACAGGAGGCTGCAGTGTTAGTAAATAATGAACTTCCGAATTGGTTCACAGACAAGGCTGTCTTTTATCTCCAGCACTGTATGATATCTATTCAGAATTCTTAATGAGAGAAATTAAAAGTGATGATGAAGGATTAAAAGTTAATGGTAAAGTAATTTCAAATAAACGCTATGCAGATGATACTGTTCTTATCGCAAATAGTGAGAGCAATAAAAAACGTTAACTGATTAGTGGAAAAGGGTGAAAAATAGGGTTCAGAGTTAATGCTTATGAGAATAAAGTAATGGTCAGGGGCGGATTCAGAATATCAAAGGAGGGAGATGAGGTGAGGGGAGAGAGGGGAGGACGAGGGGAAGAGGGGAGAGAGGGGAGGAGAATGAGGGGGTGAGGAGAGAGAGGAGGTGACTGAGAGGGAGAGAGGGAGGCACTGAGGTGAGGGGAGAGAGGGAGGCATCGAGGTGTGAGGAGAGAGGGAGGAGACTTGAGGTGAGGGAGAGAGGGAGGTGACTGAAAAGAGGGGAGAGAGGGAGGTGACTGAGGTGAGAGGGAGCAAGACTGGAGGTGAGGGAGAGAGGAGGACTGGAGGTGTGGGGAGGGAGAGGAGACTGGAGGGAGAGGGGAGGAGACTGAGGTGAGGGAGAGAGGAGGTGACTGAGGTGTGAGGGAGAGAGGGAGGAGACGGAGGTGCAAGAGGGAGAGAGGAGGAGACTGAGGTGTGAGGGGAGAGAGGGAGGAGACTGAGGTGTGAGGGGAGAGGGAGGTGACTGAGGGAGGGGAGAAGAGGGAGGAGACTGAGGTGTGAGGAGAGGAGAAGACGGAGGTGGAGGGAGAGAGGAGGGACTGAGGGAGGGAGAGAGGAGACTGAGGTGTGAAGGAGAGAGGGAGGACAGGAGGAGGGAGAGAGGAGGAGACTGGAGGTGTGAGGGGAGAGAGGGAGGTGACTGAGGGAGGGAGGAGGAGGAGACTGAGGTGTGAGGGGAGAGAGGGAGGAGACTGAGGTGAGGGGAGAGGGGAGGAGACTGAGGTGTGAGGGAGAGAGAGGGACTGAGAGGTGTGAGGGAGGAGAGGAGGAGACGAGGTGTGAGGGGAGAGAGGGAGGTGGGGAGGTGTGAGGGAGAGAGGGAGGTGACTGAGGTGTGAGGGAGAGAGGGAGGAGACTGAGGTGAGGGAGAGAGGGAGGAGACTGAGGTGTGAGGGAGAGAGGGAGGAGAATGAGGTGGGGGGAGAGAGGGAGGACTGAGTGTAAGAAGGGAAGGAGGAGAGGGAGAGAGAGAGGAGACTGAGGTGTGAGGGGAGAGAGGGAGGAGACTGAGGTGTGAGGGAGAGAGGAGACTGAGGTGAGGGGAGAGGGGAGGTGACTGAGGTGAGGGAGAGAGGGAGGTGACTGAGGTGAGGGAGAGAGGGAGGTGACTGAGGTGTGAGGGAGAGAGGAGGTGACTGAGGTGTGAGGGAGAGAGGGAGGAGACTGAGGTGTGAGGAGAGAGGGAGGACGAGGTATGAGGGAGAGAGGGAGGAGAATGAGGTGGAGGGAGAGAGGGAGAGACTGAGGTGTGAGGGGAAAGGGAGGGAGACTGAGGTGTGAGGGAGAGAGGAGGAGACTGAGGTGTGAGGGAGAGGGGGGAGGAGACTGAGGTGTGAGGGAGAGAGGGAGGAGACTGAGGGTAGGGAGAGGAGAGAGGAGGTGAGGGAGGAGACTGAGGTGTGAGGGAGAGAGGGAGGAGAATGAGGTGTGAGGGGAGAGGGGGAGGACTGAGGTGTGGGGACAGAGAGGAGATGGAGGGAAGAGAATGAGGTGAGGGGAGAGGAGGAGACTGGGAAAGAGGGAGAGAGGAGGTGAATGAGGAGAGGGAGAGAGGGAGGTGACTGAGGTGAGGGAGAGGGGAGGAGACTGAGGTGAGGGAGAGGGGAGAGACTGAGGTGAGGGGAGAGAGGAGGAGACTGAGGGTGAGGAGAGAGGGAGGAGACTGGAGGTGGGGAGAGGGAGAGAGACTGAGGTGTGAGGGAGAGAGAGGAGACTCGAGGTGTGAGAGGGGAGGGGGGAGGAGATGAGGTGAGGGGAGAGAGAGGAGGAGACAGAGGTGTGAGGGAGAGAGGGAGGAGAATGAGGTGAGGGGAGAGAGGGAGGAGACTGAGGTGGGAGAGAGAGAGAGGGAGGAGACTGAGGTGTGAGGGAGAGAGGGAGAAGACCGAAGTGTAAGGGAGAGAGGAGGAGCAGAGGGAGAGGGAGAGGGGAGGAGACGAGGTGAGGGGAGAGGGGAGGAGACTGAGGAGGAGGAGAGAGGGAGGAGACTGAGGGAGGGAGAGAGGGAGGAGACTGAGGTGAGGGAGAGAGGGAGAGACTGAGGTGGAGGAGAGAGAGGGAGGGAGACCGAGGTGTGGAGGGAGAGAGAGGGGAGGAGACTGAGCAGAGAGAGGGAGGAGACTGAGGTGTGAGGGAGAGAGGAGGAGACTGGAGGTGTGAGGGAGAGAGGAGGTGACTGAGGTGTGAGGGAGAGAGGGGAGGAGACGAGAGAAGGAGAGACGGGAGGAGACTGAGGAGGGAGAGGGGAGGAGACCAAGGTGAGAGGGAGAGAGGAGAGACGAGGGGAGGGAGAGAGGGAGCAGAGAATGAGGAGGAGGGAGAGGGGATGAGAATGAGGGTGAGGGAGAGGGAGAGACTGAGGGAGAGGGGGGAGAGGGAGGAGACTGAGGTGGGGGAGAGGGGGGGAGACTGAGGTGAGAGGGAGAGGGGGGAGGAGACTGAGGTGTGAGGGAGAGAGGGGAGGAGACTGGAGGTGGAGGGAGAGAGGGAGGAGACTGAGGAATGAGGGGAGAGGGAGGAGACTGAGGTGTGAGGGAGAGGAGGGAGAAGACTGAGGTGGGAGGAAAAGAGGGAGGAGACTGAGGTATGAGGGAGAGAGGGAGGAGACTGAGGTGTGAGGAGAAAGGGAGAAGACTGAGGTGAGGAAGAGAGGGAGGAGACTGAGGTGTGAGGGGAGAGGGAGGAGACTGAGGTGGAGGAGAGAGAAGAGAGACTGAGGTGTGAGAGGGAGAGGGGGGAGAGACTGAGGTGTGAGGGAGAGGGGAGGAGACTGAGGTGTGAGGGGAGAGGGAGGAGAATGAGGTGAGGGAGAAGGGGGAGGAGAACGAGGAAGGAGGGAGAGGGAGGAGACTGAGTGTGTGAGGGGAGAGAGGGAGAAGACTGAGGTGAGGAGACGTAGAGGAGAGGAGACTGAGGGTGAGGAGAGGGGAGGAGACTGAGGTGTGAGGGAGAGAGGAGGAGACTGAGGTGAGGGAGAGAGGGAGGAGAATGAGGTATGAGGGGAGAGAGGGAGGAGACTGAGGAGAGGGAGAGGGAGAAGACTGAGGGGTGGGAGGGAGAGAGGGAGGAGACTGAGGGGTGAGAGGAGAGGGAAGAGACTGAGGGAGGGAGAGGGGAGGAGACTGAGGTGGAGGAGAGAGGGAGAGACTGAGGTGAGAGGGAGAGAGGGGAGGAAGACTGAGGGAGGGAGAGAGGGAGGAGAATGAGGTGGAGGGGAGAGAGGAGGAGACTCAGGGGGGAGAGGGGAGGAGACTGAGGGGAGGGAGAGAGGGAGGGACTGAGGTGAGGGGAGAGGAGAGAGAGACTGAGATGTGAGGGAAGGAGGAGACGAGGGAAGGAGAGGAGAGACTGAGGAGGGAGAGAGAAGACCGAGGAGGAGAGAGAGGGAGGTGACCGAGGTGTGAGGGAGAGAGGAGGAGACTGGAGGTGAGGGAGAGAGGAGGAGACCGAGGTGAGGGAGAGGAGGAGACTGGAGGTGTGAGGGGAGAGAGGGAGAAGACTGAGGTGGGAGGAAGAGAGAGAGAGACGAGGTGTGAGGGAGAGAGAGACGAGGGGAGGAAGAGAGGAGAGGGAGACTGAGGTGAGGGAGAGAGAGAGACTGAGGTGAGGAAGAGAGGGAGAAGAGACTGAGGTGGGGGAGGGGAGAGGGAGGAGAATGAGGTGAGGGGAGAGGGGAGGAGACGATGTGTGGGGAGGAAGAGAGGAGAGAGAGACGGGAGGGGGAGGGGAGAGGGAGAGACTGAGGGGGGAGGAAGAGAGGGGAGAGAGACGAGGAGGGGAGAGGGAGGAGAATGAGGTGAGGGGAGAGAGGGAGGACTGAGGTGGGTGAGGGGAGAGGGAGAGAATGAGGTAAGAGGAGAGCAGGAGAGGTCACCCCCGGCCTGTAAAATAACATATTGGGGCTGGAGCCTTCTCCCGAGAGGTTGTCTTGTAACCAGGAAGGGCCAGCTACTGGTGTCCCTCAGTCCCGCCTGGAGAGAAGGCTCTCCGCCACTATGTGTACTAGTCTCAGCCAGGTCCATGGACAGAGTAGCTGTCAACTCAACGTGCACAGTAAGGTTGGCTGTGGGAGATTGTGAAGTGGGTGTGATCTCCTGAACCTCCCCAACGATCGACTTAGTGAAGTGCCCATTCTAATTGTGAGGTTAGGGCTATAATATACCATAGTCTACTATAAATCAGTATGAACCCCATTAATCCTGCCATTGAACTGAATAAAATAAAGTTTAACACGCATTGGTGTTTTATATAATTAAGACTTGTACTGTGGCCTGTGTTAATATGGGTTGGTGTTGACATCACAACTCGAGACACGCTACCACCACTACACATTTCTACCACTATAAACCCTAGCTTACTTTTTCATGTGGAGATTTTGTCTCCATTACAGGAATACCCGTGAACACTCAGAACACTTGTGGAACACCTTTAGAGCAACTCGAACACTCGAAACACTGGTGAACACCTTTGAGCACGCTATGAACACTTGAACACTGAACACTTCCAGAACACTTTGAACACTATGAATACCTTGAACACTCAAGAACACTGGTAGAGTAATTCTGTGAATTAATAGAAACACCCTTGAACACTACGGATCACTTTCCTGCTAATTTTGAACACTGAGCACGCGTGAAACACTCTTGGAACACCCTTTGAACACTCATGGAACACCTGGAACACTCATGAATTACCTTGAAACACTCGTTGAACACTGAGAGTATTAGTGGAACACTATAAACACCCTTGAACACTGATGGATTTCACTTTGAAGTACCGGAAATTTCACTGGTGGCACCTGCAGGAACACACTATAGGTGGCCAGGTACAGCGACTCAGACTAAAACTGAATGTCTTAATATGGTGTTAAAGGTTCACACAATGGATTACTTGGTATGAAAGTACCTTGAATGTCTGGTCATGTCCTGAACTCTGGAATCCTCCTCCTCCCTCCTCCTCCTCCTCCTCCTCCCTCTCCTGAATAAACTCTTGAATGTTTAACTGAATCACTATCTAGGCAGTCCCTAGTGTGTGTGTGTGTGTGTGTGTGTGTGTGTGTGTGTGTGTGTGTGTGTGTGTGTGCTTTAGTGTGTGATGTGTTTCTGTGTGTCTGTGTGTGTGTGTGTGTGTGTGTGTGTGACATTGTCTTCCCCACACACACACACACACACAGACTGACACCTGACAACAACCACACCTTGAGGTAGTTCTCATGGCTTTTTATGACGTCGCCCTCGGAGCACTAATATCAGTTTGTTCAGGGTAACACTTGAGACTTAAGGTCCAACTTTAAGGTCTCCTAAAGGGTGAACAATAGTACAGTGTCTAGTAACACTTGAGGCCAAATTCCAAGTTTTACTTGTCACCAGGTGTTAATTTATCACAAGGAGGTACAGTACTTGACAGGAGATGACAACCAAGTGTCATTGACATTAGTTAATTTGGCCTAAACCCAAGTTACACTTTAGAGTAAGACACCTTATGGCTATACTGCTGAGGCCGTTAGGTTTAGGTTAGGTTATTTTGCTGTTAGATTAATCAAAATTGTTGTGCTATTATTTTATTCAACTAGCACTGAGGACCGAAATTCAACCACAGGAAATCGAGAGCTGAGTAACGCCTGAAGGTCGAGGACAACTTCAGGTCGTCCTTGAGGTCTAATAATCCAAACACACTGAAGGACTCTCAATACAGACCATCAAGTCTAAGACATAACTTAAAGTTATCCTTCTGATTCAAAGAACACTATATCGATAAGGTCGTACTTGAAGGCCAAGGTCCAACTCAAGGTATCCTTCGCTGTCTAAAGAACACTGTATCGAGGTCACACTTGAGGACAGCTGGCAACTTGAGAGACATCGAGCGCCCAATGGTGCCGTGCATAGTACTGACACTTGAGGGGTCCCCACTGCCATCGTGGGCTGCAGCACTGAGCTTAGTTGTGAGGTGTGTGTGTGTGTTTGTGTTTATTCAGGCACAAAACAATCACAGCTGAGCTTATCTAGTGTGTGTGTGTGTGTGTGCACATGTTGTATATGTATGTAAATGAGTCCATATAATAAGTATATAAGTATATCAACAATATATGTATTTAAGTATATCTTTACTTCCCTGCATGACAAAGCTCCTTTCTACCTGAGCCCACACACACACACACACACACACACACACACACACACACACACACACACACCCATCACGCCAGTAGGACTTGATGTAACATGACCCTAACCACGAGTACTGCCCTTCTTCTTCTTCTTCTTCTTCTTCTTTCTTCTTTCTTCTTCTTCACAATGCTATTATTTCTTTAAACTTGAACCAAAACATTTTAAAACAAGCAAATTGAGAACACTTAGTAAGAGTGTTTTAGTGTTTTACCCTAATAAACCAATTATTAAACCTAATTTTATTGCTCAATTATGTTTTGACTAAACTATACTAAACCAACGAAGTGTTTTCTGATGAATAGCTGATTAAAACTTACATAATTACAATCTAGGAATATTTTTTACAGAATTAAACCAATTAAACTCATTAAATACAAGATTTTAGAGGAATAACCCATTTAGAGTTGGAGTGGTTTTAGCCATTTGACGGTCGGTGGTTGAGGTGTATTCTCAAACGCCACTTTGGGTAAATATCCATCGGACTGACCCAAGTGCACACCCTACACCCACCTGCACACAGGCACACCCCACACCCACCCACACACAGCACACCCCACACCACCCACACACAGCACACCCCACACCCACCACACACACAGTACACCCCTACACCCACCTGCACACACAGTACACCCCTACACCCACCCAGCACACACACCCCACACCCACACCCACACACTGCACACACCTTACACCCACCCACACACACAGCACACCCACACCCACCTGCACACAGTACACCCCACACCCACCCACACACAGTACACCCCAACACCATCTACACACAGTACACCCCACACCCACCCACACCAGCACACCCACACCCACCCACACACACCCCACACCACCCACACACACAGCACACCCCACACCACCCACACACAGCACACCCCACACCACCTACACACAGTAAAACCACACCCACTCACACACAGTACAACACACACCACCACACACAGTAACAACCACACCCTACACACACTACACACCCACACCCACCCACACACAGCACACC
>NW_024744357.1:286528-364158 GCF_018991925.1 Homarus americanus | reverse complement strand
ATCATTTATGCTTCCGGTTCTAGTTACGTATTGCTAAAAGGTCTTAAGTTGTGGGTAGGGGAACAGGGCGAACACAGCGAACCCACCCAGCTGGGGGGTTTTGGGGGGCACTGTAGGCCCCCTGAGATTTGAAATTGACCAATTTCATGTGCATTTGAGGCCATATGTCTGAGTACAGTTCTGCATTAAGGAAAAGTATTAGAATTTTCTAAATATTTGTCTTGAGAATGTGACTTGATTACTGCCAGCATACAGCAAGGGCCGTGATTGGCTGTATCGCTGGCAGAGCTGACTGGGTGAGTTGGTGATCAGGCCACATACATTTGGAAAATATGCGTCGGACCCCAGGACCTTCCCCCCCCCTGGATCCTGCTTAATGGGACGGCGTTGATGGCTCGTCTCTTGCTCTTCTGTGTTAGATCACATAGACCAGGTGCGCTGAGGTGTTGAACAACAACACATGATGTAGGAGTTGGTTCACAGGTACTGTTATGAGGGATCTCTTGTGGTGCAGTAACTCGTCTGCAGATGTATTGTTACATATGTCTATGTTATTACATAATGTTAAGATGTGTGCTGTATATTCATTTTGTATCAGTCACCGTTGCAAGAGCAGTTTTCTATGAGGGGAAGAAGCTATATGAGATGTATGTCCTTTGTAATACTTAGTTTATTTTTTGCATTTTATGTGAATTATATTGGGTCTACGTAATTTCTAATATTTTGTAATCATATAATATTATGAACTTATATAATGAGGTTTTAAGTTAATATTCTAATTGTGAAAGATGTACTTTTGTTGACATTCAGGAGCTCTCTCTCTCTCTCTCTCTCTCCGGGGTAAATTCAGGGTGTGGATGTGAGTCCAGGAAAGTGACTATAATCTTATATCATCAATCGTGTATCCTATATGTTGGTATTAATTTACTCACCAGTATTAAGGGTGAATATTAGAAGATAGTTTTGTGAATGTAAGGAGTACAGACGCACTGCATGATCCTGCAGGTATTAGGCAGCTACCAAACAGGGAGGTACTACCGCCTGGGAAGATATTGGAAGCATAATGTGTTGTCTGTGGTAGATCTTGCTGCCACATGGCATCACGAAAATTGTGACCAAGTCCCAGGTTGCTGATCTGACTTTCTGCCTCATTTACACACAATTGCAGAGTCTCAATTGTTTCTCTTACTATTGAAAACACAACATAGCCCATACAGTATATTGTTCCTCACTTTTTTTTTTTTTTCATTTTGTATTTCTTTGTGGTTCTTTATTATTATTATTATTATTATTATTATTATTATTATTATTATTATTATTATTATTATTATTATTATTATTATTATTACATTTTCGCACCCCCAGGCCCCGATGTGGGTCAGTGACCTGTGCCTGGGTGGGATAATTCCGTAAAAAATTATTTTAAGTATGTAGTGTGTGTGTGTGTGTGTTTAGTGAGTATGCATCTATAGTCTTGCGTGTACATGATAACGCCAGTCTGTTTCTTTGTGAACATGAGTATGTGTTCCGTGTGTGTACATAGTATACATAAATGTCTAAAAAAAATTGTACATGCGTACATGACTGAACGAGTTTAAGTGTGCGTGGGTATTTTTATGGTATTTGTGCAGTACAGTAGTGCGTGCGGTACATCCTAGTTTCATGTGTATGTATTAATTGTCAATTGTTGTGTGTATGTTTATTGTACATAGTATTTCTGTGTATATTATGTGCTTGTTGATATACGTATCCCGACCCCATAGGGAGGTGAAAGAGAGAACGAGAGAGAGAGAGAGAGAGACAATACCGTGAAGGCAGGAAGCGAAGGACCTGAGACCAGCCAGGAGGTGGTCCCTGGCGCTGACGCTTCCGGGGCAGGTATCCAGATCTGATGGGTTAACTCTCACAGCCGGCGACACCCGACTCAAGAGCCGCTGGACCGACCGTAGCAATGTCGTTGGATCGCTTGCCGCCTTCACCAGCACGAAGTTCACCTCCTGAAATAACAGGGAATATTATATACTTTTGATTCTCCCTTACTCCATATTCTATATCATACCATTTACTTCATCACTCCCTCACCATCCTCTCCCTCACACCACCACTGTACTCCCTCACCACACCCATACATACAGTCATCAGGGGTGTTCCGAAGAGCCACCCCTTGCCCCCTTGAACTATACCGCCGCCTCGAGGTATCTTACCGGTCAGAACTTGGACACGATGTATTAGAGTTTGTTGGTGATTGATATTACAATTAGATGTTTTAATTTGTGCTTTACGCTTACAGATTGTAGTGTGTTGGGTAAAATTTAAGGCGGGTTAAAAGTATCATATAATGACGATGTAGATTTATAATATTAAAAAAAAAATGGAACTTATGGGAAGAGATTTGTAGTTTGGGCGAAATTAGTTTTGAACCAGATAATAATGTATAATTTTGAAGGAGTTGAAGCCATGGTCAGGTTAGATTAGGTTAGGTTTATACTGACGAAATGTACTAGAACCGTGAGGAAAAGCTTGTTCATTTATATAGGTATTGCTTTGTGCATCCCCCCATTTAAGCAAATGCTGCTTAAGACCCTAACAGTCATGTAAACATTCTGTTAGGAGATGTAACACCCTGGTCACTGTCACAAATACTAAAAAATCACCAGGTTAATAGATATTTTTTTCCCTCTATCGCCACCCAACTTCCCTGTCACGCTCTCCCCCTTCCCGGCATCCTCCAGGCCCCCAGTGTCGCGTGTTGTGTCCGCCTCGAACTACGAGGATTAACTGCTGATTCTGAGGTAAATTACCCCAATCATCCAGGTACTCCTCCCACCTGTGGTTCCTCTCGTGTCGTACCCAGAGATACGTCACACTGGCATCGTCACACTCAAACGTCGACATGGATCATACAGAAGCCAAACACGAAGTGAATTCACCATTCATTTTATTTTGTTTTTAAATTATCACCTTAGTGCAGTTGTTCATGATATATAATTCCTTTGGAGCGTCAAATAAAGGGTTCAGAGTTAGTGACGTATTGTATTTTTAAGATGTTTTATGTTTATGCGCGGAAAGGCGATGTTTTCAGTGCACCTGTTGGACTAAAACCCCATGCCAGGCCAACTTTGAACCCCTGAACTGATATACAATGATTGGGGTGTGTATTGAGTCTCTAACACAAAGTTGTTTTTATAAAGCATATTTTTCCAACACACTGTAAGTGTTGGTGTGTGTGTTTAGATTTAGGGGTTCAAACGTTGAATGACTCTGCGAACACGTGCAGACGCACCTAACCTAGAACGCACGCGCGTACGCACACACGCCCGCACGCACACACGCCCGCACGCACACACAGGTTTTTAAAACTTTATCGTACCAGTTTTATTTCACCGATGTGACTCTGTAGATCATTTATATTATCTCTCTGCATCCCATAACTTTACACTTCTATACAAATGTTACCCTCTCATACTATGGGATAAGGAACTCCCTTCCTTCCTTCCTTCCTTCCTACGGTTCCAGAGACCAGTGACCTCCACCCTGGGGTCCTCTCGCGTGCTTCACCGTCTAATAGAAACACAACAGTAACACGAACGTACCTTCCCCGTCTCTTGTCATCTTCGTTATATCGTATTGTGAATAACTTGCTCAGAAATAAATCACGCATCTGTCTTTATGGCTCCTCGTATATATGTTGCTATAAATAACATAAAACTTGTGTTTTGATTTTATAATTATTTCTATAAGTTTGATTAAAAAAACTTCCATTTTTTATGCTGAACTTGGTTTTAGAATTGTGCATTATTTTTCCTCAAAATATTTTTTTTCTTATCATCTTGAAGGAAGAAGAGAGACGCACATGTCAGTACCAAAGTACTGTGGCGAAGGTATACAGTAGATCAGTGAATAATTTAGAATGGGAGAGTGTACTGTACTGGATTACCTGAAAGTTATACACCATTACACTCTGTGAACTTGTTGGAAATCCTTGGCAGTTGGAGCACAGAAGTACATGATAGAACAAATTCTAATTGAACATAGACAAGCCTTCAGGTGGATGAAATTTTTTTTTTATCATATTCGCCACTTATCAGCTTACTAGCCGTTTGGGCGGTTTATCCAGTGTTAGTACAGGAGGAAGCGGGACCGGGAAACCTGTGGTGTTTGGTAGTGAGGGTCACACTGGATAACACCCCTCTCACGTGTGTCCAGGACAAGGCTCGAACCCCTGACATATTGGTGGGAGGTATGCACGTTACTGTATAGAAAGAAGGTTCAGGGTGTAACTGATTTAGGTAAATACTTTGAATCGACAAGTCAAGCTTTCATGGTATAATATTCTCCTGACTATTCATAACCTTCTCCTGACTATTCATAACCTTCATGAAAGAATGTGGGCATTTGGGTTATAAACTTTCGCATTAAACGCGATTTAAACTGACTCGTGAGGCAGAGGAATTCCTTCAAGTCTATTTTGCACACGCTCTCAACCTTGTTACAACGGCAGCTTGTTTGGCTAACCAACACTCAACCCTGGCATTAACTGAGAACATGATGACCAAGACGACGACTGGAGGAAGTCTTCGCTTTCGCAGTTACTGATGTGTCAAGGAGCACCTCTCACATATGTGTGTGTGTGTGTGTGTGTGTGTGTGTGTCTCAGCACTCAGAGCTGACCTACCTCAGCTATCCTCCATCCCTGGATAGAGTAGCTACTGCCATCAAACAGATAAAAAATAACAAAGCCTCAGGGCCTGATATAATCCCAGCCGAGGTGTATAAAGAGGAGGACCTCTTTTTAGCAAGCCGTCTCCGCTCTTTCCTGGAGAATATATGGGAAAAGAAGGTAATCCCCCAAGCTCGTAAAGACGCCTCCATTGTCAATATTTATAAGAACAAGGGAGACCGATCAAACTGCTGCTGTCTGTAGCTGGCAAGATTATCGTCTGAGTCCTCCTACACAGACTTCCTCTTGAGGTGGAAGACTTCCTCCCAGAATCTCAATGTGGCTTTAGACCATCACATGGCACCACTGATAATAATCTTTGCTGCCCGTCAGATACAGGATAACTGCAGAGAACAGCTTCGTGACCTGTACATGGCCTTCATCGACCTTACCAAGGCCTTCGACTCGGTAAACAGGGAAGTCTTCTGGCGGACCCTCAGCCGTTTTGGCTGCCCACAAAATTCATCGCCATTGTAGGGCAACTTCACGACGGCATTAACGGCAGTGTCCTGTACAATGGCACCCAGTCAGAGTTCTCCCCAATCCTAACGGGGGTAAAACAAAGATGTTTAGTGGCACTAATCTTCTTTTCCATTTTCTTGGCTGCCTTCCCTACTCGCACCAGTGCCAATTTAGCCGGTGGAGTGGACATCCAGTACCGGATGAAGGGGCTTTTCAACATATGATGACTCCAGGCTGGAACAAAGGTGTCGCCAGCTTCCATTACTGAACTTCAGTATGCAGACGACCTCACCCTCGTTGCTCACACTGAACTCGACCTACAGAAGATCCTTAACATCTACGCAGATGTGTATGCACATTTCGGCTTTGAGGTGAATGTACGTACCCTTATTCAACCACACCACCGTTCGTCCAGCTTAACAGTACTACCCTCTGTAATGTTACCCACATTCAATATTTCGGTTTCCACCTGTCCACCACCATGTACATAGATGAAGAGAGTCAACATCGGATCATATTTGCATCTCAAGCCTTTGGCAGACACCATACCCATGTCTTCAGCTGTAGGGAGCTGAAATTATCTACAAAATTGCACGTATATCGAGCAGAAGTCCTCCTCACCCTGCTATAAGGCAGCGAGACATGGGCCACATACAGGAGGCACCTTAAGGCACCTGAAAACTTTCACCAACGTAGTCTACGTTCCATCCTCCGAGTTTGCTGGGAAGACAAGAGAACAAACGCCGGTGTTCTTGGTGACACCAACTGTAGGAGCATCGAGGCTACCATTATCCATGAACAACTAAGCTGGACTGGCCATATTACCCGCATGAACGACAGTTGACTGCCAAAGCAGCTACTTTACAGTCACCTAACGAATGGTAAATGTAACTTTGGTGGGCAACGGAAAAGGTATACGGATATTCTTAAGACAAACCTGAAAAAGTGCCAAATTGATCCCCTCACCTGGGGCGATCACTCCACACCGTAACGCTTGGAGAAGCACCACACGAGAAGGTGTCAATACTTTCGAATTAGCCCGACTGCATACCGAGGCAGACAAGCGCCAGTGCCGGAAAGACGCTGCCGTCGCCCCTCCCCCACTAGATGTAGCCCTCCACACGTGCAACATCTGTGGATGACCCTGCCGGTCCCGTATCGACCTCTTTAGTCACCTTAGAGCTCACCAGCGAAGGTGACACTTTTAATAACTCATGTCATTGTATCGTAGCTGGAAAATCGTCATACTCGATTCCGATTGACAGCAAAAGTAGTAGTTGTGGTGTTAAACTAAATAAGGATAATTGACTAATAGGAAAATTATGAATTATAACCATTTAAGCTTTTAAAAACCAATTAACATTTTTGACAAATATTTTGTTTTTGTTTTTATTGCTTTAACTTAATGTAAATAAATTCGTGTTTGGTAAATAATCATATTCATTTGAAACTTAATTTACCACCATAACCAAGTTATACCCAAGATAGATTTGCTAGAGTTAGGTTAGGTCGTCCGCGAATTGCTGTTCGACACTATAAGTGCATCCAGCCCATGCGAGCACTTACTGATTGCTATAAGAACAGCCAGTCCCAACTATTGTAAAAAGTATCAACTCGCTGTGTGTTCACTCCCAGCCAATCTTATACTTTTTACTGTTACTACAGTATGTTGGCATTGCCTGCTATGTGACCTCCCCACCTAGTTATTATATATCATATATGTATCACTTATGTTACTTGTATATTATTTGTCAATTAAGTGACCCATTCCCCTATTACGTAACTGTAAATTTGCAGCCTTTTGGATGCCATAGACTTTCAATAAACCGTTAATTAATATTAGTAGTAGTAGTAGTAGTACACACTCACCCTGTGTACGTTCTCCTCGGTGACAGAGCGCTGAGGTGTGGTACGGACCATGCATACACATATGCCCGTCAGCGGGATGGTCCGCGGATTGCCCATGAACAGTCGCATGCGGCTGGTCTCTGCTGGTTCTGGTTCATCTGCGGCATACAAAACCTTAACTACTTTATAAATTAAGACATTGCGTGAATGAAGAGAGTGAGTATGTAATTTGGTAAGGAAAAAGGCCTACCAGTTCAGCAAGCTACCAGTTGCATTGACTATGACTCAGTGACTGACATAGTCCGGATATGATCTAAGCACATCCTGTGAAGGGGTAAAGACACGACTCTGGTACAACCATATCACAATTCCCTGGACTTTTGATGTGACAGGAGAAAGGAAGACACGCAAACTCTCGGAGGTGTGACTGATGAAACCCACCAACTTGTGTGTGTGTGTGTGTGTGTGTGTGTGTGTGAAAGAGAAATACTCACTGGAGGTTATGGCTCAGGGTAATGGTTAATGTAAACTTGTTGTGTCAGTGTGTCAGAGCGTGAAGGGCCAGGTACTATCAAGTGTCACTTAGAATGAGTAACCCCCCTACTCTAAGGTGCATGGAGAAGAATGTAAGACCAGATACTATGCGGAGAAGCTAAGACAGTGACCCTCAGATGACTGGGAAGAAAAGTCAACGAGTCATCAGTTCTCAGGTGTGACGGAGGTGACAGGTAGAAGGTGAGGAGGTAGACAGGCGCAAGGAGGATAGTCACAGTGAAAAGAGACCTGGTAAGAGTGAAGGAGGATATGATAATAGCAGCAGAGGACCCGCTAAGATGGAGGGAAGTGGATCAGAGATTTATACCACACCACGAAAGGGAAACACAAGAAAAACTGTCAAGTGTGATTAAGCAAATTAACCTCATTTATCTTGGTTGTATAAAAAATTATAACTCAACATGCTCTAGAAAATAGCCTGAGAACCAGAGTGTATCAGGAATTAAAATACATCTGCTGTCAGAAGTGATATAAATATTCGTCCCTCCCATGGGCGAGGCAACACAGAGGACGACCTACCATCGACGGTATGCTCGGTGGCGGTAGAGTTGCGGCGGGATTGGTGGAGTTCCGTCGGCCCGCTGACTGTGGAGCTGCGACGAGAGGGTCCACTGGACGGCTGCGACAGTAGTGGTGATGATGCCAGCTGGCAACACAAAAAGGTTATTTTCATAGCAATTTATCGGTACCTTACATGCTGTAATGTATGTATTGTCTAATATTTGGCTCCACAGGTGTTGACGGTCTGTCAAGGACGGTATGGGTAAACCAGAATGTACCAAGTTTTCGGTTCACAAGGAGACTACTTGGTCGCTATTATTTCCCAAACTGTAATGTTAAAAAATCAATTACAGCTGGATAAACTGGGAGGGCCTCAGGGGTGAATCAGCAACTTTTAATATTGGGGCGAGTACTGATTTACTGATTCCACCTGACATCCACATCCTACAAATTGTTTAAGTATAGTGTACATACACATTAGAAATGTCTCAACAAGACACCTGTTACACGGTACATGTTGGCAGTAATGGCCGAGAAACTATGACCAGCGAATACTTCGGTTATTACAAGGAGAGCGCGGTGATCTCTTCTTGCTTTGTTTCATGGATAGGATATGAACAAAAAGATCACCTAGTCACTTAGGCTCGAATTCAGAACGCTGGTTTGGAACCGCATGAAGGTTTAAACCAAGGATCGAGCGAAGATTGAAGATTGTTGGTATTCAGAACGCTGGCTTGAGTCAACACAAAGATTCAAACCGGGTTGAGATCGGATTTGTCGATCCTCGCATAAATCCAGCCTGTAGGTAGGTTTAGCGGTCGATCCGTCATTCAAGATAGCAAGTCAATATGAATTTTCAGGAGGCGGGCGCTTTTTGGCGATGTCGTCAAATTGGAAATTTTGTAGAAAGAAGACTGATGGTAGATAGGCAGAATCCTATCAATTTTAATGATGACGCACAATTCAGACAACGATATAGGTTCAACAAGTGAATTTCCTTGATATTTTCCGTGATATGGAGCATCTACTGACAGACCTGTTTGGCCATGGTTCATCTTACCTCCCATTCATCAGCTAATGATTGCTTTGAGATTCTTCGCAACGAATAGTTTCCGTGTAAGAAAGATTCTGGTTACTGAATGAGTTATGGTAATGCATCACAACACTCTCATGTTTACTGTAGGGTCCATGAAGATCAAGCGGGTAACTGTAAAGAATGATGGCGCTTCTTTAGTTTGAGTGTTTTTGTTTATGAAAACTATTTTGATGTATTTTCAATATGATTGAATCAATGCTGAGTGCATTTTGATTTTAATGTAATAATAAAGTTCTTTCTTAACATTAGTAATCAGAAATGTGGGGTTAAAAAGAACAGAAACCTAACCTAACCTAAACGAACCTAGCCAGGTTACTACGCCCTGCATTGATCCATCTTGTTTTGGTTATGAATATTGACACCTGTCCCGGATTATATCTACAATTTGTATGCAATTGTTCTTCCTCTATGAATTTCTTTATCATATAATAATACAGCCACGTTGTAAGACAGTATCATAATTCATTATAATTTTATCATAATTTGATTGTAATTACAGTAACAAAAGTAACTTATGATGTGCAAGGAGTGTTTGAATCCTTGATCGGAATTGAAGAAAATGCAACAGATTACCCAATCCTTGGTTCAAGCCGATGTTCTGAATACGGGTAATCCACTGCAGAAAATCTCGGATAGAGGAATCCCAATTCGCATGCCTGAGTCGAGCTCAAGTCCCAGGTTCAAACCACCGTTCAGAATTCGGGCCTTAGACTCTTAGAGCATAACTCTTGCTAAATCAGTGAGAATGAAAGATTTCTGATGAACTAAATAATGACACGGTTCCCCGTTATGACCAACCTACACCTGGAAAATTCATATTTTAAGGTGGATTATACTTACATGGGCCCCGTGGTCGTCCTCCAGCTATACGTACTATGGTCTCCTGGGTCGTCCTGCACTGTATTCTCAAAGCTGACAAAGCCTCCAAGTCGTTCTCTGCAATCTCCTCTAAGCTACCCATGTCTACCTTGTCCACTGGGGTTGTTCTCCAAAGTCTTTCAAGCCAACCATACTGTACTTACCTTGGCCTCCAAGTCATCCTCTTCCTGTATGGCATTGTCGTCTAGGTCATTAGACTCCTGATAGAACCAAATCATGTTGTTGTACTGGCCAGGACTGAGGAACTTGCTGATCTCCTCCAGCTGCGGGAACACACAAGAGGTCACGTCACAACACGAATCTGCCGCATCTCCCCTCACCATGTAAACACATCCAAAGGAATCCCAAGCCTAATAAGTCAGCATAAAAGTGGGTCCCGTAAGCCTGACAGCTTCTTAGGGGCAGTGTAGATACAACACACGGAAGACCAAATCTGTTATGGTAAACGAAGAGGCGGTGTCTCTTCACTTCTCTACGTGTAAAATATATATATAAAATTGATGGATGGTCGCCATACTTTTGTGACAGATATGAGAGAGAGAGAGAGAGACCATGAATGACTGTGATAATTGGTAAAGTGATGAGGAAGACATGGTGGATAGTGACGAGTGGGAAAGATGAGACATAATGAAGGATAAAACAAAATTAGAATCTCGAGAGAATTGAATTGAATTGAAACAGTTTATTTAGCCAGAAAAACACAGATACAGAGTGGATAATAATAACAATATTAACATGGCTGAGCCAGTTGAGAACCTGAGCTCTTTTGCACCTGATATATACTAAACATTTATCTCACGGAAGTATAATGTAACATTTAGTAACATCTGAATAGTACAATAGCATGGTGGTAATAAGAACATCTCATAATGTTACCACGGTTATCACTTCAATATTTATTTATTTTATTTATAAATGTTATTTATTTATTATTATTATTTATTTTTTATTATAAGTATTATACATGAAATACAGTGGAATTTCAAAACATAAATATAAAGGGGAAGCAGTAGGCTACATCATGGGTTGTACAGCATTAAGGTTGAACAAGAGGACAGAGCTGTCAGGATTATGTCTAGTTGGCAGCAAATATATTTATTGCAATGGTAATTACTTATCTATTACATGTAGAGATACGAGAGACATTCTAAGGGGGGTGAGAGATATTCTAAGGAGCAAGAGAGGTGAGAGACATTCTAAGGAACAAGAGGTGAGACATTCTAGGAGCAAAGGTGAGAGACATTCTAGGAGCAAGAGGTGAGACATTCTAAGGAGCAGGAGATGAGGAGACATTCTAAAGCAGCAAGAGTGAAGACATTCTAAAAAAGACAAGGGCGAGAGACATTCTAAGAGACAAGAGAGTGAGATATTCTGAAGCAAGAGGTGAGGAGACATTCTAGAGAGAGAGGTGAGACATTCTAAGGAACAAGAGGTGAGACATTCTAAGAGGAGCAAGAGGTGAGAGACATTCTGGAACAAGAGGTGAGAGATATTCTAAGGAGCAGAGAGAGTGAGAACATTCTACGAAGACAAGAGAGGCGAGAGACATTCTAAGGAGCAAGAGAGGTGAGACATTCTAAGGAGCAAGAGAGGTGAGAGACATTCTAACAGCAAGAGAGGCGAGAGACATTCTAAGAACAAGAGAGGTGAGAGACATTCTAGAACAAGAGAGGTAGAGACATTCTAAGCAGCAAAGAGGCAGAGACATTCTAAGGAACAAGAGAGGTGAGAGACATTCTAAGGAGCAAGAGAGGGAGAGACATTCTAAGGAACAAGAGGTGAGAGATATTCTAAGGAGCAAGAGGTGAGAGACATTCTAAGGACAAGAGAGGCGAGAGACATTCTAGGAGCAAGAGGTGAGAGACATTCTAAGCAGCAGGAGGCGAGAGACATTCTAAGACAAGAGGAGTAGAGACATTCTGGGAGCAAGAGACATTCTAAGGAGCAAGAGAGGTGAGAGACATTCTAAGCAGCAAGAGGCGAGAGACATTCTAAGGGCAAGAGAGATAGAGACATTCTAAGCAAGAGGCGAGACATTCTAAGGAGCAGAGAGGTAGAGACATTCTAAGGGCAGGTGAGAGACATTCTAGGGCAAGAGAGGGAGAGACATTCTAAGCAGAGGCGAGAGACATTCTAAGAACAAGAGGGGTGAGACATTCTAAGGAGCAAGAGGTGAGACATTCTAAGGAGCAAGAGGCGAGAGACATTCTAAGAAAGAGAGAGAGGCGAGAAACATTCTAAGGAACAAGAGAGGTGAGAGAACATTCTAAAGACAAGAGAGGCGAGAGACATTCTAAGGAGCAAGAGAGGCGAGAGACATTCTAAGGAACAAGAGAGGTGAGAGATATTCCTAGGAGCAGAGGGTGAGAGATATTCTAAGGAGCAGAGGCGAGAGCATTCTAGGAACAAGAGGGGTGAGAGACATTCTAAGGAGCAAGAGAGGTGAGAGATATTCTAAGGAGCAAGAGGGCGAGAGACATTCTAAGGGAACAAGAGGTGAGAGACATTCTAAGGAGCAGAGGCGAGAGACATTCAAGGAGCAAGAGGGCGAGAGACATTCAGGAACAAGAGGGTGAGAGACATTCTAAAGAGAAAGAGAGGCGAGAGACATTCTAAGGAGCAAGAGGGGCGAGAGACATTCTAAGGAACAAGAGAGGTGAGAGACATTCTAAGGAGCAAGAGGGTAGAGACATTCTAGGGACAAGAGAGGTGAGAGACATTCTAAGGAGCAAGAGAGGGAGAGACATTCTAAGGGCATGAGGCGAGAGACATTCTAAGGAGCAAGAGGGGAGAGACATTCCAAAGAGCAGAGGGCGAGAGACATTCTAAGGGCAGAGGCAGAGACATTCTAAGGAACAGAAGAGGTGAGAGACATTCTAAAGAGCATGAGGCGAGAGACATTCTAAGCAGCAAGAGAGAGAGACATTCTAAGGAGCAAGAGAAGGAGAGACATTCTAAGGAGCAAGAGAGGTGAGAGACTTATGAGCAAGAGAGGCAGAGACATTCTAAGGAGCAAGAGAGGGAGAGATTACTCAAGGAACAAGAGAGGCGAGAGACATTCTAAGGAGCAAGAGAGGTGAGAGACATTCTAAGGAGCAAGAGAGGAGAGACATTCTAAGGAGCAAGAGAGGCGAGAGACATTCTAAGGAACAAGAGAGGCGAGAGAGACATTCTAAGGAACAAGAGAGGTGACAGATTAACGATGTGAGAGACTAGCGCGATGCGAGACTAAAGGAGGTGAGAACTAGGAGAAGAGACTGAAGGAGGTGAGAGACTAGCCAGGTGAGAGACTAGGATGTGAGAGACTAGGAGGTGAGAGACTAGCGAGAGGTGAGAGACTAGCGAGATGAGAGACTGAAGGAGACGAGAGACTAACGAGGAGAGACTGAAGCGAGGTGAGAGACTAAGGAGATGAGAGACTAGCGAGATGAGAGTACAAGGAGGAGGAGACTGGTGAGATGAGAGACTAGCGAGATGGAGAGACTGAAGGAGATGAGAGACTAGCAAGATGAGAGAATAGCCAGTGAGAGACTAGCGGAGGTGAGAGACTAGCACAGGCGAGAGACTAGGGAGGGAGAGACTAGCGAGGTGAGAGACTAGCCAGGTGAGACTAGCAAGATGAGAGACTAGGAGGAGAGACTAACGAGACGAGAGACAAGCGGAGGGGAGAGACTAGCGAGATGAGAGACAGCAAGATGAGAGACTAGCGAGGAGAGACTAGCGAGGTGAGAGACTAGAGGAGAGACTAGCGAGATGAGAGACTCAAGGAGATGAGAGACTACCAAGATGAGAGACTAACGAGATGAGAGACTAAGGAGATGAGAGACTAAAGGAGAGGTGAGAGACTAGCGAGGTGAGACTAGCGAGATGAGAGACTAGTGAGATGAGAGACTAGCAAGATGAGAGACTAGGGAGGTGAGAGACTAGCGAGGTGAGAGACTAAGGAGGTGAGAGACTAGCGAGATGAGAGACTAGCGAGATGAGAGACTGCCAGGAAGATGAGAGACTAACGAGATGAGAGAGAAGGGAGGTGAGAGACTAGCGAGATGAGAGACTAGTGAAATGGAGAGACTAGCCAGGAGAGACTAGCGAAGATGAGGAGACTAGCCAGGTGAGAGACTGTAGCCAGGTGAGAGACTAGCGAGGTGAGAGACTGAAGGAGATGAGAGACTAGCAAGATGAGAGACTAGCAAGATGAGAGACTAGCGAGGTGAGACTAGCGAGGTGAGAGATAGGGAGGTGGAGAGGACTAGCGAGATGAGAGACTAGCGAGATGAGAGACTACCAAGATGAGAGAGCTAGCGAGATGGAGAGACTGAAGGAGGTCAGAGACTAGCGAGGCGGGGAGACTAGCGGAGATGAGAGACTAGCTGGAGAGTGAGGACTAGCGATGAGAGACTACTAAGATGAGAGAGACTAGCCAGGTGAGAGAACTAGCAAGATGAGAGACTAGCCAGGTGAGAGACTAGCCAGGTGAGAGATTAGCGAGGTGAGAGACTAGGCAAGATGAGAGACTAGCAGGTGAGACTGAAGCAAGATGAGAGACGAGCCAGGTGGAGAGACAAGCCAGGAGAGACTAGCAAGATGAGAGACTAGCCAGGTGAGAGACAAGCCAGGTGAGGACTAGCAAGATGAGAGACTAGCCAGGTGGGGAGAGACTAAGGAGGTGAGAGACTACCAAAATGAGAGACTGAAGGAGATGAGAGACTAAGGAGATGAGAGACTACCAAGATGAGAGACTGAAGGAGATGAGAGACTGAAGGAGGTGAGAGACTGAAGCGAGATGAGAGACTAGCGAGATGAGAGAATACCAAGATGAGAGACTGAAGGAGATGAGAGACTAAAGGGAGGTGGAGAGACTAGCGAGGTGAGACTAGCGCGATGAGAGACTGAAGGAGATGAGAGAGACTAGCGAGATGAGACTGAAGGAGGTGAGAGACTAGAAGGAGGTGAGAGACTAAAGGAGGAGAGACTAGCGAGGTGAGAGACTAGCGAGGTGAGAGACTACGAGGTGAGAGACTAGCGAGGTGAGAGACTAGCGAGATGAGAGAGACTAGTGAGGAAAGACTACCAAGATGGGGAGAGACTAGCGAGATGGGACTGAAGGAGATGAGAGACTGAAGGAGGTGAGGAGACTGAAGGAGGAGAGACTAGCCAGGTGAGAGACTGAAGGAGGTGGGAGAGACTAGGCCAGGTGGGAGAGACTAGCCAGGTGGGAGAGACTAGCAGTGAGAGACTGAAGGAGGTGAGAGACTAGGCGAGATGAGAGACTAGCCAGGTGAGAGACTAGCGAGATGAGACTAGCGAGATGAGAGGTTGAAGCTAGGTGAGAGACTAGCGAGGTGAGAGACTAGCCAGGTGGGAGAGATTACGAGGGGGAGAGACTGAAGCGAGATGAGACTAGCGAGGTGGAGGACTAGCGAGGTGGGAGAGACTGAGGAGGAGAGACTAGCCAGGTGAGAGACTGAAGGAGGTGAGAGACTAGCCAGGTGGAGAGAATAGCGAGGTGAGAGACTAGCGAGGTGAGAGACTAGCCAGGTGAGAGACTAGCCAGGTGAGAGACTAGCGAGGTGAGAGACTAGCCAGGTGAGAGACTAGAAGGGAGATGAGAGACTAGCCAGGTGAGAGACTAGCAAGATGAGAGACTGAAGGAGGTGAGAGACTAGCAAGATGAGAGACTAGCGAGGTGGAGAGACTAGCAGGGGTGAGAGACTAGCAGATGAGAGACTAGCGAGATAAGACCAGCGAGGAGACTAGCGAGATGAGAGACTAGCAAGATGAGACTGAAATAGGTGAGAGACTACGATGAGAGACTAGCCAGGTGAGAGACTAGCGAGGTGAGAGACTAGCAAGATGAGAGACTAG
This sequence comes from Homarus americanus, assembly GCF_018991925.1. Classification (NCBI taxonomy): domain Eukaryota; kingdom Metazoa; phylum Arthropoda; class Malacostraca; order Decapoda; family Nephropidae; genus Homarus; species Homarus americanus. The sequence continues at coordinate 348,232 of NW_024744357.1, read as the reverse complement.
TAGGTGAGAGACTAGCAAGATGGGGAGACTAGCCAGGTGAGAGACTAGCAAGATGAGAGACCAGCCAGGTGGGAGAGACTAGCAAGATGAGAGAGAGACTAGCCAGGTGAGAGACTAGCGAGGGGTGAGAGACTAGCCAGTGAGAGACTAGCGAGGTGGAGAGACTGAAGGGAGGTGAGAGACTAGGAGGTGAGAGACTAGCGAGGAGAGACTGAAGGAGATGAGAGACTAGGGCCAGGTGAGAGACTAGCGAGGTGGAGAGACTGAAGGAGATGAGAGGCCAGCCAGGTGAGAGACTAGCAAGATGAGAGACTAGCAAGGAGGAGAGACTACCAGGTGAGAGACTAGCCAGGTGAGAGACTAGCCAGGTGAGAGACTAGCCAGGTGAGAGACTAGCGAGGTGAGAGACTAGCCAGGTGAGAGAAGGAGATGGAGAGACTAGCAGGGAGAGAGACTAGCGAGATGAGAGACTAGCCAGGTGAGAGACTAGCAAGATGAGAGACTATGAGATGAGAGACTAGCGAGGTGAGAGACTAGCCAGGTGAGAGACTAGGCCAGGTGAGAGACTTAGGAGAGAGACTAGCCAGGAGAGAGACTAAGGAGGGGAGAGACGAGCCAGGTGAGAGACTAGCCAGGTGAGAGACTGAAGAGGAGAGACTAGCAGGTGAGAGATTGAAGGAGATGAGAGACTAGCCAGGTGGAGAGACTGAAGGATGAGAGACTAGCGAGATGGAGAGACTAGCCAGGTGAGAGACTAGCCAGGTGAGAGACTAGCCAGGAGAGACTAGCCAGGTGAGACTAGCCAGGTGAGAGATTGAAGGATGAGAGAATGAGGTGAGAGACTAGGTGAGGTGAGAGACTAGCCAGGTGAGACTGAAGGAGGTGAGAGACTAGCAGGTGAGAGACTATGCGGGTGAGAGACTAGCGAGGTGAGAGACTAGCCAGGGTGAGAGACTAGCGAGGTGAGAGACTGGGGAGATGAGAGACTAGGCCAGGTGAGAGACTAGCCAGGTGGAGAGACTAGCCAGGTGAGAGACTAGCCAGGTGGAGAGACTAGCCAGGTGAGAGACTACAGGTGAGAGACTAGAAGGAGATGAGAGACTAAGGAGATGAGAGCAGCCAGGTGAGAGGACTAGCCAGGTGAGAGACTAGCCAGGTGAGACTAGCAAGATGAGAGACTAGCAAGATGAGAGAGACTAGCAGGTGAGAGACTAGCCAGGTGAGAGACTTAGCCAGGTGAGAGACTAGGCAGGTGAGAGACTGAAGCGAGGTGAGAGACTAGCCAGGTGAGAGACTAAGCGAGATGAGAGACTAGCCAGGTGAGAGACTAGCGAGATGAGAGACTAGCCAGGTGAGACTACAAGATGAGACTGAAGGAGATGAGACTAGCCAGGTGAGAGACTAGCCAGGTAGGAGCGGGAGAGACTAGCCAGGTGAGAGACTAGCCAGGTGAGAGACTAGCGAGGTGAGAGACTAGCCAGGTGAGAGACTAGCCAGGTGAGAGACTAGCGAGGTGAGAGACCAGCCAGGTGAGAGACTAGCGAGGTGAGAGACTAGCGAGGTGAGAGACTAGCGAGATGAGAGACTAAAGGAGATGAGAGACTAGCCAGGTGGAGAGACTAGCCAGGAGAGACTAAACAGGTGAGAGACTAGCCAGGTGAGACCAGCCAGGTGAGAGACGAAAGATGAGAGAGACTGAAGGAGATGAGGGGGAGACAGCGGTGAGAGACTGGGAGAGACAGCCAGGTGAGATGAGAGAGCGAGGAGAGACTAGCCAGGTGAGAGACTAGCAGGTGAGAGACCAGCGAGGTGAGAGGCCAGCCAGGTGGAGAGACTAGGTAGTGAGAGACTAGCAGGAGAGACTAAGGTGAGAGACTAGCCAGGTGAGAGACTAGCCAGGTGAGAGACCAGGCGAGATGAGAGACTGAAGGAGATGAGAGGCTAGCGAGGTGAGACTAGCCAGGTGGAGAGACTAGCCAGGTGAGAGACCAGCCAGGTGAGAGACTATGGCGCGATGAGAGACTAAGGAGGTGGGAGGGTGAGAGACAGGGGGGAGACTAGCCAGGTGAGAGAGCTAAAGGAGGAGGACTAGCGAGGTGAGAGACTAGCGCGATGAGAGACTGCGGAAGGAGGTGAGAGACTAACGAGACGAGAGACTGGAGATGGGAGAGAACAGTGAGGAGAGACTGAAGGAGAGAGAATTGCGAGGTGAGAGACTAAAGGAGGTGAGGACTAGCCAGGTGAGAGACTAGCCAGGTGAGAGACTGAAGGAGGAGAGACTAGCCAGGTGAGAGACCAGCCAGGTGAGAGACTAGGAGATGAAAGAGGCTAGCAGGTGAGAGAGACTAGCCAGGTGAGACTAGCCAGGTGAGAGACTAGCCAGGTGAGAGACTAGCCAGGGGAGAGAGAGACCAGCCAGTGAGACTAAAGGAGATGAGAGACTAGGGAGATGAGAGGCTAGCCAGGTGAGAGACTAGCCAGGTGAGAGACTAGCTAGGTGAGAGACTAGCCAGGTGAGAGAGACTGAAGGATGAGAGACGAAGGAGGAGGGAGAGTAAGAGGACTGAGGTGAGAGACTGCGGTGGGGGAGAGACTAAAGGAGGTGAGAGACTAAAGGAGGTGGAGAGACTAGCGGATGAGAGACAAGGGGTAGACTACAGGAGGAGATGGAGATGAGAGACGGGAGGGTGAGAGACTAGGAGATGAGAGACTGCGAGGCAGATGAGAGACGAGCAGAGATGAGAGAGCTAGCGAGGAGAAACTAGCCAGGTGAGACACATACCAGGTTTCTCGAAGACGTGATCCATAACCCGTGTCTGGCGATGCCTGTACAGGCGGCCAGCACCTGGAAGATGTACTTATAGCGGGGTCAGTGTCTCCTGCCTTGCCCGACGCTCCTGCCTCCTGCCGTCTCTGCAGGGGAGGTGGAAGAGGCAGGATGGAGGAGGAGGGACAGGTGGAGGAAGAGGGAGGGCAGAGGAGGAGAAGGAGGGACAGGGGTGGAGGAGAAGGAGGCAGGCAGAAGAAGAGGCAGGGGTGGAGAAGAAGGAGGCAGGGTGGTGGAGAAGGAGGCAGGTGGTGGAGGGAAGAGGCAGGGTGGAGAAGAAGGAGGGGCAGGGTGGTGGAGAAGAAGGAGGGGCAGGGTGAGAAGAAGGAGGGCAGGGTGGTGGAAGAGCAGGGGATTGGAAGAAGGGTAGGGAGATGGAGGAGGATGAGATGATGGAGGAGGGGAGAGGTAGAGGATGAGATGGAAGAAAGGAGGAGAGAGGGACAGGGTAGAGGAAGATAGGCAAGGTAAAAGAGGAAGAAGGGCAGGTAGTGGTGGAGGAGGAGGAGAGAAAGGAAATGCAGCCAAACAAGAATGGGACAGAGGGATGGAAAGGGCGAAAAACATGGGAATGAAGGAATATGGGAGGGAGAAATGGAAAAGGATGAAAGAGAAAACTAGTAAAAACATTGCCTGCGTTGTATAATTATTTTTAACAAAGTATTTAATACCAACATGTCGCAAAGTTTCTTCAAGTATTATATCAACCTAAGGACAATTATTTACTTAAGACTTACAACAAAAGAGATAAGTGAAATATTCTTCAAACAGCATTTAAGAAAAAAAGCACAATATTGACTAAGACCTAATTCTCACACGGCCATAAGATTATTGTCACGGCAGGCAGGTGCTCGGCTCATGGTCCGCCTTGGTGTGCTTGTAATAACAAACTACACATACACCAACTGCATAATCCTTTCACTTACAGTTCACGCCTTAAACTATATGGAGGTGTACAAGGCGGTTACAGGGGAATGTATTCTCAAAGCATGCAACATAAAGCCATCTAGACATGCTGACTACATAAAATATACTAGCAAAATATCAGCTTGGTGTAATCTTACTTTAATCTGCATGCCTTTGTACAGGCAGTCATTTGTCGTCAGGTTTATTGTCGCCTGTCCTTCATGCTTATTCATTGAGCCTAATGTATGAGAGGATTGTACAGCGTTGTGGATCATTATGGTACAGAACATAACAATAAAATGCCAGTGTGTATGTATGATAAGATGATCGGTGATGCCATAAAACTGTACATAATTATGTGCCTGAAGGTGTGTCATGTGTGTGACGGTCGTGATGCAGACAATGATGGAGGATCTTATATCACAGGAGTTTAAGGTGTAGAGATTGTGTGTAATGTGTAGTAACGTGTGATGTGCAGTCATGATATGTGATGTGTAGTATTGGTGTGTGTTGTGTAGTGAAGATGTATGATGTGTGTGTTGGTGTGTGATGTGTAGTGAAGATGTATGATGTGTAAGCAGTGTGATGTGTATTGTTGGTGTGTGATGTGCAGTGTTGTGTGTGATGTGCAGTGTTGGTGTGTGATGTGTAGTCATGATGTGTGATGAATATTGGTGATATGCAGGTTGGTGTGATGTAGGTTGGTGTGTGATGGGTTGGTGATGTGTAGTCATTGTGTGTGATGTATATGTTGGTGTGATGTGTAGGTTGGTGTGATGTGTGTTGGTGTGTGATGTATTGTTGGTGTGTGATGTGTAGTGTTGGTGTGATGTGGGTGAAGATGTATGATGTGTATGTTGATGTGTGTGATGTATTGTTGGTGTGTGATGTAGTGTTGTGTGTGATGTGTAGTGTTGGTGTGATGTTGTGAAGATGTATGATGTGTGTTGTGTGTGATGTAGTGTTGGTGTGTGATGTGTAGTGAAGATGTGTGATGTGTGTTGGTGTGTGATGGTGTGTTGGTGTGTGATGTGTATCATGGTGTGATGTGTGTTGGTGTGATGTGTAGTGTTGGTGTGTGATGTGTAGTGTTGGTGTGATGTAGTGTTGGTGTGTGATGTAGTCATGGTGTGTGATGTGTAGTGTTGGTGTGTGATGTAGTGTTGGTGTGGTGATGTGTAGTGTTGGTGGTGATGTGGTGTTGGTGTGTGTGATGTGTAATTGGTGTGTGATGTGCAGTGTTGGTGTGTGATGTGTAGTCATGTGTGTGTGATGTGAAATATTGGTGTGATATGCAGTGTTGGTGTGTGATGTGCAGTGTTGGTGTGATGTGCAGTGTTGGTGTGTGATGTGGTCACGGTGTGTGATGTATAGTGTTGGTGTGGTGATGTGTAGTGTTGGTGTGGTGATGTGTAGTGTTGGTGTGTGTGTAGTGCTGGTGTGATGTGTAACGTTGGTGTGTGATGTGTAGTGTTGGTGTGATGTGTGAGTGTTGGTGTGTGGTGTGATTTTGGTGTGATGTGGTAGTCATGTGTGTGATGTATATTGTTGGTGTGTGATGTGTAATCATGGTGTGTGATGTATAGTGTTGGTGTGTGATGTGTAGTGTTGGTGTGATGTGTGTAGTCATGAAGTGTGATGTGTAGTGTTGATGTGTGTGTGATGTGTAATCATGGAATGATGTAGTCATGTGTGTGATGTATAGTGTTGGTGTGTGATGGGTAATCATGGTGTGTGATGTATAGTGTTGGTGTGTGATGTGTAATCATGGAATGTGATGTGTAGTCATGTGTGTGATGTATAGTGTTAATGTGTGATGTGTAGTGTTAGTGTGTGATGTGTAGTGTTGATGTGTGATGTGTAGTGTTGGTGTGTGATGTGTTGATGTGTGATGTAGTGTTAGTGTGTGATGTGTAGTGTTAGTGTGTGATGTGTAGTCACGGTACGTGATGTGTAGTCACGGTATGTGATGAGTAGTGTTGGTGTGTGATGTGTAGTGTTGATGTGTGTGATGTGTTATCATGGTGTACAATTTGTAGTCATGGTGTGTGATGTGTAGTGTTGGTACGTGATGTGCACTCACGGTGTGGACTTCATGGTCATAGATATTAATAGCACAAGGAACAATATATGCCATTAATAACAGGACTTATATAAAGACTGACGGCGAGGGCATGTAGTACTGTGGTAAGGTGACTGAGGATGATCATGATGACTACTGGTAAACCCAGAAACAAAACATCGGTAGTTTGATTTATAAACAACAGCGATTGCACATGATATCTGCTGTAATGCAACTATTTGGATTCACATCTGAAGATTTTAACACGTGTGTTTCAACTAAGGACCAACAGGATCTGTTCGACTCGGCACATAATGATCTGGATGACCGTCACTGTACTCGAACGCCTTCATTACTCTGTCGATAATATCAGGTACCCATTCACAGGAGCTATTACTACAGGAAGTGAACACTGTATTCGCTTCGCCACCGCATACCTTTCCTAGTATTTGCTAATGGTATTTAAGGAATCTGACAACTCCAGTCTACATCATATTATGAGAAACAGTGGCGAATTTCCATGGCAATTTGGTATGCGTAGTAGCTGCAGTTTTACCTGTCGTATGTTTGCTTGATAGCTAATTATGTTGAATATTAATCTGACACAATTTAGTTGTATGTTAATATGGCTGCCAGTTTTGCTGGAGGTTACTATGAAACGTAACTAGCATAGTGACCCTTTACGGATTACTACGGAATCATGATAATTAATACTCTAAAACACGCCGCACCACCTCAGTGACGTCACATGCTGACCACTGGCGAAGTCGGTGACAAGAAGCTGCATACTTAAGTCAAGAGTTGGGATGCAAAATATAGATATCTGTGGTGTTTTACAAGAGAGGAGTGAAGGCGCTATTTTCGGTCATATAGATTGGGTTAGGTTAGTCTGAATAGTTAATATAAACAACTTTCAAGATGAATCTGGTTGTCTCCAACCAACTGAAGTTTCAGTACGGAACAATCCCCAACTTTCTAGGTAGGTAACCAGACGAAGGAAAATATTTATGTACTGTACAGGAATAAGAAACAAATTAAAAAAAATTTCTCGGATTATGCGAATTGATCTTATGAAAAGTCATATTCCACATGACAAGAAAATATACAACACGAAATGAGACAAGTGTGTAAATAGATGAGCTGAGAGTAGTACTTGTCCTCAGAATCATATTAAGGGTATCATGATGCCAGAGTAATATGGAGAAGTGACACCCATCAGAGCCAATGGATATTATTGGTTATCGAAGGAAACGAAACTCAGTTTAAGGGAAGGTGTGTTTGAGCGTTGTCAAAGATTTTAGATTTTAGATAAATCTGAATACCACTGTTAGTTTGTGAGCAGATCTTGCCAACACAAGTCTAAGGAGTGAGTTAAACCTCTGCCATAACAACACGACCCTTTGTGTATTTTCCTGTGTGTGTTTTACAGAAGTTTCAATAATATTTTTTTTCATGTACCGTTTTCCTGAAAGCTTTTTGAAAGAATGTGGGGGAAGGGTTAAATTAACTGCCACACACCTGGGGCGGGTAGTTCAGCTAAGCTAGTTCCTGGACTACCATGGTCCGTCATACAGGTGTTAAGATGTTGTAGTTTAGGATACGGAAAGATTAAGTCAACACTACTTTAAATCCCAGAGGGAGTAGGCTGGTTAGTCCAGGTCCAGATAGGAAAGGTTTACTAAGATGGGTCCTGTAGAGGATATTGCTAGTCATCACTGACTAAGATGGGTCCTGTAGAGGATATTGCTAGTCATCACTGATTCCAGGGAGAGAAGGTTGGTTAATTTATGTACAGTAGCTAAAATAACTATCTGTGCGGATGGGGGTCGATATGCTCCGAAATTTTAAGTGTGGCTGGTGACAGCCCTCATATACCAAAATTTATCGTCCATGGTCACATATGGTTTCCCACAAAGTATGCACAGATAGTTGTTTTAGCTACTGTACATCCCGCGTAGGATAGAATAGCTAGAACAACTTTCACGGGGCTGGCTACATTAGTTAACCTAAGCCCTTAGACTTAGAGAGTGATCAAGATAGTGTACTGTGCTGTACATCCCAGATAGGAGATATAAGCTAGCCTATTCCGCAAGGTGGGTACGATCTACCTCACTTCTTTGGGAAAACAGGCTAGCTAGCCTAGATCCCACGGCGAGGAAGTTAGCCTCGCTAGCAACTGACTTAGGAGGTCAGGGTAGATGGAGGTATCAGGGACACAAGTGTCAGCAGCTCGAGCACCAGGGTTAATGACCCTCATTGTGGGCTCCAGAGATTGTGCATGTGAGGTGTTAAAGAAAGGTGTTTTTAGGGAGCTATCGTGAGGATGGGTTGGAGTCTGACAATCTTAATTCGAGTGGATGAAGTGCATTTGAAAACAATTTGTGTTGGACGGCGTCAGTAAATTTTACCAGAGGACTAACTCTGAATATCAGAAAATAAAATTAAGTCCCATAGGTGTATTAGCCCATTAGGGAGAAGTGTGGTACACGAGGATCCAGCGTGTTCAGCGCTGCATCGAACATTTTCACCTCCACAACTGTAATGATAGGGGCTCATTTACACGTGGGTGGAATGAGGATGTTTCGGGATAAAACCACAGACCCCCTTGGACAGGAGGAGCTTGTTCACTTAATAGAAAAGTGAGTGATTGTAATGATATAATTTGAATATATGTAAATATTTCATATTTATGAAATACTTATGATGGAAATGTTCAAGACAAATTATTACATATTAAGCGTCTCTGATCGATCCTTTGATTATGTTCTCCAAGTTTCATATAAAAAGCTTCATTTAGAATTAACCCCCAAATTATTTTAAATTCTAGTGATATGAACGAGCTCTTGGTAGAAAGACGGTTCGTCCTGTTGCATGGCCAGCATGATGGTATTCTGTCATGGAAGTTTTACATACTTGAAGGGAAGTCAATATTTAGTTTGTGTGTTTTTTGCGCTGTGCTACCGTCTCTGGGGTACTCTAGCGCCGACTCTGGAATATCCCACCAACGAGGCTTCTGATGCCACAGTGTATTTTTGTTGTTAGGTAAAAGGTAAGACCCAAGTGTGTAATATCTCTGTTAGCAGGAATCCCTATTAGCAGTAATTCTTCAATACCCAGAATTGAAATTTGCTCGGAATTTTCCGGAAAATTTCTCTCAACCCTGGGTCAGTAAAAGATTTTCCTAGGTTGAAAACCAGGTAATTTTGGAGGGGAAATTCATAAAAAATTGTGGAAACTCTCCAATTTTCTTCTAGGTCTGGGAACAAATTAGGAAGATGAAATAATGCGTCATTCTGGAAAATTCCAGGAAAATTCTGGAAACTCTCTAATTTCTTTTTCCAAATCTGGCAGTAAATTCTGAGAATAAAATAATGCAAAATTTTTGAAAATTTCCAAGAAACTTTCCCAGTACCCGGAAAAATTCTGGGAATGATGGATTTTTCCAGGTTTGAGAGTCGTCTCGTTACCCGGAAATTTCTCATCCTCGGAAGAGCTTTGTACTAATTATTCAGGCTAACGGGATATCACTGTGTGAGGGTGTGAGTCCTTGTTATCCACAAGTTCGGCTACGCTACTAGCTATACTAAGGTTAAAATTAGGTTATCTGAGTGAGTTTATGTTTATTTGAAGAAGCATAAGGTTACAGAGGAACCCACTAGCTGATGTCACAGCCAATCAGTGCAGATTATACCCACATAAATTCTTCCAAATCACTTCCTGTTGCCCCCTCCTATACTGTGGTGACGAGACTTGATTCATGGAAGCGACTGTCCCACTGTGCTAAATTATAAGGAGATTAATAGCTGCTGGCAAAGGTTTTCTCCCGTTTTAAGTTCCTATGTTGGGCGCTGCACGATGCGGTGCTCAAGAAGCGGAGAAGTGGGTGGGGGATGACACTCTCTATAATCTATTATCTTTGGCGACGCTCAGCTGTTGTCCTGTGAGAGAAGAGGCTAAACACAGATTACAGTATGTTTCTTCTACTTGTTAAAGTAATTCCTTTTTTTTATTAAATACTCCATTAATTTTATGGACAACTCCAGTTCTGGCCTCGTCTCCCGCAACGACGGTCGCATCAGGGTTAATGATACAGGATAGCTTTATAGAGGAAAAGGAGGTGTAATGATGTACCCTTCGGATAAACTCGGCGCCAATGGCAACAGGCTTCATAGAAGCTGGGGATCTTAATCGCTTCATGGTTGTAGGGGAACAGGAGGCTCAAGCGACTGTCATTACCCCCCTGCTGAAGGAACAGGACTCGTGAGGCCCCGCGCCACACGTTAAACTATTTCTAGTGAACACTGGCGTTCATAACCTCCCCATTAGGTATATTTACTTCAACTCTACTGAGGGATTATCATCAGGGTTTATAAGAGAGTTAAGACTTAGCACAACGTATAATAGAGACAGTCAATCACGCCAGCTATGTAGAGTCTCGTGAAGGAGTTAATTACTTGACAGTATTTTTAGACTACTGGACGATATGATTATTGGCCGACTTTTTCCCAACGCAGTAGTATGACAGCGGCAGAATCTGACAGGTAACTTAACATTTATATTTCTGTCACTAGATCATGACTGTCTGGTTCACCAGACATCGATCACAGCCCATTTTAGTCCACACCCTCACAAAAAACAGTTACTCCAGTATTCGTTTAAATTTAACTTCGTTGATCTGTCAAGTCTCCCGCCATAGCAACACAAGTTTCACGGCTCAAAAGATCCATGACCAATACCTACACTAGTGAAGTGACGAGTCGGTCAGTACTGTACATGAACTGTAGATTAAGTGACCCATCAGTGCGTAAAGTGCCATCAAGTAAAACATACATCAGCGGATTCCTGAGAGTATAAATTAGCATCTCGCCAATAAAATTATATAATCTAGTGATTTTTTTTTCATTTATTGGCCGGAAATATATCAAGCAATGAAATACTTTCATTCCTAAGAAATTATACACCAATGTCCACATTCCATAAATCTAGAGCAGATGGGTAATGTTGATAACTCTAATACGTGTATGTGTTGACCCTTGGCAGTCTTTACTCCCAAGAACCAACCAGAGACTAACAGCTCTTGGTTCCGATGGTCACTACTACATATTTTCTGAACATGAGCTATATGAAAGACGTTCATTTCTGGAGGATCCAACAGTACGGACTGGGTTTGAGTGGCGCTTTCCTAAGTATTAAATATTTCGAGAAACTGATCGCATCATTTAGGGATCATAAGAAGAGTTTATTAAAGTCGGTATGATATTGTTTTTGGTATCTCGGTGTGTGTACATGTGTGTGTGTGTGATCACTTCAGCAAAATAATCACGAATAAAATAATTTCGGATTTCTTAGTACCTGGGGTACGCTGGCCGAAGGTGAGGCTGTGTTGGAGTGATTCTCTCTGCCTCTAAGACAATGATGGACGTGTCTACCAGTTTATAATGTAATAAATAAGCTAACACGGACACAGGGAGGTGTTCTGGGTGTAGGTGCGTCAGTAGGAAATTTTTCGTTGTTGTTGTGCAGGAAATAATAACCTCGACCAAATGCCATCTAGTTTGGAAATAACTGCAGCATAATAACCGTTCGTTGCGCTCTGTTAGGCCAACGATCAAAGTCTTTGTAAATAATATAGCGAAACAAACATCAGCGCAGTCATTACTTTTCCACAGGTCGACAACTGCATCAGACCTGAGCCGCTGTGTGTTGCTCTAGAACCACTGACTCGCTTACTTGCACTACATTATCAAACATCACATCTTTCATATCTCCAGTCCGATTTTCGTAAAAAAAAAAAAATTATCAATATCCAGTATATTAAATCACATTATTTCTCACCAACGGCATAAGAATTATTCGTCTAAAAAGTGTAGGAACTGGTCAGGACTGTATCAGCGGGAGTCAAAGAGCTGTATCATCTACTGAATGAGTGTTGGGGGCCGTGAGCCTCACTACCTCCAGCAGTCTCAGTGACGGGCAGTGGCTAGAGTGACTGCCTCCACCACGTATTGTGTGAATATAAAACTATTTAAAACACGTATATAAGTGTATTAATTATGAATATTATTGTATAGTTCATGAACTGATTATTATTAGTTATAAAATATATATATATATACATATATATATATATATATATATATATATATATATATATATATATATATATATATATATATATATATATATATATATATATATATATATATATATATATATATATATATATATATATATATATATATATATATATATATATATATATATATATATATATATATATATATATATATATATATATATATATATATATATATATATATATATATATATATAATTCAGAGACACTAGCCATGTTCTTATTCACATTATCTTCAGTTGCCTGTGAAAATGTCTGAATGAAATGTTAAGGTGCTCCATTGTTTTTCCTGTGTGATTTTATCAAGATTTACCTATCCACTTTTTCAATAGATATATATTGAAATATATATATATATATATATATATATATATATATATATATATATATATATATATACCAGGCTGTGCAGATTATGTGGAACTATACTTGTCCCGGGCAAAAGGGAATTTTTAAATTTACATGCCCGAATACGTTTTTTCTACCTGCCCTGACAAGTTTCCGAAGGAAATGTATTTGCGAGGATTTTATGTTTTTGATGGGAAAAGTTATAAAGATATCTGAAAACATTAAAATTTACTGTGTGTATCAACTCACAGATCACCTCTGTCCGTCTAAATGGTGTCAGTGACGCTAACCCTTGTCATGTGATGTCATAACTCTTGTCACCTCACCTTACACCTGCCCTCACTAACCCCCCCCAATAATCTAGTGTCATGTCTACAGCCTCTGGTTTAGTAGATTCTTTAAAATTGTGACAATTTGACACCGACTGACTAGTTGGCTGCTTAATAGGTCATTAATCCTGACGCGAGATAAGTAAACATGGGTTTGGAAATAAGAGTAGTGGCTGAGTGGAACAACTAAACATCATCTTTAACTCGAACACGCTGGATAGCTCAGCATGGACCAATAGGCCCGCTGCAGTTTCCTCCATTCTTATGTTCAAAACCCCCTGGACAAAAGCTCATCATATAAAGTGCAAAATAGTTTAGGTTAGGTATTGTACTCTTATGATATAATAAATGTAATATTTTACATGTCAGGGAAGTGTTCATAAACTGTAAATAATAAAGAATAAAAACAATTATTAAAAAATTCTTATTATTATTTGTCCTAGGGGGCTTTTGTCATACACCCACTGCTGACAGACCTCCCTGGTTAAACATGTGCGGTGAGGTGAGGTCACGCAGCACTTTACAAATTCCCATTTAGGTACCGTATTTTCCTCTCAAAGTATTAGCGTGTCCGCCAGGCTAGTGCAGGGCATATGGACATGAAAAAATCACTTGCCCGGCCCGTAGTCAGGGCACTGATATTCTGCACAGCCTCTATTAGAAGTTACTTATTTTGAGTAAATATTTAAAGGCGTTAAAGTTATGTAGGTTGTTGGTTTTATCTACAGAAGGATGCGGCTAAGACAGGTGGTGATGGTTTACCTGCCGCCACACAGCTTCACACACCAGCACCACCACAACAAGCAGCCACTCACAGGCAAGCGCTATATCCACAACACATTGCCATTCTTGATCATAGCTAAATATCGATCTGGAAGAAAACTTGAGCTGAACACATTCATAAAATCTCATGCCACTTGATGTTCGGCCAAACGTCGTCAGTCGCCCACCAATCATCCACCCAAGGATCGATCAACCCCACCCTCCATAGCTATACTATGTTCTCTTCAAACTTGCAACTGGGAAACTCGTGATCGGTCGAGTCACGCCGGGTGAATATGTACGGGTTTGGTGATATAACCGTAAACGTTGTTGGTCGTTTTAAACCTTTCCTTTTTCACTTCAAGATAATAATTTTACGTTATTGATGGTTTCAACTGCAAATTTTTACTTCCCCGGTTTTGTAAATATCATTAGCTATAAAAAATATAGAGAGAAAAAACAACCCTGTCAGCCAATCAGCTGCATTGAGAAAATCTGCTCTAGGCTTTGGCTGAACAGCTTATGTGAGCGGATTTTTTTCTAGTTGGTGATTTTACATTCCATGCCTCAGTACTCTAACAAGAAATATTTTGGTGCAAAAAACTTGCATAATGATAATAATAATAATAATAATAATAATAATAATAATAATAATAATAATAATAATAATAATAATAATAATAATAATAATAATAATAATAATAATAATAATAATAATAATAATAATAATAATAATAATAGAGTCGCACAATTATATTTTATTACAATAATAATTTTGCAATAACGCGGTGACCTAAATTGCCTCCATGTCATACGATAAGGATACCCATTTTGTAATAAAGATGCAGAAACTACTTGCGATATCTCAGTCATCGTGCAGCTGAGCTACGAGGGAACAAAACAGTGTGTTTAAATTCCCACGTGTGTCAGGTGAGCGGTCCCTGGTGAAACCCCAAGTGCCCCAAAAGCGACTTGTTTCATCGCCATCCCCTGAAACTCCTGCCAAGAAGTCAAACAAAAGATTAATTTGGAGGAAAGTGAAAATGATTAAGGAACTTGAAAGTGGGGTAAGTGCAACCATTACCACTGGTCAACATGGAACCAATGAAAGCTTTATTTGAACTGTCAAGGGAAAATTAAGTATGCGGCCGAGAACGGAAACGCAGTAGGCCTCCCTCACACCAACTCACTCAGCTGTCACCAGAGCCAAGGTCTAAAGATGACAAAGGTCTACTCACTTCTGTAATAAAACGAGTCCAGCCACACTCATGACGTCACATGGCGGCTGGTCACACTCAAGGCCACATACATACAAGCGTAATCCATTGTCTGGTGGGTCATTGGTCTTAACCTGTCAATTTCCCGCCTAACATTTATATTCATTTGCTCATGACGCATTATTTCAAATGTGATAGTGGAAACATGCCTGACTGAAAGGCAGTGTTGCAGCTCATTACTTTTCCCAAAAATAAGAAGCTGAGGGGAAAGTGAATTCATCTTTGGGAGAGACAAAGTGAAGTTAAAAGTGATAATACCCGGATATCCAGGACTTATTTTGAACCACGTGCCCTTGATAGAAACCTCAAGTATGAACTATTGGTCTACTGACACCTCATAGGTCGAGAAAACTTGAGACATGATCCAGTGGTAAGGTGATGTGTTGTGCTGGTATTATGGGGTGGTGGTGGTATTGTGAGGTGTTGTGGTAGTAGTGTGTGTGTGTGGTAGGATGATGTGTGGTAGTGGTGGTGTGTGGAAGGGTGTGTATTGAAATGGGGGTGTGTGGTAGGATGATGTGTGTTGTTAGTGGTATGTGGTAAAGTGATGTGCTGGTGTGATGTTGTGTCGGAGGGTGATGTGTGGTGGTGGTGATGTGTGGTGGTGGTAATGATGTGTGGTGGTGGTGGTGATGTGTGGTGGTGGTGGTGGTGGTGGTGGTGGTGGTGGTGGTGGTGGTGGTGGTGGTGTGTGGTGGTGGTGTGTGGTGTGTGTGGTGGTGGTGGTGGTGGTGGTGGTGGTGGTGGTGTGGTGGTGGTGGTGGTGTGTGGTGGTGTGGTGGTGTGTGGTGTTGTGGTGGTGGTGGTGGTGTGGTGGTGGTGGTGGTGGTGTGTGTGGTGGTGGTGATGGTGGTGGTGGTGATGTGTGTGGTGGTGGTGGTGGTGGTGTGTGGTGGTGGTGGTGGTGGTGATGTGTGTGGTGGTGGTGGTGATGTGGTGGTGGTGGTGTGTGGTGGGTGATGTGTGGTGGTGATGTGTGGTGGTGTGTGTGTGGTGATGGTGTGTGTGGTGGTGGTGGTGGTGAGTGTGGTGGTGGTGGTGGTGGTGTGTGTGGTGATGTGGTGGTGGTGGTGATGTGTGGTGGATGGTGGTGATGTGTGGTGGTGGTGGTGATGTGCGGTGGTGATGGTGATGGTGGTGGTGGTGGTGGTGGTGATGTGGTGGTGGTGGTGGTGATGTGGTGGTGGTGTGTGTGGTGGTGGTGTGTGGTGGTGATGTGTGGTGGTGTGTGTGGTGGTGGTGATGTGGTGATGGTGATGTGTGGTGGTGGTGGTGGTGTGTGTTGTGATGTGTGGTGGTGGTGTGTGTGGTGGTGGTGTGTGGTGGTGGTGTGTGTGGTGGTGGTGTGGTGGTGTGTGGTGGTGGTGGTGGTGGTGTGTGGTGGTGGTGGTGTGTGGTGTGGTGGTGGTGGTGGTGATGTGGTGGTGGTGGTGTGGTGGTGGTGATGTGTGGTGGTGGTGATGTGGTGTTGTGTGTGGTGGTGATGATGTGTGGTGGTGGTGGTGGTGGTGATGTGTGTGGTGGTGGTGTGGTGGTGGTGGTGGTGGTGGTGGTGTGTGTGGTGGTGTGTGGTGGTGGTGGTGGTGGTGGTGGTGGTGGTGGTGTGGTGGTGGTGGTGGTGGTGGTGCGTGTTGGGGTGGTGTGTGTTGGGGTGGTGTATGCTGGGGTGGTGTGTGGTGGTGGTGGTGGTGTGTGTTGGGGTGGTGTGTGGATGGTGATGTGTGGTGGTGGTGATGTGTGGTGGTGATGTGTGGTGGTGGTGATGTGTGGTGGTGGTTAGTTAATTTTACCGCCACACCACCCGGTTAAGCACAGTACTGCGGTGTCCCTCAGAACTCATTTAGTTTAAAATTCGGGTTGAAACACGACGACCCTCTTCAGGAGATGTTGTTTAATAAAACGGGCGTAGCCACAGCTACCTGATGGCAGCTCTTCATACTACACGGTCACTTGCAGCCGCTCGTCAGGTTCGTAACTTTAATATCCCCAATGTTGAGATTCTCCAATATTGCTAAGGCCATGTGTTCAACTGTGCACACAGGACACTTAAAATAAGCAACATCCTGCAGTCTGCCACCTTATCCACTATACCTCTTGTGTGACCACCTTTCACACTCACTGCACATTACTGAGTTGTTGCTAACTTCTTTTACGGGCAACACATGATAATTCCCAGTCTTCACCTTGGATCTTACCCATGCCTACTATTCAATACTTTTGTTTTCGCAATATTCACTTTCAAATCCTTGGACTGTATTCTGTTCTTCAATTTCTTAAATTTAACCACTGTCTCTTGAATGCTATCTGTTTATAGCAATAAAGTCATCAGTATACAGCAACTCCCACGCCACACCAGTCCTAAAGTCCGGTGATATTTCCTCTACCACCATGATAAGCAGATGTGGGCTCAAGACAGACCCCAATTTTCACGTCAAATTCCTCACCTTCCTCACATTTACCCTCACAACAGTTTTTGTGCCCTCACAGTGTCATAATCACCCTCGAACAAGACGCTCTTTGGCCTCTTAACTTTTTCATTGCACACTTTACTACTTCAAGCGGTACCCTGCCAAATGCTTTTTCTAATTCTAAAAATACAATGTACAAGTTTCTCTTCTTCCCTAGATATTTTTCTTGTAGTTGCCCGGGCATAAATATTGCCTCGTCAGTCCCATTACCTGGCATGAACTCAAGCTGCCCACTCTCTTCCTTGTCAATTTCTCGATCACTCTTTCCACAACTTCCATAACCTGACCTAACACCTTTAGGCCCCTGTACTTCTCACTTTCGGTTCACCTTTACTCATGTAAGTACAGTATTCAGTATCGCATTCCAGGCGTCTGGACCGCATTAGTCAATTTAGTAACCAACAACACGCTTACAACCCCTGATGCATCCTGTTTATCTTATTTAGCATCGTAAACTTCTCCTTTTGTTCCTACGCTTGGCCTACAGGTATTATTTCTTGTCACTACCTATCTTCCAGTCCGTATACAATCTTAATTTTCCTTTACTACTTTGTCCACTTTATCGTTCCACCACCAAGTTACTGCATGCCTGGCTGGGTCCTTCGCCCAGTCACACACCTACATTCTGCATCTTTAATTTCCGCGCTCTCCTTCTTGGAACATATACCTTCGTCTTTACTCTACACCTTTTAAACATGCCACAAACAAGCAATTAATTGATTGCACGGCACATTCTTTCCCTTGTTTCTAAGCTTCCTATCTGATTTCCTGAAGAGAAAGTAGTTAATAAGGGTTTCTGTGCTGCCAAACTCATTAGTAACATACCACTCACCCTCCTCTTAAATAACGTATTGCTTACAACCATGTTCAGTGTACCCCTCACCACAAAAATAAATTTCTCCTTCCACATTCCTTGTGCCGTATCCTTTTTCACCATACACACATTCATAATCCTCAGTGAGTACATTAACATGACTGTTTTGGTCACCTGGATGGCGATACAAATCCGACACTACATGTATCAACTTATCATAGAACTTAAACTTATCCTTCTCTACCTCACGTAATCCAACCCTGTGGGGCATATGCAGATATGACAGTCTTCAAATCCTTGCCAACTAGTAACTTCAGAGCCATAATAATTCTCGCATTCACCCTCTTCACCTCTAGCACTTTCTCCTACCACCTTTCGGCAATGAAGATCCTATACCACCTGCTCCAAATTCACTATCCTTCTAGGAGATTTTGTCTCTAACATTGTTGCCAGTGATCAAAATTGGTGAACCACCTTCCCACCTCGTTTCTTGCACATAGTAGACATCGATGTTTCTACGGTACAATGTCTCCAGAATAACATCTGCTCTTCCTCGCATTATAACAACACTCAAACTTCTAGCTTTGAACTCAACTCCGTCGGGGGTTCTTCACTTTGATCACTTTGGTGTGTGGGTGGTTTTTGTATGTCAGGCTTACCATTGTTCTTAAGCTGATTTGTCATGTTAGATAGTTAGGTAACATCCAGAATGGGATGCCCCCCCCCCCAGCCTTCCCTACCACAAACACCGGTACTAGCGTGCTTGCGACCCTGATACCGTAGCAAGAACAGTACGTTGACTTCGAATTGACTCACCACGACCAGTTTCAGAGACATATTTCTACGTACGACATGACGCTCAAGTTAACTACAGTGTTATGCAGTGTTGTGCTTTCAAGACGGAGAGCGAGCCTGTGAAACGCTCACAAGTACGGTCTGTATGGGTAGCTCGCCAGCCCAGAAAATGCAGCAAACATCACGGGATGAACACAGCTGATATTGCGTTTGCCAATCCTCTTGGCAACCCATAAGTTTGGAACGCCCTGAAGTTATCGTTGACTACTCGTTTACCTCTGTAATAATAATAATAATAATAATAATAATAATAATAATAATAATAATAATAATAATAATAATAATAATAATAATAATAATAATAATAAAAATAATAATAATAATAATAATAATAATAATAATAATAATAATAACAACAACAACAACAACAACAACAATAATAATAATAATAATAATAATAATAATAATAATAATAATAATAATAATAATAATAATAATAATAATAATAATAATAATAATAATAATAATAATAATAATAATAATAATAACAACAACAATAACGATAATAATAATAATAATAATAATAATAATAATAATAATAATAATAATAATAATAATAATAATAATAATAATAATAATAATAATAATAATAATAATAATAATAATAATAATAATAATAATAAATATTCTGCCTCAGCCATTTGAGCGTCAAAAATAAGATAATGAACAGAACCACCCTGTCATTATTTGTAAGTCCGAGTTAGACAATCTTTTGGAATTATTTTTTTCCTAGAAGAGAAACATTTATATTGTAAACACCGCGTGAATATCTTAATCCTTATATCAGGACAACGTTTGGCCGTAACAACATGCTGAAAATACTTTATACAGTGCGTCAGTCAAGCCGCCTGCAGTGTTGACGTTCACCTGGATATTAAGGAATTCCAATCCCAAGGAAAAAGGCCGGAAATGATTCATGTTTTGGCACCATTTATTAGAGCCGGCTGTTTACCCTGGAAAACAAGATCATAAGTTAAAGCAAGTCTTAATGCAACTCTTGGTATGTAGACAACTTTGAGTCCTGCTCAGCCATACCACCACCACAGTCGCCCCCAGCCACACCACCACCACAATCATCCCCGGCCACACCTCTACCACAGTCGTCCCCGTCTACACCTCCACCAAAGTTGTCCCCGTCTACACCTCCACCAAAGTCGTCCCCGTCTACACCTCCACCAAAGTTGTCCTCGTCTACACCTCCACCACAGTCGTCCCCGTCTACACCTCCACCACAGTCGTCCCCGTCTACACCTCCACCAAAGTCGTCCCCGTCTACACCTCCACCAAAGTTGTCCTCGTCTACACCTCCACCACAGTCGTCCCCGTCTACACCTCCACCACAGTCGTCCCCTGTCTACACCTCCACCAAAGTCGTCCCTGTCACACCTCCACCACTTGTCTCCACACCTCCACCAAAGTTGTCCCCCACTCCACACCTCCACCACAGTCGTCCCCTGGCCACACCACCACCACAGTCGTCCCTGTCTACACCTCCACCAAAGTCGTCCCTGTCTACACCACCCACCACAGTCGTCCCTGTCGTCTACACCTCCACCACAGTCGTCCCCTCCACACCTCCACCACAGTCGTCCCTCCCACACCTCCACCACAGTCGTCACACCTCCACCACAGTCGTCCCCTGTCTACACCTCCACCAAAGTCGTCCCCGTCTACACCTCCACCACAGTCGTCCCTCTGCACCTCCACCACAGTCGTCCCTGTCTACACCTCCACCACAGTCGTCCCCGTCTACACCTCCACCAAAGTCGTCCCGTCTACACCACCACCACAGTCGTCCCCGTCTACACCACCAAGTTGTCCCCGTCTACACCTCCACCAAGTCGTCCCCGCCACACCACCACCACAATCAACCCCCACACCACCACCACAATCAACCCCAGCCACACCTCCACCACAATCGTCCCCGGCCACACCTCTACCATAACAACATTCAAGAAAACACAGCACTGCTCCCTTTCTCTCTCTACGTCACCTCCATCACCAAGGCAGGTGAGTTAATCGAAGGGATGGGGGTTGTCTTCCCTCTACACCCTTGAGCTGCCCCCTCTCTCCCACCGTCGTCAGGGAAGGGGAGACTCACTATAAACGGAGGAAGGTGCCTCCTCCCTTACACAGTAAACAATGTTCCTTCTCCTACCATTATCGTGGAGAAGGGGAGAACTAATGACAAGGGAAGGCTTGCTTGCCCTTACACTAGTGACCTCGCGAAAGAAGGGAAATGTAGTGGAAGGGAAGGGAATAGGAGGAGGGGTTGTCCCCCCCCCCCCTACATTGCCGACCTGGTTTCTTCTCTTGACATTATCAAGACGGGAAGGGAGAGGTAGAGGGAAGAGGTGCGTGTCTGGTCATCCTTGACCTTCCTTCCCTCCCCTTAACCCACCATTACGTACACCTCCATATAAACCCACTTTAAACGCTTCCTGACAATTATTTTTGGACACGCTGTGAAAATATCTTACACAAAGGTGTATCAATGTTTGCCGTGTCATTATAAAGGTAAGCGATGAATGCCTCGGCGAATAAATCGGATAAACAAGTAGGATGGCTTGGGCTGCGTTAACTAGAGCAGCTGACTTGAGCGACGGGGTGGCACGCGAGGCTCCCAGGGCCCCCTCCAGCGTCAAAACAGTCTTACACCACACACGCCTCACGATCACCGCACTACTGCTAATTCATAGTATCTTCGCCTCTATAACCTCGGGATATACTGATGATATGCCCTGACTTCGAGAATTCCGGATCCGCATAATAACACGAGAAGATTTATGGTTGACTGTAAAGGAAAATCTGGCGGTGGTGATCGCTGCTGGAAGGACGATTTAAAACATTCTACTGAATGAGAGACTTAACAGCCCAGGAGAACCCGCTGGGCCACCTCCAGGCAGCTGCGCCAGCCCCTCCACTCATACTTCACTCCCCTGCTCTAGTGGTTTCCACCCCGGCAGGAAGGCACCAGCATCTTTTAATTACATGTGACCAATGCTAAAACGGGAACAGTGGGAGAAACGATAACGTTATTTCAATAGTAACAGTTGCCGTTGTGAAAATACTAGTAATTCTACCAGGGGAAAACTACGCAGGGAAATGATTTATTGCAATATGAAATAACAGTTGTAAGTAGCCGTAATACTAGCTTATAGTTATTAGTATAACATAACAATCGCTACAGCAACTGGTGCAAACCTTCACCCTGTTGCGGGTTAGATAAAGAATGTATTTGTGCAACAAATCACTGTACCAATTTAGTTCAAATGAAGAAATACGAGTGAACTGCCTATTACAGTAAAGTTCTATGGTGCGGCGTTATCACAGGTCAGCTGGAGTGAGACAGGAAACACTGATGAATGATCCAAGGTACTGAGGACAGACGCATAATGAAGATCACGGTACAATACTGTGCTTAAGATATAAACCAGTCTACAACTTTCAGATTTATTAACTTGGATTTAAATGAATTATTTGATATGTATTGAGGAACGAAGATGAATTTATAAGTTGAGATCCTCGATCGTGAACATACAGTACTATACACCTGACACCTCAATAAGTACATGACCATCATACACACGATACTCCCATGCTCTCTGATGACATCGCCTACTTAAAAAAGACAAATGACTAATAATTTGGAGAAGTCATCGGATAGCCGAGGATGAGAATGGTTTATATCTTCGTTTTACTGATTATAATTGCCTTAAATGATAATATTACTTGGTTTACATTATGTACAGAGTGAGAATACTCAAACGTGTCTCTACTTACTGGCCAGTACCACAATACCAACTTTCTACTTTCAAGAAAATCTGTGTTTCGTTTATTTCGTAAAAAAATACTCAAATATCTTCTGTTTAAAAGAACATTTGAGAAAAAGTTCATTAGTACATAAAAAAATACTGACTTTTTTTGTAGTCAGGCAAAATGGATTAAATATGTTCTACTTATAAGCAAATAGGAGAAAATCTCCCTATATACCAAGAAATACTTTTATTATTCTACTCAACCCAATTTACTTTGACACAATCTACAGAGAACTTATGCTAAAAGAAAATCTTACACAGCAAACTACAGACCGCGTTAAATTCTTTAAGCGGCTGGGGTAACCTTCGTTCTTCGGCATATTGCAAATCCTAGACGTTCATCCTTGTCATAAGTCTTGCTATTGCTTAGTACTAAAAAAAAGGGGGGAAAGTGAGATTAGATGATTATTTTTAACACACCACATTTATTCTAAGAAGTGGCAATGTCAATATAATTCTTCAAAAGGATTTAAAAATGTAAAACTCAATGCCCAAGCCCCCCTTTTTGCTTTCTCTTTCACTCTTGGTAGATCGTGAACCAAAGCCCCTTGAAACCTTGCCGTTGAGAACACAGATTCTACGACGTGTTTTCTAGTGATTTGAAAAGTAAAAGCTAAAATGACCGGCCAAGAAGATTCCACATCATATCGTCTAGTAATATGAAAACTAGAAACCAAAACCCACTGGAAAATACAGTCAAAGAACTCCACACTAACAGTCTATTTCTAGCAAGTACAGTCGGGGTAAAATGAAGCAGCATTGATCCCCAAATGAAACAGCACAGCCACACCAGATGACAGTCAGGGTAAGTCAGTTCGGAGACTTATTCCCGTGACTCAGTTTCACTGCAGGGAGCGAACTTTTGTCCGCGAATGTACCTCGATCTTATCTCTCACTTCTCACTAAAAATATTTTCTTGAGACAACCAGCTACGACTTGTGCAGCCGAAGAAGACGTTAACAGAGACATATTTACAATAATTGTGAGGTACTTTTAAGGTTATGATCCACTTAAGACTGAGACGAAATCATGTAATATTTAAAGTACTAGCTGTCTGACTACTAGGTTGTCTTACTAACTGTCTCTATTTTGTAGGTGTACCACCTGTCTCACCGCAAAGAATAGTACTAACTGCCCCACCACTAAGTAGATGCTCCTACCAATAGGTGGGAGCACCAGCTGTTCCACCACCAGGTAGAAACACAATCTGTCCCATCACTAAGAAGACTTAATTGCCCTATCAAACGGACGCACCAGCTGTCCCAGCAGTCTGTAAACATACCAGCTATTCCACTTGCAAACGGACGCACTGATATAAATACCCTGTATATCAGTTATCCTACTACCAACGGATGTACCATCTGTCTTAACACTTCGTTTACATTACCAACAAGTAGGTGCAGGTAATAATTGTCGGTCCTACCACTAACCAGATGCACCGGCTGTTCAACATCTTGTTACGTTACCAGTAGGGAGGTAGAGGTGCCAGCTGCTGCAGGAGGGATGAACGCACCAGCTGGCCACCACCAGCAGGACGCAGGGTAGTGAACTGAGGTAAGGCAGCGGGTGGGACCTCTCTCGCGTGAGACCAGATTCACAGAACTAACATATTGAGGGGAACCTTGGTGGTGCACGCGACTCTCTCTCTCTCTCTCTCTCTTTCTCACTCTCTCCCTAGGGGAGGACGGGCACGGAGAGGAATATATCAGGGGGAGGGGGAACACTGACCAGGAAAATGAGTAACATGGGCAGGCTGGGGCACGGTTCTTGGGAAGGAGAGAACAGTGTTGTTGTTTTTTTTTTTTTGTTTTTTTGAGGTTTGAATACGAGTAACAAAACAGAAGGACCATTCTCCTACACACTCCACCCACACACACACACACACACACACACACACACACACACACACACACACACTTTTAGTTAATCCATTTTCAACAGGAAAATTACTCATTTTTTTATGAAAATTATATAAAAAAAATCAGTTTTCTATCGAGTAAGTTAACCTTTGTAATCAGGATCCCATGCCACTTCCTCGCTTTCTTCATCTCTCTCTCTCTCGCTCTTAATCAAAGCCACTAAAGGCTGCCTGATGTTGGAAGTTTAGACGCAGGTGTTGAGGGTACAGTCCCATCTGTCGTCCACACTAAGTGAAGGTCGCATTCATTACCCGTGTCAACATATGCCAATGACGGAGGTTGAGAGGAACGTATAAATACAAAAGAAACAAAGAAATCAGGTAATACCTTTCAAAAATAAACGCATGTAGAGATAAAATAATGAAATACAGTTGATTGAGAATATTGATCCAATAAGTGATACGGATAACACGAAGACGTTCTCGCTGTGGTGGAGGAACATAATACTAAGTTTGTTCTTTTCTTCTTGGTAGTCTAATCCTCCCCTGCGGCACTGACAGACACCCTGATATATTTTCATCCAGGAGGGTTGGTTGGTGAGGGTCGGTGATTACACTGTGTAGCGTTAAAACCTCATCTTCGAATATTGTTTTAATCGCTGCTGTGGAGGAAACACATCTTCAACGATCATCTCTACTTATTATTATTATTATTATTATTATTAATATTATTACTATTATTAAGATTATGAAATTCTTTATTTACAGTATAGTTAGCGTAGTTCTGTAAGTACAGTTTCCACCGCACCACTACGCCCTCACTGCTACACCCTCACTGCTACACCCTCACCACTACACCCTCACTGGTACACCCTCACTGCTACACCCTCACCACTACACCCTCACTGCTACACCCTCACCACTACACCCCACTGCTACACCCCACCACTACACCCTGCTGCTACACCCCCGCTACACCCACACCACTCACACCCTGCACCACCACACCTCACCACCACACCCCTCACTGCTACACCCTCACCACTACACCCTCGCCACTACACCCGCACCACCACACCCCTCACCAGTACACCACCACTCACACCCTCATCACTACACCCTCACTGCTACACCCTCACCACTACATCCTCACCACTACACCAGCACCACTACACCTCACTGCTACACCTCACCACACACCCCTCACTGCTACACCCTCACCATTACACCTCACCACTACACCCTCACTGCTACACCTCACCACTACACCCCCTTGCTACACCCTCACTGCTACACCCACACCACTACACCCACACCACTACACCTCACCACTACACCGCACTGCCACACCTCACCACACCGCCTCGCCACCACACCCGCACCACCACACCCTCACCCACCACACCCCACCACCACACCCCCATCACTACACCCTCACTGCTACACCTCACCACTACATCCTCCCACCACTACACCAGCACCACCACACCCCACTGCTACACCCCACCACTACACCCTCACTGCTATACCCTCACCACTACAACCCTCACTGCCACACCCTCACCACTACACACCCTCACTGCTACACCTCACACCTCACCATTACACCCTCACCACTACACCCCTCACTGCTACACCTCACCACACACACCCCTCACTGCTACACCCTCACCACTACACCGCACCACTACACCCTCACCACCACACCTCGCCACACCTGCACCACCACACCCTCACCATTACACCCCTCACCACTACACCCTCACTGCTACACCCCACCACCACACACCCTCACCGTTACGCCCTCACCACTACACCCCTCACCACCACACCCTCAACTGCTACACCCTCACCACCACACCATCACCACTACACCCTCACTGCTAACCCTCACCACCACACCCCTCACTGCTACACACCCTCACCGCTACACCCTCACCATTACACCCTCACCACTACACCCTCGCTGCCACACCCTCACCACTACACCCTCACTGCTACACCTCACACTACACCCTCACACTGCCACACCCTCACCACCACACCCGCACCACTCACACCTCACACCCCACCACCACACCCTGCACCACCACCCTCACCACTACACCTCACCGCTACACCCTCACCACTACACCCTCACCATTACGCCCTCACCACTACACCCTCACCACTACACCCTCACTGCCACACCCTCACCACTACACCCTCACTGCTACACCCCACTGCTACACCCCTACTCTGCGACACCCTCACCACTACACCCTCACCACTACACCCCACTGCTACACCCCTACCACCACACCCTCACCACTACACCCTCACTGTTACGCCCTCACCACCACACACCCTCACTGTGACCTCACCACTACACCCCACCACTACACCCCCACCACTCACACCTCACAACTACACCCTCACCTCTACACCTCCCCACTGCTACACCCTCACCACTACACCACCACTACACCTCACC
The DNA here is from genome assembly GCF_018991925.1 of Homarus americanus. Lineage (NCBI taxonomy): Eukaryota > Metazoa > Arthropoda > Malacostraca > Decapoda > Nephropidae > Homarus > Homarus americanus. The sequence continues at coordinate 321,299 of NW_024744357.1, read as the reverse complement.
ACTGCCTCTACCACTACACCCTCAACCACACCCTCACTGCCACACCCTCACCACTACACCCCTCACTGCTACACCTCACCGTTACGCCCTCACCCACTACACCCCACCACCACACCTCACCACTACGCCCCACCACCACACCCCACCACACACCCCACCACCACACCCCTCACCACTACAGCCGCACCACCACACCCCCACCACCACACCCCCACCACCACACCCTCACCACCACACCCCACTGCCACGCCCTTACCACTACACCCCACCACCACACCCTCACCACCACCCCTCACCACACCCTCACCGCCACACCCTCACCGCTACACCCTCACCACCACACCCTCACCACTACACCCTCACTGCCACGCCCTCACCACTACACCTCACCACTACACCCCACCACTACACCCTCACCACCACACACCCCTCACCACTACACCCCCACCACCTCACACCCCTCACCGCCACACCCTCACCACCACACCCCACCACTACACCCCTCCCACCACCACACCCTCACACCACTACACCCCACTCCACACCTTCGCCACACCCTCACCACTACACCCTCACCACTACACCCCCACAACTACACCCTCACCACTACACCCTCATCACTACACCTCACCACCACACCTCACCACTACACCTCACCAACACCTCATCACTACACCTCACCGCTAACCTCACCACTACACCTCACCACTACACCCTCACCGCTACACCCTCACCACTACCTCACTGCTACACCCAGTTACACCCTTGCCCATGGTTAAGGGCTGGGAATATAGGACGGTACAGAGCCGTGAATAGGCCAGCTGTTAGAGACAGTGTATAGGCCAGGTGTATAGGGCCAGCTGTATAGGGCCAGTGGAAGGCCAGCTAGAGAGGGCCAGCTGTATGGGCCAGGTGTATAGGGCCAGCTGTATAGGGCCAGCTGTATAGGGCCAGGTGTATAGGGCCAGGTGTATAGGGCCAGGTGTATAGGGTCTCGCCTGACTGGACTCGTCCTGGCGTTATGACTCATTATGGAATCTCCTATTTTGGGGGAGCTTTAGATAATTACAAGTATTTTTAACGTTAATCTAAGTTACGATGGCTTTATCCCTAATGAACATTGCTATTCTTGGTGTCCACCGCTGGCCGCCCGTCAAACTCTGTCGTGAATAAACATATAATTCCTCATTTAAGAGAAAGAATCACTCATTCCCAAAAGACGATAATATTGCGGTTCAATATTTCAACCCTGGCAGACTTAAGCGACAGTTCCAGCCACGCCTAGAAGTTTACCCAAAGATTCTAGTCTTCGATTTGCTATGATTTTCGCGATTTAAAGCCTTGCCTGTTATTGTTCACCCTGAAGGACCTACAGTCACGACAACTCGATCTACTGCTGGTGTTGGAACCCGAAAACTTTACTGCAACTCTCTATTTGTTGATTTTTATGAAATGTCTTAAATCTGCGCGACTCCGTCATATCTTATCATCATTAGTCTTGCTATCCACTGTATTCTGTCATTCAATTCATCATCCGTCGTCGTTCGCCTTATAAAAACCTTCAAGTCCTGGTGATAACTCCTCGGCTTCAATTGATGTTGAATTTATAGTCTAATTTTCTCTCAATTAACAGTTGGATCATTAGGTGGAACAGGTTTTTGTCTTTTAGCGAGTTACTGAAACTTAGGTATCATTTCAGAAAGTGAATTGCTCATTGTTGAGACTCCAGTTAGCGACACAGGTGCGTGACTCAGGTCATCCACCACCTAGCTCTCGACAACGTCCTTGACATGTCCTCATCCATCATCCATCTTGGCTCCTCGCTAGATTGTCTCATCGTCTCACCACATCATAAACTACATAGTGACCCCTTCATCCTTGGCATGCCGTAATTCGCGTCACCACCGTCCTTATTCTCACAGCAGACGTGACCCATGCCAACCCAAGTCACAATAAGCGTCGTTCTTGTACTAAAGTTGTTTCTGTGAATCATAAACCATATCGCCTCCCGCTTAGTTCAGTAAAGGGAGAACGAAATCCCTCCTTCACCGTCGTGCTACCTGTCCCCAACACGGACACAAATCGCCAATGAATGTGTCCGTGGCACTTCCTTTTCACTTGGCACTTCCCTGTCGCTTGGCACTTGTTGCTTGATTTTTTTACAATATATACATTAAATAATTACAAACGATCTTTCAAAATTTGCAAACTTCTGAAATCTTCTTATTGAATGTAATTAACATTGTAATACAAATGACACTGAAGCCTCTTAACCCCTTTCAGAGGCAACAAACACATCCCGATGTAGCAAGTGACTTGTCCTTAACCATCCCTCCAAACTGCTATCCATTCCCTTTTAGTTCAAGGCAAAATAATTCTCTACGAGCAAACTTTGGCAGTGGGTGTGAGGGTTGCGAAAGGAACAACAGAATCCCTGCTATTTCCCTGCGTGTCATAATGGAGCATTAAGAAAATGTGATGAGGACGTGATCTCGTTATGCTAAACAGAATCCCCATGAAAGTGAACAAAAAAAAACGACATTGGCGGGGAGGGACACGCAACGCGGGGTCCTGTGGAGCGATGAGCAGGTAAGTGGTGAGGCAGGAAAGAGGTGGTATACTGGGTTGTGGTGGGCAGGTCTCGTCATCTTGACAGTCACGTCTTAAAAGAGTTGTGAATGAATCATTGTTGTACTTTTGTAATATTATAAAAAACGTCTTCACCATAACCTATCCCAACCAAACTAATTATAGTGTAACCGAGCCAAATATATATCTAACCCAACCAAAACCTTACCTACCTGTAACTTAATCAAATCACACCAAATTAAACCCAATTCGAGCCACCTGACACAGCTTCCCCATACCAAACCTAACCTGAAATAGTCATTAACTTCCAAGAGGTAAGTCGCACCCTTGCATAGTTTTGAAATATAAAAGAATCATACACTTCAAATAGGATGAAGTTAATCCCCTTATTTGGTTCCTAATTTAATAGAGAATGAAGCGTATTATACACAGTAGTGGTCGTCAGTAGGGTGGGTGATACGCTCCAGTCAGCATCAGAAACACAGGTTGACATTGGTGGGAAAAGACCATGGCGAGTTTTATAGAAGTTCAATAGAAGACACCTATTGTGGGCCATAGAGATTTTACCAATGGAAATTCAGACACCTACCCAAACCTAATTTAACCTATCTTAACCTAAACTCAACTTCACCTAACACAACCTAATCTCGCCTAACTTATTCTAACCCAAACTAACATTACCTAATTTAGTCATCTAATACGACCAAATCTAACTTAATTTGACCTAACCCATCCTAAAATTATCTGCCTTAAATAAATATGGGGAGAAGAGAGTATACTGTATATATTCGCATGCTTCCAGGGATAGATATCTAAAACAAGTTTATGCTGCCAGATTGCACATGAGGGTTGAACCGGAAGCAGCAGTGCAGTCCCTCCCGTATTGTCATAACACGCACGCTCTCCCTGTGATTATCATGGTGCTGCTGTAAGCTGAGAGGACAGAGTTATTAAGGTGTAATAGCACTTCTGCACTTGATTTGCAGGAGCAGACGCGTGAAACTGGTCAGGAGACCCAGCCTACTGTACACAATGAAGCAGCGTGGCCACCACCTCTCATTGTCTTCACCTAATATCTATATAATATATACCAATGTCCTGCTGACTCTGGGTATGTTGTATAATATATATAGTAGTACAAGTCGATACAGTAGCATAGTGTATGTTGTATACAGCAGTACAAGACTACAGTGTTCCTCTGTGTATGTTGTATACAGCAGTACAAGACTACAGTGTTGCTCTGTGTATGTTGTATACAGTAGTACAAGACTACTGTGTTGCTCTGTGTATGTTGTATACAGCAGTACAAGACTACAGTGTTGCTCTGTGTATGTTGTACACAGCAGTACAAGACTACAGTGTTGCTCTGTGTATGTTGTATACAGTAGTACAAGACTACAGTGTTGCTCTGTGTATGTTGTATACAGCAGTACAAGACAACAGTGTAGCTCTGTATGTTGTATACAGCAGTACAAGACTACAGTGTTCCTCTGTGTATGTTGTATACAGCAGTACAAGACTACAGTGTTGCTCTGTGTATGTTGTACACAGTAGTACAAGACTACAGTGTTGCTCTGTGTATGTTGTACACAGCAGTACAAGACTACAGTGTTGCTCTGTGTATGTTGTATACAGCAGTACAAGACTACAGTGTTGCTCTGTGTATGTTGTATACAGCAGTACAAGACTACAGTGTTGCTCTGTGTATGTTGTATACAGCAGTACAAGACTACAGTGTTGTTCTTGTGTATGTTGTATACAGCAGTACAAGACTACAGTGTTGCTCTGTGTATGTTGTATACAGCAGTACAAGACTATAGTGTTGCTCTGTGTATGTTGTACACAGCAGTACAAGACTACAGTGTTCCTCTGTGTATGTTGTACACAGTAGCACAAGACTACAGTGTTGCTCTGTATATGTTGTATACAGCAGTACAAGACTACAGTGTTGCTCTGTGTATGTTGTATACAGCAGTACAAGACTACAGTGTTGCTCTGTGTATGTTGTATACAGTAGTACAAGACTACAGTGTAGCTCTGTATGTTGTATACAGCAGTGCAAGACTTTACTGTTCCTCTGTGTATGTTGTATACAGCAGTACAAGACTACAGTGTTGCTCTGTGTATGTTGTATACAGTAGTACAAGACTACAGTGTTCCTCTGTGTATGTTGTATACAGCAGTACAAGACTACAGTGTTGCTCTGTGTATGTTGTATACAGTAGTACAAGACAACAGTGTTGCTCTGTATATGTTGTATACAGCAGCACAAGACTACAGTGTTGCTCTGTGTATGTTGTATACAGCAGTGCAAGACTACAGTGTTGCTCTGTGTATGTTGTATACAGCAGTACAAGACTACAGTGTAGCTCTGTATGTTGTATACAGCAGTACAAGACTACAGTGTTGCTCTGTGTATGTTGTATACAGCAGTACAAGACTACAGTGTTGCTCTGTGTATGTTGTATACAGTAGTACAAGACTACAGTGTTGCTCTGTGTATGTTGTATACAGCAGTACAAGACTACAGTGTTGCTCTGTATGTTGTATACAGTAGTACAAGACTACAGTGTTCCTCTGTGTATGTTGTATACAGTAGTACAAGACTCTAGTGTAGCTCTGTATGTTGTATAAAGTAGTACAAGACTACAGTGTTCCTCTGTGTATGTTGTATACAGCAGTACAAGACTACAGTGTTGCTCTGTGTATGTTGTATACAGCAGTACAAGACTACAGTGTTGCTCTGTATGTTGTATACAGCAGTACAAGACTACAGTGTTGCTCTGTATGTTGTATACAGTAGTACAAGACTACAGTGTTCCTCTGTGTATGTTGTATACAGTAGTACAAGACTCTAGTGTAGCTCTGTATGTTGTATAAAGTAGTACAAGACTACAGTGTTCCTCTGTGTATGTTGTATACAGCAGTACAAGACTACAGTGTTGCTCTGTGTATGTTGTATACAGTAGTACAAGACTCTAGTGTAGCTCTGTATGTTGTATACAGTAGTACAAGACTACAGTGTTGCTCTGTGTATGTTGTATACAGTAGTACAAGACTACAGTGTTGCTCTGTATGATGTACACAGCAGTACAAGACTACAGTGTTGCTCTGTGTATGTTGTATACAGCAGTGCAAAACTCTAATGTTGCTCTGCATGTTGCATACAGCAGTACAAGACTACAGTGTTGCTCTGTGTATGTTGTATACAGCAGTGCAAAACTCTAATGTTGCTCTGCATGTTGCATACAGCAGTACAAGACTACAGTGTTGCTCTGTGTATGTTGTAAACAGCAATGCAAGACTCTACTGTTGCTCTGTATGTTGTATACAGCAGTACAAGACTACAGTGTTGCTCTGTGTATGTTGTATATGTAGGTTATGTATCTAAGCTACTGTGCCGAGTAGCAACCTTGTATATAAGCTACTGTGCCGAGTAGCACCTATGTATATAATTACGTGGCAACACTGCACGTGTTATGTGGCAACATTGCCCCGAGGCTGCCATATGGCAAGGCAGTCTCAGTCTGACTGTGTGAGCCGTGCATGGCACATGCTAGTCACCACTTGTATTTCTCCTATCCCTTAATAAACGGACTTCAGTGTTACCCGGTGTTTCCCTACCCATCACTGCATTCTTCAGGGAACACTTGTAACCATCATGGCGCACTTGGCGCAGTGGCTAGGATCTGTGGACTTACAAGTGTGTGAACGATGGACAGTTAGCCGGCGAGGTGATGTGTGCGTCGACTCTTAGTATGTTGTGTTGTGTTTCGCCGCGATGTGCAGTGTTGGGCCGTCACAGTGCTTTTTAGTGACGGTGGCAGTGTTAGTGTCAGTGTATTAGTGAGTCTAGAGCTGAGAGTTGAGCATTGGCCTGTTTTTTAGTGGTACCCACGGAGCATGCAGGCGTACACCCTTCTCGTGTGACATCCAGGGAGACACTGACGGTCTCACCCCCCCGGCGGCTCTAGCCACCGGCATTAAGGCCACCACGAAGTGCTCTCTCAGACAGACACACACACACACACACACACACACACACACACACACACACACACACACACGCACGCACGCACTCACTCACTCACGGACAGAACAGTGGACTCTATGCGTTATTTCTGCGCTGTTTATGTCATATATATGTGGTTCGAGCTGTTGAGGCGCCACTTTATATACTAAACAGTGCAGTCCACGCACACACAAAGATGGGCGGTAAGAAGGGACAACGTCAAGATGGGAGACATGACTCCCCACCACCTTCCCCTCCACCGGGCGCAGACTCTCATCCTCCACCTCCAGTGACGGACATTGCCACAATTCTGAGGTGGATGGACGACCGGGACGAGAGACGCAGAGAGATGGAATTTCAGAGGGAGGAGACACGAAGAGAGGAGGAAAAGTTGCGTTTTGATGCACTATTGGCTACCCTGGCGCTAACCCACCCCCCCTCACTCGCAGGTTTCGCGCACCAAGGCGCCAATATCCTCCCTCCTCCACCACACCAGCGTCCTCCAGGTACTCTTGCCTCCAAACAAACAGCTCCCAAGGCTGCATACCGAGGTAGACAAGCGCCAACGTCATAAAGAAGCTGCCACTGCCCCTACCGCACTCCACATGTGCAACATCTGTGAATAACACTGCCGGATCCGTATCGGCCTCTTTAGTCACCTGAAAACTCACCAACGAAGGTGACGTCCCTAATAACTCATATCATTTGTATCTTTGCTGGATGATCGTCATACTCGAGTCCGAGTGACAGCAAAGTAGTAGTAGTAAGTAGTAGTACAAGACTGTAGTGTTGCTCTGTGTATGTTGTATACATAAGCATAAGTACAAGACTCTAGTGTTGCTCTGTGTATGTTGTATACATAAGCATAAGTACAAGACTCTAGTGTTGCTCTGTGTATGTTGTATAGTAGTGCAGCGGAGTGTATAAAAATCTAGCGCTTCAATAACAAGAATAATCTATATATGTTTGGGACACACATGTTCATATGTGTGTGTGTGTGTGTGTGTGTGTGTGTGTGTGTGTGTGTGTGTGTGGCGTGTAGGAACATATAAACTTTCATTCACCAACTCCCACAATTCTGACTGCCGCAAAATTCACGAGAATACAGACAAAGTGACGTACCTTCTGTTGCTGGAAAATTAGTACGACTCAGATATTTACGACAATGTAGCCATGATTGAATCTGCTGAATTTTGAGAACCTGGACCATTAAAACGGTTCCGGGAACATTGGCGGAGCTCGACTCACCCCACCAGAAATTTACAACTTAAAAAAAAATTATTTATAAAACTGAGAATTCGTCAAGGGGGAAACTAATCCGTAACAAATCGTGTAAGTATTATCTATTGAAACTTATTAATTTTGATAATCCTTGCAAGATTTGTAATGGCGAACAGTACATTTGTGTGTCTGCCTCCCAAGTTGATCTAAGCGTTTATTAAAAGTTACACTAATGATTTTTAACCTTTGAGAAACAAAATACCACATATTATTATTGTTAATGTTGTTGGTTATTATAAATATTTGTATTACGGTAGTAGTAGTAGTAGTCGCATTAGTAGTATCATCTTTCTTATTATTATTATTATTATTATTATTATTATTATTAAACTCACCCGTATAAAATGTAAGTAACACCTCGATATATACAAAGGTAACCTTTTTCCAGTTACCATGACTAACAGAGACGAACACCATATGTCAGCCGCACTAGTGACAGGATGGTGGCTGGAGTACTCTTTCGTTGTTAATAAGAAAAAACAACTTGTAGTGAATTAATAATGACTGAGTGGATAATGAGAGTGATAGTGAGAGGTGGTCAAATGATCATTTTCTTAATTAGTTGGTGACAGAAATATTACCTGGGCACAATAATCTACCTGTAAGTCTGTGTTATTAATGTGACACACAACGAAGACTCGCCCATTTCAAGGCTTATTTATCATTAAACCAGAACTAAACCAGACCCAACATAACTTATGACTATCCTTCCTTAACCTAACTTAACTAAACATAATCTGCCTTAACCTAACTTAACTAAACATAACCTGCCTTAACTTGACTTAACTAAACAAAACCTGCCTTAACCTAACTTAACTAAACAAAACCTGCCTTAACCTAACTTAACTAAACCTATCCTCCCTTAACCTAACTTAACTGAACATAACCTGCCTTAACCTAACTTAACTAAACATAACCTGCCTTAACCTAACCTAACTTAATCAAACCTAACTTATCTTAACCCAATTTAATATTACCTAACCTGTCGTAACCTACTTTAATCTAATTCACCCTACCTTAACTTAATCTAACTTAACCCACTTTAACTTAACTTGCCTTCATCCACTTTTGTGTAGCCTAACCTAACTAACCTTAAGCAAATTTACCTTAATCTAACCAATCTTAACCCAAGCTGCCTTAACCGAACTCAGTTTAATTTAACTACAACTATCCTGAACTAAACAACTTTAAGGAAAAATCGAGTTCAGTTTAAGATAGAGGAATAGTTTATCCCGAAACTCTGAATGGCCAGTCTTTTGTTATTCATTTTAAACTTTTGTGACGCCGTCCATGGATGGGTATGAACACACAAAGGAGTCCAGTAATGCCCCTCTGTAAACTGCCCATGTGGAAAGAGAGTTACGGGAGGGTGTTTGGTAGAAGAGCGGGCGGGCTCGCACACACAAATAAAGACAGAGCAGAATACTAAAGAAACAGATATACAAACACACACTCACCATCGAAGTACAACCACTTAAAATTCAGTACTAGGAGACCCCATTTTGTGAATGGTGGTTGATGCTCTGCTCCAGTGGACAAACATGTAATGCTGGAAAAAGTACCACGACGAGGATGGCTAAGGTGATACTTACAAATCTAAACTAAGTCAAGTTAACGTAACCTAACCAAATCTAACCTAACCTAAGCAAGATTAACCTAATCTATACTGGGTTAACCTAACCTAATCAAAGCTAATCGAGCAATCCGAGGGCAGCTTTGGTTGGGGTTAGGTTTGATTGGTTCGTGTCGTGTTTTTTTGGGTTTTTTTAACAAAACATAAGGGTTTGGCTCTCGATACAAAATTTATATTGTATAATGTTGCCTCCCGCACTGTGTTGAAACAGTACCAGTGAACACAGTTGGTTTGCTTAAAGTAAAGGCCAAGCTGCAGGTGTTGTCGTGAAGGAATGTCATTGGCACTAAAACGAGTAGTAACATTTAAGGACGATGATATCGTTCTCCCGAACAGCTGGGATATCACAAGCTTTTCCCAAAGCCAGCAGATTCAGATTGTATCTACAAGTGGTTGCTGTTGGCGGATTTTGATGCCACCATTATACCTTTGCCTCTTGAGCCCTTCGAGACCAATACCAATATTTTCCAGCCCTTCCAAAATTACCAATGTGGTCTACACTATAATATTATATCAGGTTAATGAAAACAAGGTTAAAAAACCTTTCATGAGGACAGACGTCTCCTTTTGGGGTGATGGATATGAACTAAAGTAATGAAATTTACTTCTCTTGTTAAAGTGAAGGGAAATTAATCACTCGTGAAATGCATTAATGTCGGAGTAAAAAAATATATGGTATGAAATATACTCAAACAGCGTAAAGAGTAACCACTCAAACATAACATCGGTAAGACTATAATGTATAATTAATTCATTACAAAATTAAACCAATACATATAGAAGACCAGCCATTCATGAAAGAGTGTTCTAGAACTTATTTTACGGCATTTTATGTTAAAAGTTAGCACCCATGCTGGAATAAAGATGCGGGTGGATGCCACTCTAGGTTTTGGCTTGAAGGTCACTTTTTAGGAAAAGTGTTTCACATTTTGATCAAAATATTCCATTTTCGTATTTCTCGCTTATTATCATCTACTTCAAGATACCTGTTCAAAAATCTATGATGTTTGTTATTCCCGAAAATACACACAGTGATATCAGAAAAAAATAATTGTGGATTTACACATATTTGTAGGAAAAACTTGAATGCAAACTCGAATTTTTCTCATATTCGACACCGTCAGACGAATCGACACCTCCATAACAAAGGCTAATCTCGATAAGTGTGACAATAATAGTAATTGTCTACATCTTAGACAAAATTGTCTTGGAGCTGTTTCTGTACCGGACAGCTGTCAAGTGAACTATTTTTGTTCACACCAAGTTTGTATTACAATAAATATATGCTGGGGAAGCTCCATCTCGTAGTCAAGGGATTAAACAAAACATCACTGCTTCAACAAGATATAGTTTTATACATATGCATAATCCATTTGCTCATAAATACCCCTTTACAATGTGACGCCTTACTTACAACATGAATTCATCCCCTCTCTTCCTCTTGTAACGTTACCATTTTCATTTGACAAGCACTAGACGATTACACTCAGCTGAGTAGTCTCTCAAATAAGATACTGTACACTTTCCTTTCTCACTCTCGGTACCCAGTCTCCATCCACAGAAAGACACCTACCCCAACACGCCCCTCTCCCTCCCCTCACTAGCAAATGCTTCGAATTTACACTTCAGAGTTCGAGGTTCACACCTCAGGGAGAGAGAGGAGTGGAGCCAACTGTACCCTCTCATCACATCCTTGATTGTAAGGTGAGCGTAAATAAATTAAATCACCCCCGCCTCCACCCTTTGTCTTCATATACCGAGCGGAGTGCGTAGGGAGGTTACCGAGTAATTGCACTGAATGTTTATTTTTTGCTTGTCCAGGCGATATCTTCGCACTTTTTGAGCTAAGAAGATAAAATTTAGACACAATAGCGACCAAAGTGCTTTGACAGATTCCTTTTCTTGCTTTGCCAGATAATATCTCAAGCTTTTTTTTTTTTTTAGCTTAGAACCTGAAATTAGGTTTGGCCATTTTTTTTTATTTGAGTCATAATATGCAGTAGGGAGTGACAGTTTGGCAAAAGTTTTCAAAATCTAATTGCTTGGGTTGGATTATTTGTCTATCGGCCACGCTAATTCCGAATATGTTTGAGTTTTTTACATCATTGCATTAGAAGGTTTGTGGATACTTTTGGGTTTGGCATGAAAAACGCGAAAAAACTGTAAATAATAAAGGGACTGGCAATGTGGCACAACCTGTTAAAATCAAGTTATTGAATTGGATTATTCGACTACTGTGTACACTGGTTCATAATATGCTATTGTTTTACAACTCAATGCGCTACAAATTATGCCGATATTTTTGCTGCAAGTCACCACATACGTATATTTCGAAAACCAGGGCCCAATATTACCAACGGCGTGGATAGATTCCGTGGAATGAATTCAGGACATTCCCGCTCATGGAACATTACCAAACTCCGTATATGTGCCAATGGCAGGCCAATGGCAATATTTACAGAGTTTGTTGAGGCTCCCTGGACGGGAATGCCCTGAATTTATTCCACGGAATCTATTCACGCCGTTGGTAATATTCGTCCCAGGACTGATCAACGAATTCAGCCCAAGTAGCTTGACTTGGACAGTTAAGGACAAAATCTCAGTCCGTACTTTTGAATAAAATATTGTTCAATAGGTGGTGATATTGAAGTGCTGAAAGTTGTTTTTTCTGTGTTGTTTTGCAGTTAGTTCAAAGGGCCGCCACCAAGATGGGTCGTCCTAAGATTAGCAACACTCAGCTGCGCCAGGGTAACGATAAGGTGTTCGGGGTTCGGATGCCTCTGCCATCTAACAAGTTGCCTCTGAACAAGGAAGTTGGAAGTGCCCTGGCTTATGAAGCAGAAAACGAGAGGTTAAGGAGAAGAACAAATGCTTTTGATTATATGGATGCCACCAACAAGGTGACTGAGAAGGTACTGGATGTGTATAGGAAGGCCACTGTCCCCACTATCTCTGAAATCAGGGTGAAAATGAGAGTCCACGACCTGTGGAGGATGCGGAGGGAGACGATGATGATGAAGGGAAATGGACAGAAACAGAAAAGGAAGAAAACGAAGAACGGGAAGCTGAAGATGAGGTTCGAGGATATAGCTGAGAAGTTGTTTGATGTGGCAGACGACAGCAAAGTGCACGAACGAGAGAAAAGCTTCCTGGCAGCCCAGAGGAAACCGGGAAGGGAGGGCTGCATTGATGGCGTTGACAAAATTGTGACTGCCAAGCTGAAAGAAGAGAGGGAGAAGGAAGCGAAGAGGGCAAAGAAAAGGGCTGAGGAAGAGAGGAAAACTGAGAAGATGAGGTCAAAGAGTAAGGAGGAGATGGAGAGGATGTCGTGTAAAGTGTCGGCAGTGGATGACAGTGCTCAGGAAGAAGATAGTGATTATAAGGATGTCAATGACAATGAGTTCAAGGCTATGGTCGACAGGAGAGCAAGATCAGAGAAAAGGAAAAGGGAGAAAGAAGCCGAGGACAGGATCGGAGAAACTGCTGACAGGTTCAAGGTATCCAATGATGCAGTGGCTCACATCGCAAACACCATCAGAGCTGCAGACAACATCATAACTGAAGGGGACAAGTCTAAAGTGACTAACTGGAAGAAAGTGGAGAGAGTCAGGAAGAGGTCACGAGAACAGAAAAAAGAAAAGTTCAGGGGATTCAAGGTCAGAGGTCTCATGGTAGATGAGAGGATCAATGAGAACAAGATAGTGACTGGTGTAGGTGAGAAGAACCACAAGAGATTCGCCATGGAAAAGAGGGAAGACTGTGCAGTGATCGGCTTCCCTGGTGAGGAGTTCCTTGGTCACCTGGTCCCGGTGGGGGGAAAGGGGGTAGACCTGGCCACCAGCCTGCTGGCCTTCCTGGAGGAGCGCGGTATTGACACCACCGACCTCCTGGTTGTCCTTAGCGACGGTTGCAACAAACTGAGTGGCTATAATCACGGTTTCATCGCCGAGTTTGAAAGGCTGTTGGGACGGCCTCTCCTCCACATCCACTGCCTGATCCACAGTCTGGAGAAGCTCTTCGGCCATCTATTCAACCATTACGCTGGCCCAACCACTGGTCCCGCCTCCTGGAGTGGTGAGGAGGCTCGGAAGCTGACCGGCAACGTGTGGGACCTTCCGGTGGTTGAATTCGAGGCCGTCACCAACACCTACCTCAGGTCTCTCCTGGATGCCATCCCCTCCGTCGTCTGGGAGGAGTTCAGCTGGGACACCCGGTATCTGTTGGAGATGGCCAAGACGGTGGAGTCCGGCCACATTGAGGAGAGATGGGCCAGGGCACGGGCCGGAGCCATGACCAACGCCAGATGGCAAAACACGGAGAGCAGGGAGCTGAGGGCCTACATGAGCACCACCTCCCCCAGCGAGTCACAGAGACGGATGACCTCCTTCATCATCCTTATCTACGTGCCCTCCTTCCTGGAGATCAGGCAGAGGAATCTGCTACTGGAGGGCCCACGCCACCTCCTCGCCATCATCAACCGGGTGAGGACGTACTGCACCCTGGAGGAAGTGGAGCTGCTTACTCCATACCTCCAGTTCAACGGCTACTTCGGCCAGCACGAGGTGGTGCTGGTCTCACTGCTGGCCTCCATGGACAAGAGTGAGAGGGAGTTGGCCCTAAACATCATCAAGCAGCTGAGGAAGAAGGAAAAAAGGCACAAGAGAAAGACAGTGAGGAAAGTGAGGAACCCTCAACTGAATCTGGCAGCCACCAAGCTGTCAGAGTTGGTTGATCTGCAGAAGGCCAGCTCCTCCCCTCCCATCCTGTTCCAGCACAGTGACCAGGAACTGGAGCAATTTCTGGAGGAACCGTACAGTGAGCCAGGTCTGCCCTGCACCACCACCGCAGTGGAAAGAGGAGTGAAGCTCACCACGGAGGCGGCAGACGTGGCCAGCTCTGCCTGGCAGCAGGACCAGGTCACCTGGAACAAGCTGGAGGCCAGGAAGAGAAACAAGCGGAGGGCTAAGAAAGAGGACTACCAGTGCTAGACTGTGGGGACACTGGGACTGAGGGGACACTGTGGGGACAGCCAATGTTAGTGTGCCAACTGTGCTAGTGTGCTGCTGATAAATTGAAGCATACATGCCAATAATAAAGAATGTCTACCATTATTCTTGTTTTTTTTATGTCGAACCGAAAAGTATCCACAAACCTTCTAATGCACTGATGTTAAAGATTCAAACATATTCGGAACCAGCGTGGCCGATAGACAAATAATCCAACCCAAGCCACTTGATTTTGAAAACTTTTGCCAAACTGTCACTCCCTAATATGCAGTATACCGCTGGCACATACCTCATTTCATTTCCAGGTGTTGCGTGAAGTGACAGGCTGTGTACAATCAAAGTACAACTACTTGTTTCTTTTGTCTAATATTTAAAGTTGATGACAGTTCTATTAATTAAAACATGAATGAATTAACATTTTCATTGACTCGATGTGAAATATTCAGTTTATTCAATGGGGTCAAGGGTAGTTCACCTGACCAACCTTAATCTTGGAATGGAAGAGGGCCACTCATGCGGCCCACTGGGATGAAGGAGGGCCACTCATATGGCCCACTGGGATGAAGGAGGGCCACTCATGCGGCCAGTGGGATGGAAGGCCACTCATGTGGACCACTAGGATGAAGGAGAGCCACTCATGTGGACCACTGGAATGAAGGAGGGCCACTCATGTGGACCACTAGGATGAAAGAGGACCACTCATGTGGACCACTAGGATGAAGGACCACTCATGTGGACCGCTAGGATGAAGGAGGGCCACTCATGTGGACCATAGGATGAAGGAGGGCCCTCATGTGGACCACTAGGATGAAGGAGGACCACTCATGTGGACCACTGGGATGAAGGAGGACCACTCATGTGGACCTACACTAGGATGAAGGAGGACCACTCATGTGGACCACTAGGATGAAGGACCACTCGTGTGGACCACTAGGATGGGGGAGGACCACTCATGTGGACCACTGGGATGAAGGAGGGCCACTCCTTGTGTGGACCACTGGGATGAGGACGACCACTCATGGACACTAGGATGAAGGAGGACCCTCATGTGGACCCACTAGGATGAAGGAGGGCCACTCATGTGGACCACTAGGGATGAAGGAGGGACCACTCATGTGGACCACTAGGATGAAGGAGGACCACTCATGTGGACCACTAGGATGAAGGAGGACCACTCATGTGGACCACTAGGATGAAGGAGGGCCACTCATGTGGACCCACTAGGATGAAGGAGGGGCCACTCATGTGGACCACTAGGATGAAGGAGGGACCACTCATGTGGACCACTAGGATGAAGGAGGACCACTCATGTGGACCACTAGGATGAAGGAGGGACCACTCATGGCCGGACCACTGGGATGAAGGAGGGACCACTCATGTGGACCACTAGGATGAAGGAGGACCACTCATGTGGACCACTAGGATGAAGGACACTCATGTGGACCACTAGGATGAAGGAGGACCACTCATGTGGACCACTGGGATGAAAGGAGGACCCTCCATGTGGACCACTAGGATGAAGGGAGGACCACTCATGTGGACCACTAGGATGAAGGAGGACCACTCATGTGGACCACTGGGATGAAGGAGGACCACTCATGTGGACCACTAAGATGAAGGAGGGCCACTCATGTGGATACTAAGGATGAAGGAGGGGACCACTCATGTGGTTCACTAGGATGAAGGAGGACCGCACTCATGTGGACCACTGGGATGAAGGAGGACCACTCATGTGGACCACTAGGATGAAGGAGGACCCACTCATGTGGACCACTAGGACAGAAGGAGGGACCACTCATGTGGACCACTAGGATGAAGGAGGACCACTCATGTGGACCACTAGGATGAGAAGGAGGACCACTCATGTGGACCACTAGGATGAGGAGGACCACTCATGTGGACCACTAGGATGAAGGACCACTCATGTGGACCACTCTGGGGATGGGGAGGGACCACTCATGTGGACCACTAGGATGAGACCCTCTATGTGGACCACTAGGATGAAGAAGCCACTCATGTGGACCACTAGGATGAAGGAGGACCGCTCATGTGGACCCACAAGGATGAGGACCACTCATGTGGACCGCTAGGATGAAGAGGGGCCACTCATGTGGACCACTAGGATGGAGGACCACTCATGTGGACTGGGATGAGGACCTCATGTGGACCATAGAATGAAGGAGGGACCACTCATGTGTGGACCACTAGGATGAAGGAGGACCACTCATGTGGACCACTGGGATGGAGGACCCAGGAGGACCACTCATGTGGACCACTAGGATGGAAGGAGGGACCACTCATGTGGACCACTGGGATGAAGAGGACCACTCATGTGGACCACTAGGATGAAGGAGGACCACTCATGTGGACCACTAGGATGAAGGAGGGCCACTCATGTGGACCACTAGGATGAAGGAGGACCACTCATGTGGACCACTAGGATGAAGGAGGACCACTCATGTGGACCACTAGGATGGAGGAGGACCACTCATGTGGACCACTAGGATGAAGGAGGACCACTCATGTGGACCACTAGGATGAAGGAGGGCCACTCATGTGGACCACTAGGATGAAGGAGGACCACTCATGTGGACCACTAGGATGAAGGAGGACCACTCATGTGGACCACTAGGATGAAGGAGGACCACTCATGTGGACCACTAGGATGGAGGAGGACCACTCATGTGGCCCACTGGGTTGGAGGGATGCTGATGCTCCCCAAGTATTAGCCACGGTTGCATATCACTGCTCTCTAGTGTCATTTGTTTTCCGGGAACACTTCAAACTTACAATTCATTACTTTAAGTATGTTGAAATTTTATTTAGTTTAAGTTAGATTATGTTAGGTGTTGTTCGGTTACCATAACTTATGGCCAAGGTCGTCACGCCGAGGGCCGAAGTCGACAGTTACAAGATCACAGAGAGACGAATTTGCTTGAATTTAGGCGAGTGCTTACGTTTCTTACTTCATCTGGCATCCTTCGGTCACCTGTTTTTATGAACAGTGGTAAGAGGATTTGAATGAGACTCGACGCCAAACATGCTATGTTGATAGAATTGCGCGGACTCGCGGCTGGACGTATAATGTTTCCCTGTTCATCTGCTCGGTTCTTATCCGGCGGATAAGCTAATATTTTTATAGGAAAAAGCTAGACGGGAATTTATTAAGTGCTGCTTGACCTTACCTCACCGAACATGTTTAACCAGAGAGGTGCTTGTCAACAGTGTACCAGGGATTGTGACCTGCAGTATGTCATGTGCAGGTAATTGATTTCTACATTAACCTCTTCTTTAATGTACTACCACCTGGGAAGATATTGGAAGCATGTGTTGTCTAATGGTAGACCCTGCTGCCATATGGCAACACAAAAATTGTGACCAAGTCCCAGGTTGCTGATCTGACTTTCTGCCTCATTTACACACAGTTGCAGGGTCTCAATTGTTTATCTTACTATTGACAACACAACATACATATATTGTTTCTCACTTTTGATCTTTTCTTCAATTGTATTTCTTTACGGTTCTTTAATATTATTAATAATAATTATTATTATTATTATTATTATTATTATTATTACATTTTCGACCCCCAGACCCCGATGTGGGTCAGTGACCTGTGCCGCCGCCTCTCCCCCTCCCCCAGCGACTGCACAGTGCAAGGAGGGGTGTTATAATTATACCTTCACCCACACTGTTTATTCTGTTAATTATTTATACATCTACGATCATATAAACCCAACAAAATGTAGTTCGTGATAAAAAATATAAACAGTTAAATCCCTTTACCTCGTGAGTGATGTCGAGTTCTTGCAAAAATGTCTGGTCTTTTATCCGTCTATTAATGGAACTGATATGAGCGAGAAACGAGGAGTGAGGGTGGAGGTGGATGGACCGGGGAGGGATTGATTGGTTGCGTTTAAGGTCTGGGAGGGAGGTGGTGACCACTGCTGGCCGATACTTTAGCCTTGATACTGCCACTACTACTGTCTTCACTAATATCTATCTCTCTTTTAGGATCATAATCACTGTGATATTACTCAAAAGAATCATCTGAGAGATTATTATCACTTTCTGAGTATTTTTCAAGCTGATCTTCACTATTAGACGTGTCTAATGACGCCATGACTACAGAGAATACAGCATATCCTACCCACACAAAACACAGGAGAATACTGGCCACCACTCGGCCCACCAGCATGGCATCAACTACATATTCAAACTTCTAAGGGGGGGGGGTATTATAATATGATTTACAAAGAACAACAATTACAATTGGTCGAGGAGGCAGCCAAAAAATTGGGCGCGGGTTGCCATTGGTTGATTTTCGGGACGTTTCATTTCGTCAGTAGTTCTCGAGACTTTGTTGAACTAATGATAACAGAAGTGTTGCCACCATGTAGTGTAAAAATGAGGCCAAGACCTTGCTGACCTTCTATATGAAAACATCTACTGCTTAGTGTGGTACTGTACAGTCACCTCAAAAAGTCCGTATCCTCGACAATCAGAGTGAACCGCTGGAGTGAACCCTTTGAGTCCTTTGGTTCAGTTTTGGTAACAAATAGTTTTAGGGTATTTTGCGGGTGCTAAATCCGATCTGTTTGTTACCAGAAAAATTTCCATCCAGGGATATCTAAAATCGGTAATGAAAACAACGGCAAACTCTAACAAACGTAATGAATGATGCACACATATGCAAGGATAATTCCACAGAACGGACGAGTTCAGTCTTATTCTGTCGTTCCTGATGATATATGAGATATCTATTATATATTTTCTATAAGACATATTATATCTTAGAGAGCCTGATCGTGAGACATATCTTTCATCTCACCCGACATCCTCCACCCTGCACAGTCACAAAACACGTTTATATTTATACATACGCTTTTTTTGGTTTCACTTGTGTAAATTATAGTGTTATTTCTCGCTCAGTTTATCTTTGTAAGGTAAATTACAAATGTAAATGTCATTGTTATTTTAGATTCTGTGTGACCTTGAAAGACACGTAACAAGATGGAGCCAGTTTTAAGACTAAAACGTGTAGCCAGATTAGATTTCAGTCTGTGTATCATCCGCCAAGATTCAAGTAAATAGATGCTTCGTCCAGCAACTGAGTATGGCATTACAAGACTTCGAGAGGCAGCTGCCAGCAGAAGAAACTTCCGAGATGTCATGCATGTAGAAACAATTGCGCGTCTCGAAAATGATCTGGATTCTATGAATATGACCCATATTGTATGGCATAGGCAGAAGATAACAGAGTGGAATACAATCTGCTCTCTGTCTTACAGAGATTTCATATATTCTCTACCCCAGACCTTACAGATGTTCTGCAACGCATAGCGACAAAAGAGCGAGTCACATTAGAAATCCAGGAATCTCTACTGAACGCTGAAGACTTAGGTCAGAAACAGCTGAACCCTTTCGTTGAGCAGAGGTTAACCCAAATAAA
Source organism: Homarus americanus (assembly GCF_018991925.1). Taxonomy (NCBI): domain Eukaryota; kingdom Metazoa; phylum Arthropoda; class Malacostraca; order Decapoda; family Nephropidae; genus Homarus; species Homarus americanus. Next base: position 301,326 of record NW_024744357.1, on the reverse strand, counting down.
AAAAGATAATGGGAACACTGTCACGAAATCTCTTCATGCTAAGATAAAAAAGAATAAGGCTCCAACATTTTGCAACCTATATGACGCCAGAAGAAAACAGAAAGACAAATGCCCTGACATGAAGGTTTTGAATTGAAACAGTTTATTTAGCCAGAAAAACACAGATACAGAGTGGATAATAATAACAATATTAACATGGCTGAACCAGTTGAGAACCTGAGCTCTCCTGTAGACACCTGATATATAATGTACATTTATTTGAAGGAAGTATTATGTAACATTTAGTAACATCTTGAATAGTACAATAGCATGGTGGTAATAAGATTATCTCAGAATGTTACCACGGTTATCACTTCAATAACCTGCCTATGCAGCAGGCAGGGAAGTTAACCTAGCCAATGTTCTTTAGCATGAACTGATGTCAGTACCAATCTCTCTTGCTGAGACAAATGGATCACTAAGAACTGGTTCTAAGACTATTTTCGTTGAATGTCTAACTGCTAATGTCAACTGTCCAGCAACAAATCACACTCCAGGGTACATCTAATCTCCTCATTGATGGTCAAGCATTAATAATTGCAATGGGTAAGACCCCGAGATGAAAGACAATCGGAGATTTGGCAGCTAATTCTTTTGCTAGGGTTACATCATTAAGTGCCAAATATGGCACGGCTGACTGTACGTTAGATAGATACAGGGATGATTCCATCAAGGCTTCAGCCAGACAAAGGAGGACCAAGGCAACTCAACCAATTCGGCGCATTATTGAAAGCCACGACACACCCCTACCAATCAACTGGGCAAACTTCACAGCCTTATCAAAAAATAAGGCAGATCTGGCGATGTTTCTGTCCAAGGCAATGATAAACCAGACTCTAGCTCACAAGACTGTCTTTGTTGGTGGTGGTGGTGGATTTGCTGATCAGCGTGAAGCTAGAAGTAACAAGCACTCTGTACCCTTGGACATGATGGGAGCCACGCACGAGAAGGCAGATACCCGTCAGGTTCTCCGCGCAATTCACGGGAATGCTAACACCATTGTTGTCAAGGCCAGGGATACAGACATCCTTCTGTCGTTAATTACGCACAAAAAAAAGAGATGGGTCGTCAGGAACTCTGGGTGAAAGCAGGTACAGACCCCCCTCACTAGTGCGTTTACAGAGCCTCGTCAGGTTTTATGCAGTGCGGCAGGGCTATATATGGTTATAGGAAACTCGCAATAGTTAACATACTGTGGAATCAAAGTAAAAAAAAAATATTAAAACAAATATATAAATGTAAAGTTTTGTGGAATGTTTATGTTTAATAAGAATTGCATTAAATAGACTTATTAGATCGTATCTTTTGCCGAGTGAACAGTGGTATAAGGAGGTGAAGAGACGGGGCTGGAGGGAGGAAAGTGGAGGCAGGTGGCCCTCTACCTACAGTAATGGTCTCCGTCAATGATGAACTATTAACATTCAATTGAGGCTTAAGTTTATATCTATTATTTTCCTCTTCTTTTAGGAAAGTCTATGAGGTAGTAAATAATGACGAAAATTACGTTGTTATTTACTTAGACTTTAGCAAAGCGTTTGACAGAGTACCGCATCAGAGGCTTCTGAGAAAAGTTACGGCTCAAGGCATCGAGGTACTACAGTGTAAATGCATGAATACGAGACACCGGTGACTCCAGTTATTCAGTGAACGTTGTGAAATAGTAAATAACGACTTTATTGTTCAGTGGTGTAAGAGTAGATAACTGGAGGGTAGTGATCAGGGATGTTGGTCCTATGTTAAGTGAATTTATTATTCATGATGGCAGTTTTGTCTTGAGCTCTGCTTGTCAGTTGAATCTGACCAAGTGTCTAGTCCAGATCGGATCAAATTTGCCATTGAAATGTTCTCAGTAGCAGTTTTGTTTATGATATTTTCGTTATTTTGATTTATGTTTCATGTGTGTGTATTTCTGCTCTAGTTATAACAGAAATGAAAAGAAACAATACACATAAGCATCGCAGATTTTGTATTCACGTAATTACTCCACAATATCGAGTTTCAGAGCAGCCATCTTTGATAAGCCATTTTGTGTCTCAACTGACCAAATTGTTCAAGCTCAGCATACAGGAGTTAACTTAAAAGGGTTTGTAACAAAAAATGCCTACGGGTATTAGAATTCCTGAAATTTCCATTTGCCTATATAATTATAAAGAAAGTGGATGGGGGAGTTTAAGTGAATATAACTGGTTTGAAGTATACTGATAATATAACTTCAATGCTGATGTTTTTGATAACAGACAAAATAAAATATAGCGAAAATTGTTGTTACGACTTTGCTATATTAACAGGGCTTACCAGTCTAATGCAGCATCCATGATTTTATGTCCTCTTAACAATACAGAGCACAAAGAGTATTACTAAGTCCTTGTAATATTTATTCGCATCGTTTGGGAATCAACTGAACAAGTCGGTGGAGAAAATTCTGTTGAGAGCTCCAGAACGGTATTAAGCAATGTATTTGGCATCTTACTGTACCTTCCCTGTCGCTTTGGCAATTCTTCATACCAGTATTTTGTAAACCGGACACGAGTTACACAACGAGAAGAACATAAACCTTACATGATGCAGTGATAACGATGGTGAAGAGAGACGATGTGGTGATGAAAGCAATGTATAGTGATTGATGTCGCCTTTGTTGATAATAGTTAATTACGGTGATAACAGTGATGTGTGATGCTAGTAATGATGTGCAGTAATGATAGTAATGTGCAATGCAGGGCTTAATGAATGGTGTAGTATGGTGAAAAAGAAGCACCTACCCTCTTCAGCATCACCATCAGCTTGAGGCTCTTGCCACTCTCCTGTGTATTCATGGTGTATCTTCTTCACTACTCTGGGTGTCCTACAGACGCCACGTAGGTCTTACCATGGCTTAGATTTAGGCACCGTCATCATTTTGTACGGTTTCTTATGGATTCACAAATAATCTACAAACTGACAGTCACACCTTCCATATTTTTTTCAACCCGTAGATAATTCAAATATAGTAACTTCTCCTTTACAGAATTCTGAATGAAAAAATTATTAAGCTGAAATTGAAAACTTGTCACTTTCATGCGACAACGAAATCGATACCTAATTATCATTTGGGTAATAAAAGGAAATAAATAAAAAAATATCTCGCCAAGGAACAGAAATACTTAAAATTCGATCACAGGAACAGTAACACAGCCACCTCCCTCACAGTAACACAGCCACCTCCCACACAGCAACACAGCCACTTCCCTCACAGTAACACAGCCACCTCCCTCACAGTAACACAGCCACCTCCCTCACAGTAACACAGCCACCTCCCTCACAGTAACACAGCCACCTCCCTCACAGTAACACAGCCACCTCCCTCACAGTGCAACACAGCCACCTCCCTCACAGTAACACAGCCACCTCCCCACAGTAACACAGCCACCTCCTCACAGAAACACAGCCACCTCCCTCACAGTAACACAGCCACCTCCCAAACAGTAACACAGCCACCTCCACACAGTAACACAGCCACCTCCCTCACAGTAACACAGCCACCTCCCCACAGTAACACAGCCACCTCCTCACAGTAACACAGCCACCTCCCACACAGCAACACAGCCACCTCCCACACAGTAACACAGCGCCACCTCCCACACAGTAACACAGCCACCTCCCACAACAGTAACAAAGCCAACTCCCCACAGTAACACACCCACCTCCCCCACAGTAACACACCCACCTCCCCTCACAGTAACACACCCACCTCCCTCATACAGTAACACACCCACCTCCTAACAGTAACACAGCCACCCTCCCTCACAGTAACACATCCACCTCCCCCACAGTAACAAAGCCACCTCCCACACAGTGCAACACAGCCACCTTCCCAGGCAACACAGCCACCCTCCCACACAGTAACACAGCTACCTCCCTGACAGTAACACAGCCATCTCCTGACAGTAACACAGCCATCTCCCTCACAGTAACACAGCCACCTCCATCACAGTAGCACAGCCACCTCCTCACAGTAACACAGCCACCTCCCCACACAGTAACATAGCCACCTCCCTCACAGTAACAGAGCCACCTCCTCACAGTAACACAGCCACCTCCTCACATTAACACAGCCACCCTCCCTCACAGTAACAGAGCCACCTCCCTCACAGTAACAGAGCCACCTCCTCACAGTAACACAGCCACCTCCCCACAGTAACACAGCCACCTCCATCACAGCAGCACAGCCACCTCCCTCACAGTAACACAGCCACCTCCCACACAGTAACACAGTCACCCTCCCTCATACAGTAACAGAGCCACCTCCTCTGCTGTGCAACACAGCCACCTCCCTCATTAACACAGCCACTTCCATCACAGTAGCACAGCCACCTCCCCACAATAACAGAGCCACCTCTCACAGTAACACAGCCACCTCCCTCACAGTAACACAGCCACCTCCATCACAGTAGCACAGCCACCTCCCTCACAGTAACACACCCACCTCCCTCACAGTAACACAGCCACCTCCCTCACAGTGACACAGCCACCTCCTCACAGTAACACAGCCACCCTCCCTCACATTAACACAGCCACCTCCTCACAGTAACACAGCCACCTCTCCTCACGGTAACACAGCCACCTCCACACAGTAACACAGCCACTCCCCACAGTAACACAGCCACTTCCCCACAGTAACACAGCCACCTCCCACACAACAACACAGCCACTTCCCTCACAGTAACACAGCCACCTCCCTCACCAACACAGCCACTTCTCCCACACAGTAACACAGCCACCTCCCACACAGCAACACAGCCACTTCCTCACAGTAACACAGCCACCCTCCCTCACAGGCAACACGCCACTTCCCTCACAGTAACACAGCCACCTCCTCGCAGTAGCACAGCCACCACAGTAACACAGCCACATCCCCACAGTAACACAGCCACCTCCTCCCCTCACAACCACCTCCTCACAGTAACACACCCACCTCCCACAGCAACACAGCCACCTCCCACACAGCAACACAGTCACCTCCTACAAAGTAACACAGCCACCTCCCCTCACAGTAACACAGCCACCTCCCTCACAGTAACACAGCCACCTCCCCACAGTACCACACCTCCCCCACAGTAACACAGCCACCTCCTCACAGTAACACAGCCACCTCCCTCACAGCAACACAGCCACCTCCCTCACAGTAACACAGCCACCCTCCCCCAGTAACACAGCCACCTCCCACACAGCAACACAGCCACTTCCCCTCATAGTAACACAGCCACCTCCCCACAGTAACACAGCCACCTCCCTCACAGTAACACAGCCACCTCCCTCACAGGCAACACACAGCCACCTTCCTCACAGTAACACAGCCACCTCCCACACAGTAACACAGCCACCTCCCCTACAGTAAAACACCTCCCTCACAGTAACACAGCCACCTTCCTCACAGTAACACAGCCACCTCCCACACAGTAACACAGCCACCTCCCTGGACAGTAACACAGCCATCTCCCTCACAGTAACACAGCCACCTCCATCACAGTAGCACAGCCACCTCCCTCACAGTAACAGAGCCACCTCCCCACAGTAACACAGCCACCTCCTCACAGTAACACAGCCACCCTCCCACCTCCATCACAGTAACACAGCCACCTCCCCTCACAGTAACACAGCCAACTCACCTACAGTAACACAGCCACCTCCCCACAGTAACACACAGCCACCTCCCCACACAGCAACACAGCCACTTCCCTCACAGTAACACACCCACCTCCTCAGTAACACAGCCACCTCCCTCACAGTAACACAGCCACCTCCCTCACAGTAACACAGCCACCCCTGCACACAGTAACACAGCCACCTCCCCACACAGTAACACAGCCACCTCCTACACAGTAACACAGCCACCTCCCCCACAACAGTAACACAGCCACCTCCCTCACAGTAACAAAGCCAACTCCCCCACATTAACACACCCACCTCCCTCACAGTAACACACCCACCTCCCTCACAGTAACACACCCACCTCCTCACAGTAACACAGCCACCTCCCTCACAGAAACACATTGATCCACCCCCACAGTAACAAAGCCACCTCCCACACAGTAACACAGCCACCTTCCTCACAGTAACACAGCCACCTCCCACAGTAACACAGCCACCTCTCCCCCTGACAGTAACACGTTTTCATCTCCCTCACAGTAACACAGCCACCTCCATCACAGTAGACAGCCACCTCACAGTAACACAGCCACCTCCCTCACAGTAACACAGCCACCTCCCTCACAGTAACACAGCCACCTCCTCACAGTAACACAGCCACCTCCCTCACAGTAACAGAGCCACCTCCTCACAGTAACACAGCCACCTCCTCACAGTAACATTGCAGCCCACCTCCCCACAGTAACACAGCCACCTCCCACACAGTAACATAGCCACCTCTCTCACAGTAACAGAGCCACCTCCTCACAGTAACACAGCCCACCTCCCTCACAGTAACACAGCCACCTCCCTCACAGTAACACAGCCACCCTCCTCACAGTAACACAGCCACCTCCCACACAGTAACACAGCCACCCTCCCTCACAGTAACACAGCCACCTCCCTCACAGCAAAAACAGCCACCTCCCTCACAGTAACACAGCCACCCTCCCACACAGCAACACAGCTTCACCTCCCCACAGTAACACAGCCACCTACCTCACAGTAACACAGCCACCTCCCACACAGCAACACAGCCACTCTCACAGTAACACAGCCACCTCCCTCACAGTAACACAGCCACCTCCCTCACAGTAACACAGCCACCTTCCTCACAGTAACACAGCCACCTCCCACACAGTAACAGCCACCTCCTGAGAGTAACACAGCCATCCCTCACAGTAACACAGCCACTCCATCACAGTAGCACAGCCACCTCCTCACAGTAACAGAGCCACCTCCTCACAGTAACACAGCCACCTCCTCACAGTAACACAGCCACTTCCCCTACAGTAACACAGCCACCTCCCACACAGTAACATAGCCACCTCCTCACAGTAACAGAGCCACCTCCTCTACAGTAACACAGCCACCCTCCCTCAGCAACATTGCTTTCACCTCCCTCACAGTAACACAGCCACCTCCCCACAGTAACACAGCCACCTCCCACACAGTAACACAGCCACCTCCCCCACAGTAACACAGCCACTCCTCACAGTAACACAGCCACCTCCCACACAGTAACACAGCCACCCCCACACAGTAACACAGCCACACCTCCCTCACAGTAACACAGCCACCTCCCCTGTGCACAGAGCCACCTCCCACCTCCATCACAGCACAGCCACCTCCCTCACAGTAACACAGCCCACCCCACTCACAGTAACACAGCCACCTCCCCCTCACAGTAACATTGTCACCCCACACAGCAACACAGCCCTCTCCCCCACAGTAACACAGCCACCTCCTCACAGTAACACAGCCACCTCACAGTAACACAGCCACCTCCCTCACAGTAACACAGCCACCTCGCACACAGTAACACAGCCACCTCCCACAGTAACACAGCCACCTCCCCACACAGTAACACAGCCACCTCCCACAACAGTAACACAGCCACCCTCCTCACAGTAGTAACAAAGCCAACTCCCTCACAGTAACACACCCACCTCCCTCACAGTAACACCCACCTCCCTCACAGTAACACACCCACCTCCCCTCACAGTAACACAGCCACCTCCTCACAGAAACACATCCACCCTCCCCCACAGTAACAAAGCCACCTCCCACACAGTAACACAGCCACCTTCCTCACAGTAACACAGCCACCTCCCACACAGTAACACAGCCACCTCCCTGACAGTAATTACTGTTTCATCTCCCTCACAGTAACACAGCCACCTCCATCACAGTAGCACAGCCACCTCCCTCACAGTAACACAGCCACCTCCCTCACAGTAACACAGCCACCTCCCTCACAGTAACACAGCCACCTCCCTCACAGTAACACAGCCACCTCCCTCACAAGTAACAGAGCCCACCTCCCTCACAGTAACACAGCCACTCCCTCACAGTAACACAGCCACCTCCCCTCACAGTAAACATGTTTCACCTCCCACACAGTAACATAGCCACCTCCCTCACAGTAACAAAGCCAACTCCCCTCACAGTAACACACCCACCTCCTCACAGTAACACACCCACTCTCCCTCACAGTAACACAGCCACCTCCCTCACAGTAACACAGCCACCTCCCTCACAGTAACACAGCCACCTCCCTCACAGTAACACAGCCACCTCCCCACACAGCAACACAGCCACTTCCCCTTACAGTAACACAGCCACCTCCCCTCACAGTAACACAGCCACCTCCCTCACAGTAACACAGCCACCTCCCCACAGTAACACAGCCACCTCCCTCACAGTAACACAGCCACCTCCTCACAGTAACGCAGCCATCTCCCCTCACAGCAACACAGCCACCTCCCCACAGTAACAAAGCCACCTCCCACACAGTAACACAGCCACCTCCCCTCACAGTAACACAGCCACCTCCCCACACAGTAACACAGCCACCTCCCTCACAGTAACATTGCAGCCACCTCCCTCACAGTAACACAGCCACCTCCCTCACAGCAATCACAGCCACCTCCTCACAGTAACACCAGCCACCTCCTCACAGTACCATTGCCACCTCCCTCATGCAACACAGCCACCTCCCCACAGTAACACAGCCACCTCCCACACAGTAACACAGCCACCTCCCACACAGTAACACAGCCACCTCCCCTACAGTAACACAGCCACCTCCCTCACAGTAACACAGCCACCCTCCCTCACAGCAACACACCACCTCCCTCACAGTAACACAGCCACCTCCTACAGTAACACAGCCACCTCCCAAACAGTAACACAGCCACCTCCCACACAGTAACACAGCCACCCTCCCTCACAGTAACACAGCCACCTCCCCCACAGCAACACAGCCCACCCTCCCTCACAGTAACACAGCCACCTCCCACACAGTAACACAGCCACCCTCCCACACAGTAACACAGCCACCTCCCACACAGTACCAGCTACCTCCCTACAACAGCAACAAAGCCAACTCCCTCACAGTACCACACCCACCCTCCTCACAGTAACACACCCACCTCCCTCACAGTAACACACCCACCTCCCTAACAGTAACACAGCCACCTCCCCTCACAGTAACACACATCCACCTCCCCACAGTAACAAAGCCACCTCCCACACAGTACCACAGCCACCTTCCTCACAGTAACACAGCCACCTCCCACACAGTAACACAGCCACCTCCCTGACAGTAACACAGCCATCTCCCTGACACAGTAACACAGCCATCTCCTCACAGTAACACAGCCACCTCCATCACAGTAGCACAGCCACCTCCCCACAGTAACACAGCCACCTCCCCACAGTAACATAGCCACCTCCCTCACAGTAACAGAGCCACCTCCCTCAGTAACACAGCCACCTCCCTCACATTAACACAGCCACCTCCTCACAGTAACAGAGCCACCTCCTCACAGTAACAGAGCCCACCTCCCCTCACAGTAACACAGCCACCTCCTACAGTAACACAGCCACCTCCATCACAGGCAGCACAGCCACCTCCCTCACAGTAACACAGCCACCTCCCACACACAGTAACATAGCCACCTCCCCGTGCAACAGAGCCACCTCCCTCACAGTAACACACAGCCACCTCCCCCACATTAACACAGCCACTCCATCGCTACAGCAGCACAGCCACCTCCCTCACAATAACAGAGCGACCCCCATCACAGTAACACAGCCACCCTCCTCACAGTAACACACAGCCACCTCCATCACAGTAGCACAGCCACCTCCCTCACAGTAACACACCCACCTCCCTCACAGTAACACAGCCACCTCCCTCACAGTGACACAGCCACCTCCCTCAGCAACACAGCCACCTCCCCCACATTAACACAGCCACCTCCCTCACAGTAACACAGCCACCTCTCTCACGGTAACACAGCCACCTCCCACACAGCAAGTAACACAGCCACTTCCTCACAGTAACACAGCCACCTCCCTCACAGTAAATACAGCCACCTCCCACACAACAACAATGCTGGCCACTTCCCCTCACAGTAACACAGCCACCTCCTCACAGTAACACAGCCACTCCCCTCACAGTAACACAGCCACCTCCCACAGTAACACAGCCACCTCCCACAGCAACACAGCCACTCCCTCACAGTAACACAGCCACCTCCCTCACAGTACAGCCACTTCACAGTAACACAGCCACCTCCCCGCAGTAGCACAGCCACCTCTCTCACAGTAACACAGCCACATCCCTCACAGTAACACAGCCACCTCTCCCTCAGTAACACAACCACCTCCCTTCACAGTAACACACCCACCTCCCACACAGTAACACAGCCACCTCCCACAGTAACACAGTCACCTCCCACAAAGTAACACAGCCACCTCCCTCACAGTAACACAGCCACCCTCCCCACAGTAACACAGCCACCTCCCCTCACAGTAACACAGCCACCTCCCCACAGCAACACAGCCACCTCCCTCACAGTAACACAGCCACCTCCCTCACAGTAACACAGCCACCTCCCCTACAGTAACACAGCCACCTCCCTCATTGTAACACAGCCACCTCCCACAGCAACACAGCCGCCACTTCCCCATAGTAACACAGCCACCTCCCCACAGTAACACAGCCAGTACCTCCCAGTAACACAACACCTCCCTCACAGTAACATTGTTTCACCTTCCCCTACAGTAACACAGCCACCTCCCACACAGTAACACAGCCACCTCCCCTCACAGTAAAACACCCACCTCCCTCTACAGTAACACAGCCACCTTCCTCACAGTAACACAGCCACCTCCCACACAGTAACACAGCCACCTCCCTGACAGTAACACAGCCATCTCCCTCACAGTAACATTGTGCCACCTCCATCACAGCAGCACAGCCACCTCCCTCACAGTAACAGAGCCACCTCCCCTCACAGTAACACAGCCACCTCCCCCACAGTAACACAGCCACCTCCCACCTCCATCACAGTAACACAGCCACCCTCCCTCACAGTAACACAGCCAACTCACCTCACAGTAACACAGCCACCTCCCTCACAGTAACACAGCCACCTCCCACACAGCAACACAGCCACTTCACAGTAACACAGCCACCCTCCCCTCACAGTAACACAGCCACCTCCCTCACAGTAACACAGCGGATCTCCCTCACAGTAACACAGCCACCTCGCACACAGTAACAGCCACCTCCCACACTGCAACACAGCCACCTCCCACACAGCAACACAGCTTACCTCCCACAACAGTAAATACAGCCACCTCCCTCACAGTAACAAAGCCAACTCCCACATTAACACACACCCACCTCCCCTCACAGTACCACCACCCACCTCCTCACAGTAACACACCCACCTCCCCTACAGTAACACAGCCACCTCCTCACAGAAACACATCCACCTCCCCACAGTAACAAAGCCACCTCCCACACAGTAACACAGCCACCTTCCTCACAGTAACACAGCCACCTCCCACACAGTAACACAGCCACCTCCCTGACAGTAACACAGCCATCTCCCCACAGTAACACAGCCACCTCCATCACAGTAGCACAGCCACCTCCCTCACAGAACAATAAGCCACCTCCCTCACAGTAACACAGCCACCTCCCTCACAGTAACACAGCCACCTCCCTCACAGTAACACAGCCACTCCCTCACAGTAACAGAGCCACCTCCCTCAGTAACACAGCCACCCTCCCTCACAGAGTAACACACAGCCACCTCCCTCACAGCAACACAGCCACCTCCTACACAGTAACATAGCCACCCTCTCACAGTAACAGAGCCACCTCCCTCACAGTAACACAGCCACCTCCCTCACAGTAACACAGCCACCTCCTCACAGTAACACAGCCACCTCCCCTACAGTAACACAGCCACCTCCCACACAGTAACACAGCCACCTCCCCACAGTAACACAGCCACCTCCCTACAGTAAAACAGCCACCTCCCCACAGTAACACAGCCACCTCCCACACAGTAACACACAGCCACCTCCCTCACAGTAACACAGCCACCTACCTCACAGTAACACAGCCACCCCTCCCACACAGCAACACAGCCACTTCCCTCACAGTAACACAGCCACCCTCCCTCACAGTAACACAGCCACCTCCCCCACAGTAACACAGCCACCTCTTCCCTGCTGCACACAGCCACCTCCCACACAGTAACACAGCCACCTCCCTGACAGTAACACAGCCATCTCCCCTCACAGTAACACAGCCACTTCCATCACAGCAGCACAGCCACCTCCCTCACAGTAACAGAGCCACCTCCTCGCCAGTAACACAGCCACCTCCCTCACAGTAACACACAGCCACCTCCCTCACAGTAACATTGCAGCCACCCCACACAGTAACATAGCCACCTCCCCACAGTAACAGAGCCACCTCCTCACAGCACAGCCACCTCCCTCACAGTAACAGCCCACCTCCCTCACAGTAACACAGCCACCTCCCCCACTGTGCAACATTGCGCCACCTCCCACACAGTAACACAGCCACCCCTCACAGTAACACAGCTTTACCTCCCCCCTACAGGCAACACACAGCCACCTCCCAATACTGTGCAACACAGCCACCTCCCACACAGCAACACAGCCACCTCCCTCACAGTAACACAGCCTCCTCACAGTAACACAGCCACCTCTCCCACCTCCATCACAGTAACACAGCCACCTCCTCACAGTAACACAGCCACCTCACTCACAGGCCACAGCCACCCTCCCTCACAGTGCAACACACAGCCACCTCCCACACAGCAACACAGCCACAGTAACACAGCCACCTCCCTCACAGTAACACACCTCCCTCACAGTAACACAGCCACCTCCCTCACAGCAACACAGCCACCTCGCACACAGTAACACAGCCACCTCCCACAGTAACACAGCCACCTCCCACACAGTAACACAGCCACCTCCCACAACAGTAACACAGCCACCTCCCTCACAGTAACAAGTTTCAACTCCTCACAGTAACAACCCACCCTCCCCACAGTAACACACCCACCTCCCTCACAGTAACACACCCACCTCCCTCACAGTAACACAGCCACCTCCTCACAGAAACACATCCACCTCCCCCACAGTAACAAAGCCACCTCCCACACAGTAACAGCCACCTTCCTCACAGTAACACAGCCACCTCCCACACAGTACCACAGCCACCTCCCCTGACAGTAACACAGCCATCTCCTCACAGTGCACAGCCACCTCCATCACAGCAGCACAGCCACCTCCTCACAGTAACACAGCCACCCTCCCCCACAGTAACACAGCCACCTCCCCTACAGTAACACAGCCACCTCCCTCACAGTAACACAGCCACCTCCCTCACAGTAACAGAGCTCACCTCCCCTACAGTAACACAGCCACCTCCCTCAGTAACACAGCCACCCTCCCCTTCACAGTAACACACCCACCTCCCTCACAGTAACACAGCCACCTCCCCTCACAGTAACACAGCCACCTCCCACACAGTAACACAGCCACCTCCCAGTAACACAGCCACCTCCCCACAGTAACACAGCCACCTCCCCAGCACACAGCCACCTCCCACCTCCATCACAGTAACACAGCCACCTCCCTCACAGTAACACAGCCACCTCACTCAAGTAACACAGCCACCTCCCTCACAGTAACACAGCCACCTCCCACAGCAACACAGCCACTTCCCCACAGTAGCACAGCCACCTCTCACAGTAACACAGCCACCTCCCTCACAGTAACACAGCCACCTCCCTCACAGTAACACAGCCACCTCGCACACAGTAAACACAGCCACCTCCCACAGTAACACAGCCACCTCCCACACAGTAACACAGCCACCTCCCACAACAGTAACACAGCCACCTCCCTCTACAGTAACAAAGCCAACTCCCCCACAGTAACACACCCTCCCTCACAGTAACACACCCACCTCCCTCACAGTAACACACCCACCTCCCTCACAGTAACACAGCCACCTCCCTCACAGAAACACATCCACCTCCCCACAGTAACAAAGCCTACCCCCACACAGTAACACAGCCACCTTCCTCACAGTAACACAGCCACCTCCCACACAGTAACACAGCCACCTCCCCTGACAGTAACACACAGCCATCTCCTCACAGTAACACAGCCACCTCCATCACAGTAGCACAGCCACCTCCCCTCACAGTAACACAGCCACCTCCCTCACAGTAACACAGCCACCTCCCTCACAGGCAACACAGCCACCTCCCTCACAGTAACACAGCCACCTCCCTCACAGCAACAGAGCCACCTCCCTCACAGTAACACAGCCACCTCCCCTCACAGCAACACAGCCACCTCCCTCACAGTAACACAGCCACCTCCCACACAGTAACATAGCCACCTCCCTCACAGTAACAAAGCCAACTCTCAGTAACACACCCACCTCCTCACAGTAACACACCCACCTCCCTCACAGTAACACACAGCCACCTCCTCACAGCAACACAGCCACCTCCCTCACAGCAACACAGCCACCTCCCTCACAGTAACACAGCCACCTCCCACACAGCAACACAGCCACTTCCCTTACAGCAACACAGCCACCCTCCCTCACAGTAACACAGCCACCTCCTCACAGTAACACAGCCACCTCCCCAGTAACACAGCCACCTCCTCACAGTAACACACAGCCACCTCCCTCACAGTAACGCAGCCATCTCCTCACAGTAACACAGCCACCT
>NW_024744357.1:233105-286428 GCF_018991925.1 Homarus americanus | reverse complement strand
TCACCACCCCATCTCCTCCACCTCACCACCCCTCACCACTCCTCCACCCCCTCACCTTCACTCCCTCCTCCACCCCTCACCACCCCTCCTCTCCCTCCACCCCCCACCACCCCTCTCCTCCACCCCCTCACCCACCTCCCTCCTCCTCCACCCTCACCACTCTCTCCCTCCACCCCTCACTACCCCTCTCCTCCACCCCTCACCACCCCTCTCCCTCCACCTCCTCACCACCCCTCTCTCCTCCTCCACCCCTCACCACCCCTCTCCCTCCACCCCTCACCACTCCTCTCCTCCACCCCTCACCACTCCTCTCCTCCACCCTTCTTCACCACCACTCCTCCACCCTCACCACCCCTCTCCTCCACCCCTCCCACTCACTCCCTCCTCCACCCCTCACCACCTCTCCCTCCACCCTCACCACTCCTCCCTCCTCCTCCTCCACCCCTCACCACCCCTCTCCCTCCACCCCTCACCACCTCTCCCTCCACCCCTCACCACCCCCCTTTCACCACTCCTCCTCCCTCCACCCCTCACTCACCCCTCTCTCCCTCCACCCCTCACACCACCCCTCTCCCTCCACCCCTCACCACCCCTCTCCCTCCACCCCTCACCACTCCTCTCCTCCACCCCTCACCACCTCTCCTCCACCCCTCACCACCTATCTCCACCCTCCCACCTTCTCCACCCCCTCACTACTCCTCCCTCCACCCCTCACCTCTCACCCTTCCTCCACCCCTCACCACTCCTCTCCTCCACCCTTCACCACCTCTCTCCACCCCTCACCACTCCTCTCTTCTCACCTCACCACTCCTCTTTCTTCACCCCCTCACCACCTACCTCCCTCCACCCTCACCACTCCCTCTCCTCCACCTATCTCCCTCCACCCCTCACCACTCCTCTTCTTCACCCCTCACCTTCACTCCTCTCTCCCTCCACCCTTCACCACCTCCATTCCTCCACCTCACCATCTCTCTCCTTTCACCCTCATTCACGTCATTCTCCACCCCTCACCACTCCTTCACCCTACTCACCTATCTCCTCCACCTCACCCCTTTCTCTTCTCACCCTCACCACACCTCTTCTTCACCCCTCACCATCCTCTCACCCTCACCACTGCTCTTCTTTCAACTTCTCACCACCTATCTCCTCCACTCCCTCACCACTCCTCTTTCACCCCTTCACCCACCCCCTCTCCCACCCCTCACCACTCCTCTCCTTCACCCCTCCCACTCCTCTCCCTCCACCCTTCACCACCTATCTCCTCCACCCCTCACCACTCCTCTTCTTCTTCACCCTCACCACTCCTCTCTCTCCACCCCTCACCTCACCCCTCCCTCCACCCTTTCACTACCTATCTTCCTCCTACCCCCACCTCTCACCTCTTCTTTACCCCCTACCACTCCTCTCTCCTCCACCCCTCACCACCCCTCTCTCCTCCACCTCCCTCACCACCTCTCTCCACCCCTCATCACCCTCTCCTCCACCCCCTCATCACCCTCTCCTCCACCCCTCATCACCCCTCTCTCTCCTCCACCCTCATCACCTCTCCTCCACCCTCATCACCCCTTCCACCCTCCCACCCTCACCACCCCTCTCCTCCCACCCCTCACCACTTCTCCTCCTCCACCTCCCTCACCACTCCTCTTTCACCCTCACCACCTATCTCCCACCCCTCACACTCCTCTTCTTCACCCCTCACTCACTCCTCCCCTCTTCTTTCACCCCCTCACCACCTATCTCCTCACCCCTCACCACTCTCTCCTCCCACCCTTCACCACCTATCTCCTCACCCCCTCACCACCTCTCTCCTTTCACCTCACCACTCCTCTCCTCCACTCCTCACCACTCCTCCTCCTCTCCACCCCTCACCACCCTCCCTCACCTCTCCTCTCCTCCACCCCTCACCACTCCTCTCCTCCACCCTCACCACTCCTCTCCTTTCACCTCCTCACCACCTATCTCTCCACCTCACCACTCCTCTCCTCCACCCTCATCCACTCCTCTCCTCCACCTCACCACTCCTCTCCTCCTGCCCCTCCTCACTCCTCTCCTCCACCCCCTCACCTCCCCCTCTCCTCCACCCTTCACCTCCCCTCCTCCTCCACCCCTCCTCACCTCTCCTCTCCCCTCCACCCTCACCACCCTCTCCTCCACCCCTCATCACCCCTCCTCCCTCCACCCTCACCGCCTCCTTTTCTCCCTCACCACCTATCCTCCACCCCTCACCACTCCTTCCTCTCTCCACCCTCACCACCTCTCTCCTCCACCCCTCACCACCCTCCTCCACCCCCTCACCACCCCTCTCCACCCCTCACCACTCCTCTCCCTCCACCCCTCACCACTCCTCTCCTCTCCTCCACCCTCACCACTCCTCTCCTACACCCCCTCACCACCCTCTCCACCCCCACCTCTTCTCCTCCACCCCTCACCACCCCTCTCCTCCTCCACCCCTCACCACCCCTCTCCCTCCACCCCTCACCACTCTCTCCTCTCACCCTCACCACCCCTCTCCTCCACCCCTCACCACCCCTCTCCTCCTCCACCCCTCACCACCCCTCTCCTCCACCCTCACCCTCCTCTCCTCCACCTCACCACCCTCTCTCCACCCTCACCACCTTCCTCCACCCTCACCACTCCTCTCCTCCACCCCTCACCACCTCTCTCCACCCCTCACTCACCCCTCTCCTCCACCCCTCACCACCTCCCTTTCTCCTCCACCCCTCACCACCTCACTTTCCCTCCACCCCTCACCACCCCTCTCCTCCACCCTCACCACCCTCTCCACCTCACCACCCTCTCCACCTCACTCACCCTCTCTCCCTTACCCCCTCAACTCCTCTCTACACCCCTCACCACTCCCTCCTACACCCTCACCACCCTTCCACCTCACCACCCCTCCCTCCACCCTCACCACCCCTCCTCTCCTCCACCCATTCACCCTCTCCCTTCCACCCTCTCTCACCCTTCTCCACCCTCACCACCCTCCTCCACCCCCTCACCACCCCTCTCCCTCCACCCCTCACCACCCTCTCCTCCACCCCTCACCACCCCTCCCTCTCCACCCCTCACCACCCCTCTCCTCCACCCCCTCACCACCCTCTCCTCCACCTCACCACCCATCTCCTCCAACCCTCACTCACTCCTCTCTCCACCCCTCACCACCTTCCTCCACCTCACCACCTCCCTCCTACACCTCACCACCCCTCTCCACCCCTCACCACCCTCTCCCTCCACCCCTCACCCACCCTCTCCTCCACCCCTCACCACCCCTCTCTCCTCCACCCCCCACCACCCCTCTCCTCCACCCCTCACCACCCCTCCTACACCCTCACCACTCCTCTCCTACACCCCTCACCACTCCTCTCCTACACCCCTCACTCACCCCTCCCTCCACCCTCACCACCCCTCTCTCCCTCCACCGTTCACCACTCCCTCTTCCACCCTCATTTCACCCTCTCCTACACCTCGCCACCCTCTCCTCCACCCTCACCACCCCTCCTACACCCCACCACCTCTCTCTCTCTATGGTACCTATGGAGGGTCTTGGTTGCATACCTGCTTCACCCTCCTCCTCCACCCACACTCAACATCGCGGTGTTATGTCTACACTTCTGGTCTCATCTTACCCTGCCCATCTACCTTCTCCACCTCACCCCAGATCACCATTCTCGGTACTGGTTGACAGCCATAAAGGAAATACTCGTTGTACAGCACGAGACAAAACTCTCCCTGTGATACATTGGTATTTTTAGAGGAGGTTTAACAATGACGGTACGGAGCTCTTACTGCACAGAGATACAGCTTATGGGAAAGAAGGAAAGTTGAGTGTTACTAAGTTACTTACCTAAAGCTGCTGCTGAGTTTCTGGTGTACTGCGATGAATGGTGTTGTGGTAAAGTACAATATATTTTGAACGACTGCACATTCATCTGTGTTTTAACTAATGGTAAGTTATGTATACATTCAGATCTCAATCTCAGAAGACATAATATTGCACAAAATAAAAAAAAATACCGTGACGAGCATCATTCCATTCTGATATAATCAACAACTGGGGTGTCATGCAACATGCTTGGTAAACACCGTCGTGCAAAAATGTTATTGTTGACTCAACAACGAAATTTACTGGTACGTGAATACGTGACCATACATAATTGTTTGGCCAAGAATGAAAACAACATCCAGTGACAACGTTAAGTCTTGCTCGCTTCACACAAGTTTGGTGCAGCAGAAGGAGAGAGCATCACTTACCATGCGTTCCAGAATAGGCCGGGATTTATCTTTTTCATCGCCATCTTGTTTATGACAGCTCTGGCATGTCGAAGGCGTTAGTCTTGGTATCTCCCTGGCGAAGAAATTGACGACGGCGCTCTTTCTGCGAGTCTGCCCGGGTTTAGTGGTGCTGGGGATCCGCTGCCTGCCAGTTGACTCTCGCTCACCCCGTGTCCTGGCCTTCACCTCCTTCCTTCCCTCGACAACGTCCTCGTTTTCCTCGCTGCTCTTTGCTTCTTCATTTCTCTTGTAGAACCCGAGTTCTCACCTCTGGGATGACCTCGCATTGATGAAGGTCTGGTGTCTCCTAAAGCCTCTACTAATGTATCAAAGGTTCCAGCTCAGCTGGTGCTTCTGCTCTCCAACGCCTCCAGTCTCTCGCTTGCGTTTCTCCAAATTCCTCTGCCTTGGCACGTAAGGCAATTGTTGCAGCAGTGACATGGTGCATGTCCTCATCCTGCCTCCTGCCACCACTCCAGGCAGCTGCAGTCTGGTCGTCATCGCTACTTGATTCTTGCTGCTGTGTTGACTGAGGATATGAACAAATTGAGGATACCGGCAAGCAGCAAGCAGAAGAACGAACACAAGGGACGTCACACACGGTGAGGACGCAACGGGAGAAGACGTCGACACAGATCACAAGTATTGTGCAGTGCTACGAGGACACGACATACACACACACACACACACACACACACACACACACACACACACACACACACACACACACACACATACATATCTTATATATATATATATATATATATATATATATATATATATATATATATATATATATATATATATATATACACATAAGAAAAGACGAATACATATAGGCAATAATAAAGAAGTACTTGTGGCAGAAAAAATACTGTGTGATACATGCAACATGGTGAACAGGTGGTGAAAAATAACCATTTAATCCTGGTGATGTGAGTGGAGTGAATTGTGACAGTTAAGTAGAAATGAGATGATAACTGTGTCCCTCAACCATAACTGTGACAAAAATAAAAAAATAAAAAGTGAATTTACTTCTGACACGAATTTAGTGTATACTATAAAAAAAACGTACTGTATTTCTAAAGCTTAGTTCCATCATGGCAGCAAGCTTAACAGACTAACGCAGTAATTGACAGTTGTTTGAGTCTTCCGTCAGCTGTGGGTATGAGATTATGTTGTGGTATTGTGCTTTGATGGTAGTTGTTATTGAACTAGTAGTAGTAGTACGCCACGTTAAAGAATAGTAGTAGTAGTAATAGTAGTAGTAGTAGTTATATGAATTTTAATAATACTGATATAAATAGGAGTAATAATAGTAACAGTAGTAGCACTATTTGTTTTACTAGAAGTAGTGGTAGAAGTAGTAAAAGATAACAATAGTCCTAATAATGTTGGTAATAGCAATCTTTGAAGGAGTAATAGTTCTAGTAGTTGTGATGGTTGTTGTGCTGTGGAGGGAGGATGGGGGTCGTGATAGCTCCGGGTTTTTCGTCAAAAACTGTGGTCTTAACAGGGACAACCAGCCAGAACTACAGGAATTATTAGTTGTGAATGTGTAGTGCATGAAGTCATCACAGGGTCATCCACCTGTGGGCCTCCTGAGTGGATATTGGTGATAGTTATTGGCGAGCCAGGGACTGTATGGCAGGTGGGGCTGGTGTTGGTTAGTGCTACGTAGGCCGTGGCTTGTAGCCTGAGCAGGTCAAGAGTGGTAACGGTCGCGCTCGCCCCGCCCGCCCCGCCGCCCCGCCGCCTCTTTCCCACTGCTCTCCTCTTCCCAGGTCGACATCATGTCTGGGAAATGTGTTTGTCAGTACTCATGCCGGAATCACAAATGCATAACCTGTATATGTGTGATAAGTAACACACGGTGTGTAGGTTGTAGGAAAGGGACCAGCTGTCAAAATCCCTAGGGCAGAGATCCATCACCTGGTGATGACGGTAGTAGTGAACCCACTCAGTCGGAAAATACTGTTCATGAGGTGAATGAAATACAGTCAACAAATTGGAAAGGCTTATCGGAGGACGATGCGGAGAAGTGGGTCAAAGAAGTCTACTCAGAAGTGGTCAGGTGGTCGCCAGCTAACCTCTTTGAACCACCCAAGTGTGCGGCTACCAAAGAAATGATCCGGGAGATGACTTGCCTCATAATCAATTACACTCACGACACCTCCCTGGCCCCATTAGCTCTTCAAATACTGGCTAATACCCCATCTATTTGCCCAGAGGACACATGCAAGGTCTAAGGGCAAAAGAAAATGTGGCAGCGAGGAACAGGAAACTGACAAAGTGGCAAGGAGTTCTTGGTAATCTCCTACGCGGGGAACACTGCACGAGAGTCTAAAATTCATAGGAAACAGAGAACAAAGCACTGGGGATGTTGCCAGAAAGTTTGGCAACAAGATGCCGGTGGGAAAAGTGTTTTCGGCGATAAGATCTCTCACAGAGGAATCTTCCGGCGGTGTTCTGCCAATAAACAACGGGACATTACAACAACTGAAGGAAAAACATCCCCCTGCAAGTGCAGAGGATGGCATCAGGTTCCAGGGTTCCTATATCCCTCCAAATGCTGTCATGTTCGAGAAAATAACAGGTGGGATGGTGTGGAAAAAAGCTCCCGAGAACACAGGGAGGGGCTGGCCCTTCAGGCCTGGATGCAGACGGTTGGAGAGTCATCCTCAGCACTGACAAGTTTGGTGCCGCAGCAAGTGTTCTCTGCAATGCCACCGCCACCCTTGCAAGAAAGCTAGCAACCTCTTGTTGCCACCACCCCCATGCTCTGACGGCCTGCTGCCCCATTCCCTTGGATAAAAATCCAGAATGTAGGCCTATAGCAGTGGAAGAAGTGCGGAAACGGATCACTGGAAAACGCATACTGGAGATGGTAAATAATGATGTCAGGACAGCTGCGGGGAACCTGCAAGTATGTGCTGGCCACCAGGCTGGGGCTGAAGGTACTATTCACGCCACGAGAAAGATATTTCCGCAGCATGATTGTAAGGCAGTACTCCTGGCTGACGCTTCAAAGCATTCAGCATAATCACCTGCAAGGCTACACTGCACAACACAAGATCAAGTGTCCAAGCTTTGCAGTGTATGTTGAAAGCACCTATAGGAACCCATCAGACCTCTATATAACAAGCTTCAAGACCCTAAGAGGAGATACCATCAAACAGTTAAGTGAGGGAACATCAAGTTTCTCGTGAAACTGGGCCTGAAATTCGGGACATGTTAATCTAATTTTATGGGGATAATGTCACTAAAGAAAACATCAGTTTACAAATGGATTAAGCGATTTTCTGAGGGAAGAGAAGACAGACAGAAGATGACAGAGAAGAACGACCAACAACGAGCAGGACTGGGGAAAACATTTAAAACTCCCCTGGGCAGAGTGTAAACCAGTTATACTATCTCGATGTGCCTTCGAAAAGGTTAGACGAAAACGCCCAGAACTTTTTGCTGGAAACAAGTGGATCTTGCATCATGACAATGCCCCAGCACCAGGCATCGCTTGTTCGGAGTTTTAGCCGAGAAACAATTTACCTTATATATATATATATATATATATATATATATATATATATATATATATATATATATATATATATATATATATATATATATATATATATATATATATATATATATATATATATAGCCTCGTGTTTCCTAGCTGGATTCGGTAAAATGCTAATCTAACCACGTAGTTGGCACGGGCAATCCCCAATGGAGGTTCACGTTGCTTAACAAAGACGAATTAACAGGCTTTGTGTGAAATACAAATGCAGTTTGTTTATGTTTATCCCTATCTCTTTTCTGAGAGGTCTGGGGTTCGATTTCTGACTATTGGGGTATTGTTTGTATATGGAAGTCCGCGTGCTACATGGACTGATGATATATATATATATATATATATATATATATATATATATATATATATATATATATATATATATATATATATTCCTGGTCAAGGTATTCTTTTATATAATGTTGGTTACCTGAAGCTCACAGATGACCTGGTATAATATTTTGGGGCCACCATAATCACACAATTAACCTCTCTTACACCCAGGTACGCAGTATTAACGTTTCTTCTACAGTATACATGGTACACTATTAACCTCTCCTCTATACATAAAAAACAAATTAATGTATCCCGTTGAGTGTACACACACAGAACGCTCTCAAAGTCTTCTCTACACACCCAACCAACATACACACAGATTTAACACGTACCCATTCATTATTAATGACTCTTTTGGTACACACACACACACACACACACACACACACACACACACACACACACACCACTAAGGCCTTCTGTGTACATATACACATCATTAACATCTAATGTGCTGTACACAAAGACACACAAATAACGCGAACAAACAAACTTTTATGGTCTCCTTTTTACTACACTTGTCTTCTGTGCACAACACGATACATTATCAACGTCTTCTACATACCCAGACATTTTTAAACTCTCGTAAATAGACTATTAAAGTCTCCTGTGCACACGAAACCCATTATTACACAGACACATTATATTTGTCTCCAGTACACCACCAAATTCCACTGTACTTACAAACACACTATTAACGTCTCTTTTACGCACAGGTAGACTATTAACGTCACATGTACACATATGTACGTCCTGTACACACAGGGACATAATTAACGTCCCATACACAAAGACAAACCACCATAGTCAACGTCTCCTGGACACACATTGAAAATCGCTTATATCAACATCTCTTTTACACACACAGACACATTATCAACGTCACCTTTATCCACACGAGTTCCCTAAAATGACTCCTTGTGTGAAGATAATGTAAATCCATAACAACTAGGACCAAAGAGACATTATTTCGTGACCATTTATCCTTAATCCTTGTAGTCTGTAGAAATATACAACCTTTCAGTCTGTTCGGGTTAGATTTAACCCAACATTAATTACTCTCACTGGAGGAACTCTCAATATATTATGGCAATGTAACATGGAGAGTGTTGTGGCCACTCCAGCAGGGCCAGTGTTGTCACTCCAGCACGGCCAAGGATGTGATCACTCCAGACAAGCCAGCAGTTATTACCCAGCACGGCCACGGCGGATTACCCATAAAGGCCAGTGTTGTTACCCAGCAAGGTCAACGACGTGACTACCCAGCAGGCCAGTGTTGTCACCCAGCAGGGCCAGTGTTGTCACTCCAGCAGGCCACAGGCTGGTCACCAGCAAGCCAGTGTTGTCACCCAGCAGGCCAGTGTCACCCAGCAGGCCAGTGTTGTCACTCCAGCACGGGCCAATGATGTGGATCACCAGCAGGCCAGTGTTGTCACCTCCAGCAGGCCAGTGTTGTTACCCAGCAAGGTTAACGATGTGATCACTCCAGCACGGGCCAATGCTGTGATTACTCCAGAGGTGCGAATCACCAGCAGGGCTGGGGTGTTGCAGACCACTCCAGTGTCAAAGGCCACCCACACGGCTGCCAATGCCGTGAATGCCCAGCAGGGCCAGCTGCATCACTCACAGGGCTGCTGCTGTGACCCACCCAGAAACAGTTGTCACTCCAGCACGAAGTCACAACAGCAGACCACCCAGCAGGGTCAGTGTTGCTACATCACTCCCAGCAGGGCCAGTGTTGTCACCCAGCACACGCGCGTATTCTACCAGCAACAGCAAGCAGAATTACCCAGCAGGGTTGCACAGCTTACTCCAACAGGGCCAGTGTTGGCCACCTGAAAGACAACAATGTTGCATCACTGGCCAAAGCAGGATCACTCCAGCAGGGCTTCCAGGCAAGGTCATCACCCAGCAGGGCCAAAGGATCACTCCAGCAGGGTCAGTGTTGTGATTGCCCAGCAGGGCCACTGCAAAAGCGATCACTCCAGCAGGGCCAGTGCTGCACTACCCGTGGCCAAAGCAGATCACTCCAGCAGGGTCAGTGGTTGTGACGCCCTGAAACAGTGTTGTGATCACTCCAGTTAGGCTTTGCAAGCAGAATCACCCGTGAAATGTGTTGTGATCACTCCAGCAGGGTCAGTGTCATCACTCCAGCATATCAGTGCTGTCATCACTCCAGCAGGGCTCAGCAGACCCACCCACAGGGCCAGGAGGTTGTCATCACCCAGCAGGGTCAAAGGAACACTCCAGCAGGGTCAGTGCCAGGATCACTCCAGCAGGGTCAGTAAGCAGACTACCCAGCAGGGTCAGTGCTGTGATCGCCCAGCAGGCCACCACACCCAGCAGGGCTGTGTACAGGACTGGCTCCAGCAGGGCTGGGGAAGGCACACACCAAGAGGGGTCAGTGTCAGATCACCCGCAGGGTCAAAAGGACGCCTGCAGCCAGGCAGAATCACTCCCAAAGAAATGGCACAAGACCACCCAGCAGGCCAGTGTTGCAGACCACCAGCAGGGCTGGGGTGTTGTGGCCACCCAGGGTCAGCAAGGTGGGACTGCCCAGCAGGGTCAGTGCCGCACCCAAGCAGCCTGGGTGTTGTGGACTACTCCAGCAGGCACCAGTGTTGTGACTGTTCCAGCAGGGTCAGTAAGCAGATCACCCAGCAGGAAAGTCAGGCAAGGTAGATTGACTCCAGCAGGTCAGTGCCAGGATCACCTGCAGGGCCAAAAGGGGACTACTCCAGCAGGGCCAGTGTTGCAGACTGATTCCAGCAGGGCCGCCAGGCCACCTAGCAGGGCTGGGGTGCCGCATCACCCACAGGCTGGGGCAAGGTGATCACTCCACCAGCCGCGCCGTTGTCACCCAGTAGGGCCGCGCGTGACTACTCCAGCACGGCCAATGTTGCCAGATTACCCAGCAGGCTCAGCGGTATCACCAGGTCAGTGTTGTCAGCCCAGCAGGGTCAGTTGTGATCACCCAGCACGGGCCAATGTTGCACCACTCCAGCAGGGCCGCGTTGCACCGCCCAGCAGGGCTGCGTTACCCGGCAGGGCTGGGGTGTTGTCACCAGCAGGGTCAGTGCTGTGACTACCCAGCAGGGTCAGTGCCGTCGCCCAGCAGGGCTAAAGCACCAGCAGGTCAGTCAAAAGGTTACCTGTTATTAAACACAATGCTGTGACCACCTGTTATGGTCAGTGTCAGATCACTCACAGGGGCTGCGTTGGTCACCATCCAGCAAAAGGACCCAGCAGGGTCAGGTACAGACTGCCCAGCAGGGAGCTGGGGTGTTGGCATCACCCAGCAAATGCGTTGTGACCACCCGGCAGCCAAGTGGCCTACCCAGCAGGGCTCAGTGTTGCACCGCCCAGGCCAAACAGCATCACCCCAGCAGGTTGCATCACCCAGCAGTGTTGTCATCACCCAGCAGGGTCAGGTCACCACCCAGCAGGCTGGGGTGTTGCTGCCACGCCCAGCAGGGTCAGTGTTGGGGATCACCTGCAGGGTCAGCAGCCCAGCAGGGCTGGGGTGCAAGCAACACTCCAGCAGGGTCAGTAAGCAGGATCACCGGAGCAGGGCCGGGGCAAGGTGGATCACCCAAAGAAAATGCGATCGTCTGTTAGCGGGTCAGTATGACATCACCCAGCAGGGTCAGTGTTGTGATCGCCCAGCAGGGCGTTGTGTCACCAGCAGTGGTTGGTCAGTGCTGTGACTACCCAGCAGGGTCAGTAAGCAGACTACCCAGCAGGGTCAGTGTTGTGATCATTACCCAGCAGGGTCAGTAAGGTGACTACCCAGCAGGGTCAGTGTTGGGATTGCCCAGCAGGGCGTTGCCACCCAGCAGGGCCGTGCTGGTGATCGTCTGCAGGAAATGCGCGAACAACAGCAGAGCTAGTAGCAGGATCACTCCAGCAGGGTCAAAAGGTGATCTGGCAGTCAAAAGGCACGCCCGCCAGGGCCAGTGCCAGGACTGTTCAGCAGTCAGTGTTGCGGATCACTCCAGCAGGGACAGCAAGCAGACCCGCAGGGTCAGTGTTGCATCACCCAGCAGGTCAGTGCCAGCCACCCAGCAGCCAGGCGACCACCCAGGGCTGCGTTGTGATCACTCCACCAGGGTCAAAAGGTCACCCACAGGGTCAGTGTTGCGATCATCTGAAAGACGGCCAATGTTGTGGAATTACCCCAGCAGGGTCAGTGTTGTGACTGTTCTTGACCAGGCCGTTGTCACCCAGCAGGGAAACAGTGTTGCATCACTCCACAGATCACTCCAGCAGGGAAATAAAGGTGATCACCCAGCACGGCCAATGCTGTGGATCACTCCGGCAGACCACCAGGACAAACGGCAGGGTCAGGTTGTAGACGCCACCCAGCATTTGCCAATGTTGTGATCATCCAGCAGGTCAGTAAGGGTGACTACCTGAAAGCAGGGTCAGCAAGGCCACCATGGTGGCCAAAAGTTGTCACTCCAGCAGGGCTGTGTTGTGATCAGCAGGGCTAAAGCCAAACCACCAGCAGGGTCACTGTGTTGAAGGCCACTCAGGCTCAGTGTTGCTACCCAGCACAGCGTGATCACTCCAGCAGGGTCAGTGTTGTGGGAATTACCTGCCAGGGCCAAAGGTATCACCTGCAGCAAGTCAGTGTTGGGTGATCACTCCAGCAGGTCAGTACAGACTGCCCAGCAGGGAGCCCAGGTGTTGTGGACTACCAACAAAATGCTGACTACTCAGCAGGGCTGCAAGGTGATCACCCAGCAGGTCAGTAAGGTGATCATCAGTGAACAGTGTTGTGATCACCCACCAGGAAGCCGCGTTGTGATCACCCAGCATGGGTCAGTGTTATTAACACCCAGCAGTGGGCCAGTAAGGTTATCACTCCAGCAGGGCTGCGTTGTCATCACCCAGCAGTGGTCAGTGTCAGACTACCCAGCAGGGCCAGTAAGGCGGTCAACACCCAGCAGGTCAGCGAACACTCCAGCAGGGTCAGTGCTGGTGACTACTCCAGCAGGGTCAAAGTTGCACCACCCAGCAGGGCCGCAGCAGGATTGCCCAGCAGGGCCAAAGTTATTACCACTCCAGCAGGCTGGGGTACAGCACTGCCCAGCAGGTCAGTACAGGCTTACTCAGGCAGGTCAGTGCTGGTGATCACTCCAGCAGGCTCAGTGTTGTGATCACTCCAGCAGGTCAGTGTTGTGATCACCCAGCAGGGTCAGTACAGGACTACTCCAGCAGGTCAGTGTTGTGATCAAACAGCAGGGTCACTGCGTTGTGGCCACTCCAGCAGGGTCAGTGGTTGTGATTGCTCCAGCAGGGCTGCGTTGTGATCACCTGCAGAGTCGTGTTGTGATCACCCAGCAGTGGTCAGTGTGGGACTACCCAGCAGGGTCAGTGTTGCATCGCCCAGCAGGGCTGCCAGGATCACTCCAGCAGGGGTCAGTGCTGTGATTACCCAGCAGGAAGCCGGGTGTTGTGATCACCCAGCAGGCCGCAAGCAGATCATTCTGCAGGCCAGGCCACTCCAGCAGGTCAAGCAGATCACTCCAGCAGGGTCAGAGGCAGATCACTCCACCAGGTCAGTGTTGTCACCTCCCAAAGAGGGATGTGTTGTAATCACTCCAGCACGCAACAATGTTGTGATCATCCAGTGTGGTTAAAAGCAGATCACCTTGCACCAGGTCAGTGTTGTCACCCAGCAGGGTCAGTGGACTACCTTGAAGACGGCCAATGTTGTGATCACCCAGTAGGTCAGTAAGGTATCACCAGCAGGGCTGTTGTCATCACTCCAGCAGGGTCAGTGTTGTCATCACTCCAGCAGGCCGTGTTGTCACTACCCAGCAGGGCCAGTGTTGTGACTGATTCAGCAGGGTCAGTGTTAGGCCACTCCAGCAGGGGTCAGTTGCATCACTCCAGCAGGGCCGGTGTTGTGACGCCTGCCAGGTCAGTGTTGTCACTACCGCAGTGGCCTAAAAGGCTGTATCACCCAGAAAGCAGGGTCAAAAGCCGGTGATCACTCCAGCAGGGTCAGTGTTGTCATCACTCCAGCAGGGTCAGTGTTGTCAACACCAGCAGGGTCAGTGTTGTCAACACCCAGCAGGCCAAGCACGCCCACCCAGCAGGGCTGCAAGCCAGGCCACTCCAGCAGGCTGCAAGGTGATCACTCCAGCAGGTCAGTGTTGGTGGACTACTCCACAGGTCAGTAAGCAGGACCCATCCAGCAGGGTCAGTGCCAGCCAATACTCCAGCAGGGGTCAGTGTTGTGATCACTCCAGCAGGGCCAGTGTTGTCATCACTCCAAAGTAGGGGTCAGGCAGACTACTCCACAGGGCCAGTGCTGTGACTAACTCCAGCAGGGCTGCACAGACCACTCCACAGGGTCAGTGTTGTGACTACTCCAGCAGGGTCAGGCCATCATCACCCAGCAGGGTCAGTAAGGTCATCACCCGAAGAGGGCCAGTGGTGGCATCACTCCAGCAGGGTCAGTAAGCAGACTACTCCAGCAGTCAGTGCTGTGACTACCCAGCAGGATCAGTGTTGTCACTACCCAGAAACAGTGTGCCAGGCCACCCAGCAGGGTCAGTGCCAGATCACTCAAGCAGGGCCAGTGCTAGGATCACCTGGCAGGCCAGGCACCACTCCAGCAGGGTCAGTGTCAGGATCGTCCAGCAGGGAGTCAGTGTTGTGATCACTCCAGCAGGGTCAGGTTGTGATCACTCCAGCAGGAAGTTGGGGTGTTGTGACCACTCCAGGGTCAGTGGCCAGACTGACTCCACACGGCCAATGTTGTGATCAATTCACAGGTCAGTTGTGATCACCCCAGCAGGGTCAGGTGCTGCATCACTCCACGCCACTGCCAGATCACCCCAAGAAAGGTCAAAGCAGACTACTCCAGCAGGGTCAGTGCTGTCACTACTCCAGCACGAAGCCAATGTTGTGACTACTCCAGCAGTCAGTGCTAGACTACCCAGCAGGGTCAGTGCTGTCATCACCCAGCAGGGCTGGGGCAAGGTGGCCACCCAGCAGGGTCAAGGTTGTGACCACCTGCCAGGCCAGGCCAGGATCACTCCAGCAGGGTCAGTGCTAGACCACCCAGGGCCAGTGCTGTCACCCAGGCCAGTGCCAGACCACCTCAGCAGGGGTCAGTGTTGTCATCACCCAGCAGGGTCAGTGTTGTCACCCAGCAGGGTCAGTGCTGGCTACCACTCCAGCAGGGTCAGTGGGCAGGATCACTACCCAGCAGGGCTGGATCACCCAGCATCGGCTAATATTGGGTATCACCCAGCAGTGGCTCACAAGCGATCACCCAGGAGGTCAGCAGCGTGACGCCACCCCAGCAGGGCTTGCAGGCCACCCAGCAGAGTCAGTGTTGTGACCACTCCAGCAGGGCCAGGTTAATACCACCCAGCAGGGTCAGCAGCATCACTCTACAGGGTCAGTGTTGTGATCACCCAGCACAGGGCCCAGTACAGATCACCCAGCAGGGTCAAAAGGTTACCACCCAGCAGGGCCAGTGTTGTGATCACCTGTGTCAGTGCTGTGATCACCCAGCAGGTCAGTGTTGTCATCACTCCAGCAGGGCTGCAAGCCAGCCACTCCAGCAGGGTTAGTAGTTGTGATCACCCAGCAGGGCTGGGGTGTTGTCATCACTCTGCAGGGCTGGGGGTTGTCATCACCCCAGCAGGGGCAGGCTGGTTACCTGCACAGGGTCGTGTTGTCACCCAGCAGGGCTGGGGTGTTATTACTACCCAGCAGAGTGTTGTGACTACCCAGCAGGGTCTGTGTCAGGATCACTCCAGCAGGGTCAGTGTTGTGTCATCCAGCAGGGTCAGGTGTGATCTCCAGGGTGTGTTGTGCGGGAGTGATCACTCCAGCAGGTCAGGGTCACTCCAGCAGGTCAGTGCAGACTCCAGCAGGGTCAGTGTTGTGCACTCCAGCAGGTGCCAGGATCATCCAGCAGGGTCAGTGTTGTGATCACTCCAGCAGGGCAGTGTGATCACGGGTGTTGTGATCACCCAGCAGGGTCAGTGTGTATCCAGGGGTTCTCCAGCAGGGTCAGTGTTGTGATCACCCAGCAGGGTCAGGGATCACCCAGCAGGGTCAGTGTTGTGATCATCCAGCAGGGTCAGGTGTGATCACTCCAGCAGGGTCAGTGTTGTGATCACCCAGCAGGGTAGTTGTGATCACCAGTCAGTGTGTCGGTCGGTTGTGACCAGCAGGCATGTTGTGATCACTCCAGCAGGCGTGTTGACTCCCAGCAGGTCAGTGTTGTCACCGCAGGGTCAGTGTTGTGATCACTCCAGCAGGGCAGTGTTGTGATCATCACCCAGCAGGGTCAGTGTTGTGATCACCCAGCAGGGTCAGTGTTGTCATCACCCAGCAGGGTCAGGGGGTCATACTCCAGCAGGGTCAGTGTTGGATCACTCCAGCAGGGTCAGTGGCCTCCAGGGGTCAGTGTTGTGATCACCCAGGGTCAATGTTGTGATCACTCAGGGTGTGTCACCCAGCAGGGTCCTCCAGAGGGTCAGGTTGTGATCACTCCAGCAGGGTCAGTGTTGTCATCACTCCAGCAGGGTCAGGTTGCACACCCAGCAGGGTCAGTGTTGTCACCACTCCAGCAGGGTCAGTTGTGATCACTCCAGCAGGGCCGGTCAGTGTTGTGATCACTCCAGCAGGGCAGTGTTGTGATCACTCCAGCAGGGTCAGTGTTGTGATCACCCAGCAGGGTCAGTGTTGTGATCACTCCAGCAGGGCTGTGTTGTGATCACTCCAGGGGCGTCTCCACAGCACTCCAGCGGTGGACCCAGCAGTCAGTGTTGTGATCACCCAGCAGGGTCAATGGGTCATCACCCAGCAGGGTCAGTGTTGTCATCACTCCAGCAGGGTCAGTGTTGTGATCACTCCAGCAGGGTGAGTGTTGTGATCACTCCAGCAGGGTCAGTGTTGTGATCACTCCAGCAGGGTCAGTGTTGTCACTACTCCAGCAGGGTCAGTGCCCAGGGGGGGATCCAGCAGGGTCAGTGTTGTGATCACCCAGCAGGGTCAGTGTTGTGATCCGGTCAGTGTTCAGGGTGTGTTCACCCAGCAGGGCCAGTGTTGTGATCCCAGCAGGTAGTGTGTGTGATCACTCCAGCAGGCCAGTGTTGATCACTCCAGCAGGGTCAGGTTGTGATCACCCAGCAGGGTCAGGGTTGGGGGGTGTGGTGGTGGGGGTGGGTGGTGTTGTCACTCCAGCGGGCAGTGTTGTGACTACCCAGCAGGGGTGTTGTCATCACTCCAGCAGGGTCAGTGTTGTCACCGTCACCCAGCAGGGTCAGTGTTGTGATCACTCCAGCAGGCCAGGGATCACTCCAGCAGGGCGTGTGGCCACTCCAGCGTGTTGTGATCAGGGCATGTGTATCACCCAGCAGGGTCAGTGGGATCACTCCAGCAGGGTCAGTGTTGTGATCACTCCAGGCAGTGTTGTGATCACTCCAGCAGGGTCAGTGGTCACCCCAGGGTGCGTGATCACTCCAGCAGGGTCAGTGTTGTGATCACTCCAGCAGGGTCAGTGTTGTTACCACCCAGCAGGGTCAGTGTTAGGCCACTCCAGCAGGGTAGTGTTGTGATCACTCCAGCAGGGTCAGTGTTGTCATCACTCCAGCAGGGCCAGTGTCATCACCCAGCAGGGCAGTGTTGTCATCACTCCAGCAGGGTCCAGAGTCGGTTCACTCCAGCAGGGCGGTGGTCCCAGCAGGTCAGTGTGTGATCACCCAGCAGGGTCAGTTCTCCAAGTGCCCACAGGGGGTTACCCGCAGGGTCAGTGTGTACTACCCAGCAGGGTCAGTGTGTGACTACTCCAGAGGGTCAGTGTTGTGATCACTCCAGCAGGAGCATGGTCAGTGTTGTCATCACCCAGCAGGGTCAGTGTTGTGATCACCCAGCAGGGTCAGTGTTGTGATCACTCCAGCAGGTCAGTGTTGTGATCACCCAGCAGGGGATACTCCAGAGGGTCAGTGTTGCATCACTCCAGCAGGGTCAGTGTTGTGATCTCACCCAGGAAGGTCAGTGTGACCCAGCAGGGTCAGTGTTATCACTCCAGCAGGGTCAGTGTTGTGATCACTCCAGCAGGTCAGTGTGTTGTGATCACTCCAGCAGGGGTCAGTGTTGTCACTCAGGGGTCAGTGTTGTGAGTGATCACTCCAGCAGGGTCAGTGTTGTGATCACTCCAGGCGGTGTTGATCACCAGCAGGGTCAGTGTTGTGATCCCAGCAGGTCGTGTGATCACTCCACAGGTCAGTGTTGTGATCACGCAGGCAGTTGTGTACTCAGCAGGGGTCAGTTCACCCAGCAGGGTCAGTGCAGGTCACTCCAGCAGGTTGGATCACTCCAGCAGGGTCAGTGTTGTGATCACTCCAGCAGGTCAGTGTTGTGATCCAGCAGGTGCAGGATTACCCAGCAGGGTCAGTGTTGTGATCACTCAGCAGGGTCAGTGTTGTGATCACCCAGCAGGGGTCGGGTCAGTGTGTACCACTCCAGCAGGGTGTGTTGTCATCACTCCAGCAGGGTACAGTGTTGTGTAGCAGGGTGGATCCCCAGCAGGGCAGTGTTGTGTACTCCAGCAGGGTCAGTGTTGTGATCACTCCAGCAGGGTCGTGCTATCACTCCAGCAGGTCAGTGTTGTGGGGACCGCAGGGTCAGTGTTGTCATCGCAGGGTCAGTGGTTCACTCCAGCAGGGTCAGTGTTGATCACTCCAGCAGGAGTGTGTGTCCCAGCAGGGTCAGTGTTGTCACACCAGCAGGGTCATGTTGTCATCACCCAGCAGGGGTCGTGTTGTGATCACTCCAGCGGGGGGGTTGTGATCATCCAGCAGGCAGGGTCAGTGTTGTCATCACCCAGGTCAGTGTCACCCAGCAGTCGTGTCGGCCATCCTGCAGGGTCAGTGTTGGATCACTCCAGCAGTCAGTGTTGTGATCACCGGGTCGTGTTGTCTCCAGCAGGGTGTTGTGATCACCCAGCAGGGTCAGTGTTGTGATCACTCCAGCGGTCAGTGTTGTGACTACCCAGCAGGGTCAGTGTTGTGATCACTCCAGCAGGTCAGTGTTGTCACCCAGCAGGGTCAGTGCTGTCATCACTCCAGCAGGTCAGTGTTGTGATCACCCAGCACGGCCAATGCGATCACTCCAGCAGGGTCGTTGTGATCACCCAGCAGGGTCAGTGTTGTGATCACTCCAGCAGGGGTCAGTGTTGTGATCACCCAGCAGGGCCAGTGTTGTGTCACTCCAGCAGGGCTGTCATCACCCAGCAGGGTCAGGTTGTGATCACTCCAGCAGGGTCAGTGTTGTGATCACCCAGCAGGGTCAGTTGGATCACTCCAGCAGGGGTCAGTGTTGTGATCACCCAGCAGGGTCAGTGTTGTGATCACCCAGCAGGGTCAGTGTTGTCACCCAGCAGGGCAGTGTTGTCACCCAGCAGGGTCTGTGTTGTCACTCCAGCAGGGCAGTGTTGTGATCACCCAGTAGGGGTCAGTGTTGATCACCCAGCAGGGTCAGGTTGGATCATTCCAGCAGGGTGGGTGTTGTGACCAGCAGGGTCAGTGTTGTCACTCCAGCAGGGTCAGTGTTGTCACCCAGCAGGGCCAGTGTTGTGATCACCCAGCAGGGTCAGTGTTGTGATCACTCCAGCAGGGGTCAGTGTTGTGATCACTCCAGCAGGGTCAGTGTTGTGATCACCCAGCAGGGTCAGGCGGATCACTCCAGCAGGGTCAGTGGGACTACCCAGCAGGGTCAGTGTGATCACCCAGCAGGGTCAGTGTTGTGATCACCCAGCAGGGTCAGTGTTGTGATCACTCCAGCAGGGTCAGTGTTGTGATCACTCCAGCAGGGTCAGTGTTGTGATCACTCCAGCAGGGTCAGTGTTGTGATCACTCCAGCAGGGTCAGTGTTGTGATCACTCCAGCAGGGTCAGTGTTGTGATCACTCCAGCAGGGTCAGTGTTGTGATCACTCCAGCAGGGTCAGTGTTGTCATCACTCATGCAGGGCCACACGAAGCCACTAACCGATCAAAAGGGTTCCCCTCACATGTCTTACAGGATAATTACTCCTTCAACTCTAATGAAACATTGACTACAGAGAATCAACGTGACTCTAGGTATTTCGAGACAGAATACATACAGACCACACACCCGGATATGTGTCACACACATCCGGGTACTTTGTCACGCTCAGTCATCGCTTCGAGACAAAATGAAATATACGAGTATAATACGCAGTAACTGCCACACAAAGAACAGGGAGTGAAGTTGCATATTAAAGAATTCTTATGAAATTACAACATTCTCACCAATTCAGCGTCTGTCTAACAGTTTATTTAGAGAAAAAATAGACATAGAAGATGAATGTGATATCATCTTCGTGATACTGAATTTTAGGCTCTCCTTGTTCACTAGTACTGCATTTGGGATTCTCAGATTTCCGTACGCCTAATATTCTTTTCTTTCATCTTCTTAATTATTCCTTACACTCATTAGCACAGTTTGTCCATTGTGGGAAGAGAATCGTCCCTTTCCGTTCGGTTTACTTATTGGTACAGTTGCAGAAATGTGTTCCTACACCCCTATGGTAGCCCGTGTCCCCAAACGGCCAACCTGTATGACCTATAGCAAACCTATCCACCAATCACGTCACCTGTTACACGACCAATACCCATTCATTCATAAATAGTGATCTACTACTGCGACGGTTCTGTTTGGAGACACGGGTTACCACAGGGGGCGTAGGAACACATTTCTACAACTGTACCGGTTGGGCTAAAAATTCCTTAAGTGAGCTCAGATGTCTTGAACCAGCCGTGGTCATGGTCGTTGAGATATATTTACGCTACCTGTGTTAGAGCTTACAATTAGACGATAATTCCCCAGCAGGGTCCCCCCTCCCCTCACAACAACAACTAGGGAGCACCGTGCATGACCCAGGCCAGTATGTCATGAGGCCCACCCAGCGCTGCCGCAGATTTCTGCAGCATTAATAAAGCTGACTGTCAGCTTGATTAATGTGCCGCGCACACACCGCTTCTAGTTCTACCTGTTTAGTATACTTATGAAGCACAAAGGTCTTGGGCGTTTAGGTCTCAGTCGCCGTTTTAGTCACCCTTGGTCTCAGATTTATACTCGAGACCTTTGGAGACCACAAAAATATTTATTAATTTTCGGGTTTGTTGGGAACCAGTGTTCGATTTGTTAGATTCGGGTTGAGGTAGTGACATTTATCTCATCTCAGGTCAATATCTATATCCTCAACCTGAGGTATTTTCTGGTTCACGGTCACTTTTCTTAGGAAAGGTAACTCACACTCACACTTGCAATCCTCAATTATTTATCAGTTTACATGTGCTAGCTGTAGGGCAGCATATATAGGTAAAACAAAAAGACGCATCCACCTCATTCAGCTATCCATAACCACGCCCACCAACATGACCACCCGTTCTCAGTCTGGCTTCTCAGTTCTTGGCAGGAGCAACAGTGAGATGGACCTCCTCATAATGGAAGCCTTGTATCAATACAAAGTAAAGCCATCCATCTGTGATATGGCTTCCTGTGAATTGTTGTGTTTTTCTCACTAAGGCTCGTCTCAGTTAAGGTAATACCTCCTGTATGTTTAAAACCTGTTCTGTTTTTAGTTTTGTACTTAGGTCTACCGTCAGTTTTAGTGACTATAAATTGTAATGGTATGTTACTTTGAAAAGTTTTTCGGAAGGTTTTGTTATGAAT
Source organism: Homarus americanus (assembly GCF_018991925.1). Classification (NCBI taxonomy): domain Eukaryota; kingdom Metazoa; phylum Arthropoda; class Malacostraca; order Decapoda; family Nephropidae; genus Homarus; species Homarus americanus. The sequence continues at coordinate 264,512 of NW_024744357.1, read as the reverse complement.
AATGTTTCGTGTTTTATCTTTGTTTTTATTTTTTAAATGCTTGTCTGTTATCTAAACTCTGCTGAGGAAAAATACTTTTCCGATACGTTACCAAATAACAAAAACCCAATATAAGTCAAGATGTGTGTTTTCCCTAGTTCTCCTCTTTATTATTATTATTATTATTATTATTATTATTATTATTATTATTATTATTATATATATATATATATATATATATATATATATATATATATATATATATATATATATATATATATATATATATATATTTATATATACACGAATAAAGGCCAATAACCTACTTCAAATTTCACCTGTAAAGGGAAGAGTAAAAAATGCCTCGACTCCACGCATGCTCTTCATAGTGTGTGGTGACGTAAACATACATCTCAAGTCTTATCTGGAAGAGTTCTTACATAAGCCAGCCGCAGTGACCCTCCGTGTCGCCTATAGAAACTTTGCCTCAGAGGTTTGGATTATATCTTATGTAAACGAATTAATTTTCTCGCACGCTATCTACAATTCCTTCATTATCACGGAAGACCTGTTCCCTCCCGTCATTGCACTGATGGGACGTCAGGAGTATCCCTTTCAGGGATTTTCAGACGTTCGTGCAAAAAAACTTCCTCTGTCTTAGTGGAGATATGAGAACGTATTAAAAAAGTCACTTAGTGGAGATAGTTTTCCACCCCCTCTACTGAATATAATCACCTGGCGTTAACAAAATAAAATATTAAAAGTGGCGCCCTGTAGTGAAAGGGTTGCTGCGGCACAGAGTTGGGCTTATGAAAATACATTTCGCTGAGTGTTTAGTATAACTAGACGGGGTCTCGTATCACCAGACAAAGGGAAAAATAAATGTAAGAGTCTTAGAACATAAGAACATAAGAAAATAAGAAGTCTGCAATAGGCCGGTTGGCCTGTGCATGGCAGCTCCTGTCGAGAGTTACTACCACTCTCTATCATCCTTGTATCTATCCAGCCTCCTTTTGAAACTTTCCAGCGTTCCAGCACTTACTACAAAGTTGCTAAGCTTTTGTTTCACTCGTCCACCACCCTATTTGTGAACCAGTTCCTTCCTATCTCCCTCCTAAACCTAAACTTATCCAACTTAAATTCGTTGCTCCGAATCCTATCCTGCTCGGATATTATAAGAACTTTATCTATATCCCCTTTATCGATTCCTTTCACCCACTTAAATACTTCTATCATATCTCCCCACACTCTTCGTCTCTCTAGGGAATGCAAGTTCAGTTTCTTTAACCTATCCTGATATGGAAGGTTTCTAAGTCCCGGAATCATTTTCGTCATTCTTCGCTGCACCGACTCTAGTGAATTGATATCCATTCTATAATAAGGGCACCAGAACTGAACCGCAGAATCGAGGTGCGGCCTGACTAGCGCAAGATATAGTTGCAATAAGAACTCTGCACTCTTATTACTTACACTTCTAGATATAAAACCCAATACTCTGTTTGCCATATTTCGAACAATAACGCACTGTTTTCTAGGCCGTAGGACCAGGCTTACAAGTACCCCTAGGTCTCTTTCACAAGTCGACTTCTCTAGATTGATGTTGTTAAGGCTGTATACATTGACAGTATTTGTTCTTCCAATATTAAGTACGCTGCACTTGCTGGTGTTGAATTTCATTTGCCATTTTTCAGACCACCCCTGCAGTTTATTTAGATCCTCCTGTAGTGCATTTGCATCCTGCCCTGAATTAATCTGCCGCCCTATTTTGGTGTCATCCGCAAACTTGCTTATGTCGCTGATCCCAGTACCTAGATCGTTTATGTAGATTATGAACAAGAGTGGGCCTAGTACTGACCCCTGGGGAACCCCACTGGTCACACAGCCCCACTCAGATTTAACACCATCTACGCTGACCCTCTGCGTTCTATCGGTGAGCCATGATTTTATCCAATTTAAAACTTTCCCCTCGATACCATGAGCTTTAATTTTTCTCAGAAGCCTCTGATGCGGTACTCTGTCAAATACTTTGCTAAAGTCTAAGTAAATAACATCGTAATTTTCGTCATTATCTACTACCTCGAAGACTTTCCTAAAAAACGTCAGCAGATTTGTTAGACAAGATTTTCCCTTTGTAAACCCATGTTGAGAATCGTAGATTAATTTGCTTTTCTCTAAATGCGATCGGATGCTATCTACTATAATTGATTCAAGAAATTTCCCCACTACTGACGTCAAACTGATCGGCCGGTAATTTGACGCTGATGCTCTGTCTCCCTTTTTGAATATGGGTACTACATTTGCCTGTTTCCACAAGTCTGGCACAACTCCCATGTCTAATGATTTTGTAAATAAATTTACGAGGGGTCCGCTAATCTGTTCCTTACACTCTTTCAAGACTCGAGGGAAAATTTCATCCGGCCCTGGGGATTTTGTCTTCTTTAGTTTATTTATCCTCTTAAGAACATCCTCTTTTCTGATAGTGATATTCTTTAATTTCTCTTCTTCCTTTCCCCTTTCAGAGTCTGTGACCAGATCATCTCACAGACGGATTAGCAACAGTGACATCAAACAGCAACCGTGAGAGATGCGTCACCACTTCTTAAAGAAACAGACGCTTTTAAATTATTGTCATGTTTAACAACATATTGTAGTAAGTAGTACGTCTAAGGGGTGGGGGGGGGAGGAGGTACCCCCTTTGTACTCACACACGTGGAGGTCACATGTCACCACAATCAATGCGAATACCTGCTAAACGCTTGGCTGATGACTACAGTAACTTGATCTACTGGGACATATGACTACAGTAACATGATCTGCTGGTGACTTATGACCACAATAACATGATCGACTGGTGACTTATGACCACAATAACATGATCTGCTGGTGACTTATGACCACAATAACATGATCTACTGGTGACTTATGACCACAATAACTTAACCAAATTGAAGGTAACTTTTCCCATAATCAGGTCAAGCTACGTGTATGTTTTAATTCACTGACAAACTCGCGGGAAGAAATAAAATATATAAAAGAATAAAATATAAAGAACACGCACATAGTACCACTGATTTACTCTTTGAAGCTGAGTGAACTACCTACCCACAGTTGCCGTGTGGCTGGTGGTCGCGTGATTCACACAGGCTCGGCTTCAACGGTTCTCATGTAACGTGTAAAAACCAATGATCGCAATCTAGGAATATACTGTATATATATATATATATATATATATATATATATATATATATATATATTCAACACCTCACCCGGCCAGGATTCGAACCCACGGCCCCATGACTGTGACCGGGGAACGCTTCCTCTGGACCACCAGGATACTACAAGCAGTCCTAGACTCTGTTATATTTCACACAAAGCCTGTTCAACGAGCTTATGGCGCCGTGAACCTCTAATGGGGACTACCCTTATAGTGGTGGTCCAGAGGAAGCATTCCCCGGTCACAGTCATGGGCTCGTGGGCCGTGGGTTCGAATCCTGGTGGGGTGAGGTGTTGATTATGTGTAGAAGTCCGCGCGCATTATTGGGCTAATGAAATATATATATATATATATATATATATATATATATATATATATATATATATATATATATATATATATATATATATATAAATATATGTATATATATTATAAAGTCTTTAAATTATGCACAACATAACAATACAATTAAGAAGATTTTCCTATATTATATAAGAGACTAAATTTTTTACGTTTACAGCAACAGTCCTACAGAAAGTTACGGTCAACTCCTTTATATTTCTTTAGTCATTGTCGAAATTTTCCATTAAAGTGAACAGGAACTTGAACTTTGGGGTAAAGTTTTAGCACACCAGTTAGAAAACAAACCACAAAAACAAAAGTCATCAACACTCGGCCTGAGGTATGAGGTCATCAACAATCAGGAGGTCCACAGCGCTTAATGAGGGAGGTCAAAATTTTACCTCGATATCTTTACAAAACATAAATAACAATTTATATGGTAGTAGTAGGTAGTAGGCAGCTCTCAAAAAGGGAGGTACTACCGCCTGGGAAGATATTGGAAGCATAATGTGTTGTCCAATGGTAGACCCTGCTGCCATATGGCATCAAAAAAAAATGTGACCAAGTCCCAGGTTGCTGATCTGAATTTCTGCCTCATTTACACACACTTGCAGGGTCTCAATTGTTTCTCTTACTGTGACAACACAACGTACATGTCTCACTCTCGATATTATTGTTTTTGTCTCTTTATCATTATTATCATTATCATTACCATCATTATTATTATCAACATTAATTATATTTCTTTTATTAATTTTATTGGTATTATTAATATTTTCTTTTATTATAATTGTTATTTATTTCCATCTATTTTATTAATTTCATTATTATTGTTATTATTATTATTATTATTATTATTATTATTATATTATATTTTCACCCCCCAGGCCTTCATGTGGGTCATTAAAAATGACCTGTGCCTGGGTGGGCTAATGCCCGTAAGAAAAAAAAATCTATAAATGAATAAAAAAATAAATAAATAAAAGGCTACGAAAATTAATACAGTTATGAACCTTATGCCTACACACTCCCTGGCAGCTGAGTTGCTGACCACACAGTCGCCACACAACACGCTGGTCTGGGAGGTACTCTTTCCCCAAAACTTGCATCTTATACATAAATATCTATTTTTTTCTGACGAACTAAATTCATTCAACGATTGGCCCTAATTGGGCAATTATATGATTATCTTCATTGACTGTAAATTAAAATCCTAACCTATGATTACTCTTCAAAAAACCTGGAACAGACGACAATCTGCCCTTCCTCCGTCCCTCAGCTGCTGTCATCACAAACCTGGTCAGGTCTCATGTTTTATGCCGCAGATATTATATATCCATTAAATCTAAATTATTGTATCCTTAATCATCGTGTTGGAGTCAAGTTTCTTCTTCTGAGCCTCACATATATTTTTATGTATACTTTACTAATTTGGAAGAACTTCATCCATAAATTGCCATTTTCTTCTACATCATCGTCGACCCTTCTTCGGGGTTTCAACTAAAAAAAATCAATCAATCAATAAGGTCTGTTATACCAGGACGACCCACTTATGCCTTTTTTTCACTCATTGGTTCCTTCTACATAAGTCAAGAAGCGCCGAGGGTGTGTAGCGATGAAACCACAAATTTGTAAATCATAAATAAAAACACACATCCTGCGGAAAATTCGTGGAGAAAAAACAACAACATATTTTGGAGCCTGAGAAATATTACAATAATTTTCAACTAGGAAGATTCCCATCACAACACAAGTCCGCCAGCGTCCACTGTTGACCGTGAACGTTGACCTTGAAAATGAATCGATTTCTCTCTAGCCTAGCCAATATCTCAACCATCTACCATTTCAATTAAAATCAGTAAACTCTTTTTCTTTTTAAAGTTTTGCTGATAGTGAAGTGTATTGTATAGCCTTGCGTCCTACAAATAAAGAGCAAATTATGTATTTCTAACTATGAAAATAGTCTTATGGAACGTTCGTCGTCGTTGTTGTTGTTAGAGAAACTTCAACTGCCGGGGGTCATTAAACACCAAGCGCAAATCTCACTAGTTTCTCACAACTAACAACTTTAAAATCAATGAGGTGAAACAAAGGTTATGTTATGTTATGTGGTTCTCAACCTGGGAGCCATGGCCCCCAAGGGAGCCACGGCAAGAATTTAGGGGAGCCACGGCGCGCGGTTATAAATTGTAGTTTCCAAATAATGTTGGGAGTCTGAATTAAACAAAACTTGTATTACTTATTTTGACTTGGAAGAAGAGAATTTTCATTCATTTTTGTCATTTTGTTTAATCATAACGACAATACAATTTTAATATTTACATACTCTGGTGATATTTTTTTTTTTTTTTACTGATAAAATTTAAGATTTCACAGGTCCAGTCCCTGTCTGTGTGACAGGCGCTGGACCGAGCTGCTGAACTGACTTGTTCAGTACGTGTCCGTGTGTCATCCCTTTGCAAGTGGAGATAGGACCGAATGATCTCAGTCTGGCATGGGATACCATCACGAAAACAGTTGAGTGTATTGTCTCTGAACCATATATTGTGTTTGAGCTTGACTCAAGCATAATATACTCCGTAATTGGTGTTACTTATTTTGTTTCATAATTCATGTGGTCGCTGCTTTACGTGGGTGAAATATTTGTACACTTCCTTTATTAATTATTTCCTTATTTATTGGTGCCATTGTTGTTCATACTCATTCTTTAGTTATATAATTCTACCATTTTCAGTGCTAAATTGGTATGACTCACTATTCTTCTCATTCTTCCAAGTTGGGCAGTGCTTGTCAAAGGAGGCGTGTTCTTGCTTACAGGAAGTACACTTCAGCTTGTTAGCTTGAGTGTGAATGTTTACCTGTGTGCATGTTTGTGTATGACTGTATGTGTGAGTGCATGGGCGTGTTATGTATGTGAATGTGTGTGTGTGTTTGCCATTCTAACTCTTGTCCTATTTATCTGTCCTTCTTTATCATTCTTTAGTCTTTATCACTTGTCTGTCTGTTCTGGGAGAAAAATGAAGGAGGCCACGAGGAGGTTGAAAATTCCTCAAGAGGGGAATGGTGTGAAAAAGGTTGAGAACCACTGGTCTAGACGTTAGGTTAAGTTAGGTAGCGTTAGAGGTTAGGTTAGGTTAGGTTTGATTAGTGTTTAGGTAAGGCAACAGCTAGAGGTTAGTTTATATAAAAGATAGGTTACAGGTTAGATTAAGTTTGAGGTTAAGTACAGCACAGTGGATGGTAGATCTGTGGAACACTCTATTAACCAAAGCTGTGGAATCCAGAACAGTAAGGGACTTCAAAATGTCCCTAAGCCAAGACAAAACTATCAAGCAGGATCCTACACAAGCCACTGGCCTCCTTCCCTCGGCATGGCCACCTCTAGTTGGGTGGCCATTAGGTAAATACTGCTCTCCCTAATAACAAATGCTGCGTTATTTTACCTTTACTGCTATTATTTCTTTACTCTATTTCTCTTTTCACATGATTTCGGTTTTATTCTTTATTTCTTGCTCTTTCTCTTCCTTTCTTCATTCTTTATAGTAGAGAGAGAGAGGAGTGAGGAATGTGACTAGTAGAAGTCACATGAATCACAATACGCCAGTTTGGCTACCGTCATTTCGTGTTAACTGATGGTGGAAAAAATGTCGCACAGATCTCGCGACCCCGGTGCTGGCTGAAACGACAAGATAATGACGGCGTTATCTCCCTTATTATGGGGGGGGGGGAGAGGACAACCCTCGCTGGCTTGTCACTGGTGGTGTAATTTAAGAATGTGGAGAATATTTCTGTGCGACTATAACCTGCAGTCTACAAGATATTTAGGTTAGGTTAGGTTAAGTTAGGTTAGACTAAAGATAACTTAATAATTTTGTAGACCGCACGCTATAGTAGCATCAATATTTCTGCCAATTTTTTGCATAGGTAATTCTCCCGGGGAGGGGGGGGGGGGGTAATATTATGTATAATTTAGTTAAAATGTTTGTATTCGGCAGCTATATATAACAGAGCATATTTTTTGCGATTGTAGTTTTATTTCCAAAATACTTTTCCTATATTTTTATAATATATTATCAAAACGACTCAAAGTCTGACAATGGATTTTTACTGAGGATTGTGAACATTAATAGCTAAGGTGTTTAAGTTAGTACTGTAAGGTAGATCACACACTAGGCATCATCCAGTAGAAACAAAGTGAGATCTGGTCAGGAGCGTCGAGCACAGGGACCTTCATGACCCAGGGAGGCGACAGGAATACCCAATGGAGCAAATTTTATGTAATCTTATGACTAATGCCAAACTAACATACTGGGCAGTCCCGTTTACACCCAATCCATATCGCTCATATATTTGAAGCTATCCAGAGTATTCGAGTTAATGATGATGTTTGGTAACTTGTTCCACTACTCTATTTCCAAACCAATGTTTACTTATCTCACACCAAAATCTAAATTTGTCTAATTTAAAACCATTGCTACGAGTTCGCTCCTGGTTGGATAGTTTGAGTATCTTTGTTGTATCACATTTGTTCAACCCTGACTTCCATTTATACACCTCTATCATATCGCCCTTCACTTTACGTCTCTCGAGGGAGTGCAAATTAAGATGCTTTAACCTGTCTCTGTACTCAAGGTTCCTAATGCCCGGGATTAGTCTTGTCATTCTCCTTTGAATTTTTCTCGGGATTCTATATCCATTTTGTAGTACGATGACCAGAACTGAACCGCGTAATATAAGTGAGGTCTCACAAGTCAAGATATAGTCTAAGGATAACCTCGCTAGTCTTGTAACTAACACTCCTTTGTATGAATCCAAGTACTTTGTTAGCCTTGTTTCGAGCAAATACACATTGCTGTCTTGGTTTAATATTCCTACATATCATTATTCCTAAATCTTTCTCACAGTCGAATTTCTCTATAACAACGCTATTCATCTGATATCTGGTTTCTCTGTTTACATCTCCGAGACTAAGTACTTTACATTTGTCCACATTAATTTCATCTGCCATTTTTCAGACCATGCGAATTTATTTTGTTAGATCTTCCTGTAGTTTTACAGTCCTCGTCAGATTAAATTATACGCCCTATTTTAGTGTCGTCAGCAAATTTACTTACGTTGCTGGCGACGCCTATATCTATGTCGTTTATATATATAATAAATAGTAATGTTCCAAGTACTGAGCCTTGGGGTACTCCACTAGTGACGTTACCCCAATCGAATTTAGTGTCGTTAATGCTTACTCGCTATTTCCTGTCCTGTAACCACGCCCTAGTCCATTTTACAATATCTCCTCCAATTCCATGAGCCTCCACTTTTCGTATTAGTCTTTCATGGGGGATTCTGTCGAAGGCTTTGCTAAAATCGAGGTATACCACATCATAATTGTGCCCATCATCCACTGATTTGAAAACAGTTGAAAAGAATATTAATAGATTAGTCAGACATGAACGCCCACTTGTGAAGCCATGTTGGGAATCATTGATCAACTTGTGCTTCTCCGGGTGATTTTGAATAGAGTTTGAAATTATTGCTTCCAGCTAGCTTACAATTGATGTTAAACTGATTGGACGGTAGTTAGAGGATAGTGATCTCTCTCCCTTCTTGAAAATCGGTATCACATTCGCTATCCTCCAGGATTCTGGTACTACACCCGTTTTTAATGACATGTTAATCAAATTTCCTAAAAGCATACTAAGCTCTTCCTTACATCCCTTTAATATAGTGGCAAATATTTCATCGGGACCTGGTAACTTATTAGGATTTAGTTTCTCTATTTGTTTATTAACGTCGTTACTAGTCACTACTATCTCGCTAAATCTAGTACAATATCTTCACTGTCTCTGTATATAGTCGGTGCCTCGGGTATCATGTTTAAATTTTCGGTTGCGAAAATTTTTGAAAAATATCTGTTCAGATTATTGCTCATTTCTCCGTCGTTATCCGTTAACTCGCCAGTATCTGACTGTATTAGTCCAATCTTTTCTCGTGTTTTAGTTTGATACATTTGGAAAAATCCCTTGGGGTTTGACTTCGCCTCCCTTGCTACCTTCAGTTCATTATTCCTTTTCGTTTTTCTTATCACGGACTTAACCCTACTGGCCAAAATGTCACCACGATTTATTCTCCTATCAACAGCCTTCCTTTGGCCAATAATTTTCTTTAGAGAATTATTTTACCCATTTGGGGTCATTGTTATTTGATCTGAGTATTTGGTATATGCTGGCGGCAGGTCACCTCATGTCATGCTGATTCACCTCAGAACAAGGTGACCATACGACCAGATGCAGTAATAATTACTGTGCAATTATCACGTCTACGTCACTTACCAACCTTGTCTAAAAGCGAGTGTGTGACTGACGCCTAAACTCACAAAAGGACCTTCTGGAACACATGAAAACTTTATACCGCTAGGCCACGGTAGGACGCCACCCTCCGGGAGGCTCCACATTGTCTCACTGTTCAGTCCCCAAAACTTCTTCCTTCAATAGTTCATTAACGGTGTATGTAAGATCCACCATGTTATTCACTACAACGGTACAGCCAAGTATATTTTTTTAGCATTAAACTGTTATTATGTTATTGTCTAATCATCACTACATATAACACCACCCATCATCACTACATAAAACATCATCCATCATCACTACATATAACACCATCCATCATCACTACATATAACACCATCCATCATCACTACCTATAACACCACCCATCATCACTACATATAACAACATCCATCATCACTACATATAACACCATCCATCATCACTACATATAACACCATCCATCATCACTACATATAACACCATCCATCACTACCATCACTACTACCACCATCATCACTACCACCACTACTACCACCATCACCATTACCACCACCATCATTACCACTACTATCAACCAGTCTCTACCACTACCACTATCACCACAAACATGCCGCTATCACCATCACCACCACTACCACTGTCACTACCACCGTCACCACCACCACTACATATAACACCATCCATCATCACTACATATAACACCACCCAACATCACTACATATAACAACATCCATCATCACTACATATAACATCATCCATCATCACTATATATAACACCATCCATCATCACTACTTATAACATCATCCATCATCACTACATATAACACCATTCATCATCACTACATATAACACCATCCATCATCACTACATATAACACCATCCATCATCACTACATATAACACCATCCATCATCACTACATATAACACCATCCATCATCACTACATATAACACCACCCATCATCACTACATATAACACCATCCATCATCACTACATATAACACCATCCATCATCACTACATATAACACCATCCATCATCACTACATATAACACCATCCATCATCACTACATATAACACCACCCATCATCATCACTACATATAACACCACCCATCATCATCACTACATATAACACCATCCATCATCACTACAGATCGGTAAAGTAGTTTCCGAGATTCTCGTGCGGACACACACACAAACAAACAAACACACAGACATACTTCTTTGTTTTATATATATAGATGATTGGGTGAAATATAATTAAACTATTTACAGTTTAATAAATTTTACACCATGCATACCACTTTCTACTAACTCTAATGACTATATGCCTCTAAAAAAATATATAAAAAAAAGTAGTGCATTTTTCTTGGGTTGAAATCAACTGATGGTTTAGGCTAACTCATTTTTAGACGACGACGACAACGTGGTTTTCTGTGGATCTTATACAACCCAAATCCCAGTGCCGAATGGAGTATTCTCGACTCTGTCATGACAAAAGCCTGCAGAGAAACCCTCGGCCAGGTCGAAAGAATACACCAGGACTGGTTTGATGAAAATGACCCGGAAATCAATGTACTCGTCGATGATAAACGTGCTGCTTTAACTGACTGGCAGAACAACCCTCAGTTTAGGGCCAAAGCTGATGTCTTTCACAAGAAGAAAAGAGCGGCCCAGCGTGAGCTTTGCAAAGTAAAGAATGACTGGTTTAAAAATAAAGCATGGGAAATGCAAAAACTTGCAGATCAACACAAGATGCGCTATTTTTTCAACTCCACTAAAACATTTTGTCTACTAATCACTCATGGTGTAGCCCCCCTTCTCTCTTCCGAAGGTAATTCCCTAATTAAAGACGAAGAAGGTATCCGTCAGCGCTGGAAAGACCACTACCATTCGCTGCTCAACCGAAACACCGATGTGGATGTCCTGACTACCCAGAAGGTCCCTCAGTATCCAGAGCCGACTCATCTCAGCTATCCTCCATCCCTGGATGAGGTAGCTACTGCCATCGAACAAATGAAAAATAACAAAGCCTCATGGGCCTGATGGAATCCCATCAGAGGTGTAGAAAGCATGACCTCTGCTTACTAGCCGTCCCCACTCTTTCCTGGAGAATATATGGGAAAAGGAGGAAATCCCCTAAGCTCTTAAAGATGAATCCATCGTCAATGTTTTTAAGAACAAGGGAGACCGGTCAGACTGTGGCAACTATCGCGGGATCTCGCTGCTGTACGTAGCTGGCAAGATTATCGCCCTAGTCCTCCTAAACAGACTACTACCTGAGGCAGAAAACTCCTCCCAGAATCTCAGTGTGGCTTTAGACCATCATGTGGCACCCCTGACATGATCTTTGCTTCCCGCCAGATACAGGAAAGGTGCAGAGAACAACGTCGTGACCTGTACATGGCCTTCACCGACCTAACCAAGGCCTTCGACTCGGTCAACAGGTAAGCCCTCTGGTGGACCCTCAGCCGGTTTGTCTGCCCACCAAAATTCATCGCCATTGTGAGACAACTCCACGACGGCATGAACAGCAGTGTCCTGCACAATGGCACCCAGTCTGAGTTCTTTCCCGTCCAAACGAGGGTAAAACAAGGATGTGTACTGGCACCAACTCTCTTTTCCATTTTTTTTGGCTGCCTTCCTTACTCGTGCTAGTGCCAATTTAGCCGGCTGGGTGGACATCGAGTACCGAATGAAGGATCTTTTCAAAATAAGATGACTCCAGACAGGAACAAAGGTGTCAGCAGCTTCCGTTACTGAACTTCAGTATGCAGACGATCTCACCCTTGTCGCTCACACTGAACGCGATCTACAGGAGATCCTGAACACCTATGCAGATGCGTATGCACACTTCGGCCTTGAGGTGAATGTACATAATACTCAGATTTTTTTTCAGCCTGCCCCTGGTTCAGCCACACCTCCACCATCCATTCAGCTTAATGGTACTACCCTCTCTAATGTTACCCACTTTCGGGAAGGCAGTGGGAAGACCTGCAGTTACCACAAATCTTTTTATCCAGTTTAGTGGCCACGAGGCGGTGTATTCCTAGCAAAATAAAAGCACGCATCATGAAAGCATAACCAGGACACGCCCCACATCGATCAATGGGTAGAACCAGGGACGGATCCTTTTCGTCAGAAAATTCCAATACGTTTTCTTTAAAGCATTATTGTACTCCCGCGTTTTTGTATAATAAACATTAATTACTATTGACCTCAGAATATTTCCTAATATCAAATGCACATGGCTTCGAAATGGCAGCAAAATAATAATGATAATGGTCAGATTTCAAAAAAAATTCAGGGGGGCTTACAGCTACCCCCTAAAACTTCCCAGTTGGGTGGGCTCGCTGTGCTCGCCATGTTACCCCACCCACAACTTCTTGGACCACCCTTTTGATATTCCTGGATCCGCCCCTGAATATCCTGTTGGTTGGGAACTCGTTGGTCGACGGGGTTAATATTTTAGGGGCATAATTTAATTTTGGATATAAACGTCACCTTGTGTGATTCTTCTACATACATTCTTTTTCTGTCCAATAATATTCTTTAAATAATTATCTAAATTGTTATGGTACTCGTCAACATTATATTTCGTGATCAGGCTGTGGTCATCATGTTATTTACACCCTCTCGTGAGGTCATGTAATTTACCCATCAAAAAGCGGAACACCTTCCCACAGCTGTCTCTTCAAACCGTCAAAGTTTTCCCTTCGAAAATCTGGGACTTCAATGCTATTTTTCTTGGGACTGATATTAAGTGCTATTTTGAATCTCAATTCCTTGTTAACGTTGTTATGTAGTACACACCCAACATCGACATTATCAATGAAGTTTTTCTGTTTGACAGAACTAAATCTGGCATACTATTCATCCGGGTAGGTTTAACTACATTTTATGTTGATTGAGGAAGCAGACCTGAACTGTTTCTTGGAAATCCTCTGATTCGGAGTTACCCGTAAGGTCAGACCAATCTACTTGACTAAAGTTAAAGTTCCCAACTATACAGACTTTACTATGTCTGGATGACCTGCGCATTTCATCTCAATTAAGTTGACTTTCAATCCTATCAAGGTTAGGTCTATATATTACGCCTATCATTAATTCTTCCCTACCATCGGTTAATTCTATCAAAACTGTTTCTGTATTCAATTTAAGTATAATTTCCTGTTTGATGAGACACTTCAAATTATCCCTAACATAGATAGCTTCCTTGCCTCCTATCATGATTTTCTTCTCAGCATGAAATAATTTATATCCTTTAATTTGATATTCGACAGGTAACTTACGCGCTTTTAACTTAATCCAGGTTTCAGTGAATGCCATTTTATCGATTTTGTCAGCACATACCAGAGCCCTGATTTCTTTCATCTTATTTCTAATACTTCTACTGTTCCATAGGAGACATTTAAGCTAGTCTTGATCAGAGTCTTCCATCCGTCGCATTTTGAGATTAACTCCCTGACTAATTTCGCTTTATTGTCATTCCTAGCACAATATCTAGGTAACCTTTCGATATGTATCCCTGTGCCCACTACAGTCTACCCGACCCCATGCTTTATGTTCCCTGAGCAGTTTAAAGACCTCCACACTCTTGAGTCACTACCACTTGTCATTTTACAGGTAGATATACACGATTAGAGTTCAGGTAACTCAAAAGAGGGAAATCACAGGGCGGTTTACGTATGAAAATTATCACTTTCAACTTTATATATATATATATATATATATATATATATATATATATATATATATATATATATATATATATATATAGAGAGAGAGAGAGAGAGAGAGAGAGAGAGAGAGAGAGAGAGATTGTACTTTACTTTATTACCTTCTTTCTTAAGATAAATTTTCACCTATATATTTATAGTTTCATGTGTTACTATCGCTAACTGAGGGTGAGTAGCAGGAACTTTCAAAACGTTTGATGGTCTTCCTAATAATGAATGATATTCTAAATACTGTGACGGCGATGTATATCCCTATTAGAATTATTAACAAATTTGTGCTGCTTGATCTAAGTTCCGATGTTTAATGGTTGGGGGGAGACTTCGTGCTCCACACACTGTAGGTCTACATGAACCAAAGTTCTCTGTAGTTCACACTTATAGGGCCCTAAATCCCCTGAAGGCCTCAGTATGAAACTAGAGAACTGTTCCTGTTTTTAATTCCAATATTGTCGATGACTAACGATGTACTAGCTTAGAACACCTGCTTAAAGATCTTTGTTGTTGATGGACAATAATATATTAAGTTTACCTGTATAACACCAACACCAAGGCCGCACTTCACTAGACAGTATCTTGCCTCGTTGGTACACATTGAAGTCTACAAAAATTACTGTACATCCCAGCGTGCTAAGAATAAACCGTATTTTTTTTTTTAATAAATGATTCATTTCAATTAAAATTTGGGTGTAAAAATAAAATTTAGTTATTACAAAAAATAACCAGGAGAATTTGAGACCATCAACGATAAGGCTGACGTATTACTACACTTCAACAACTATGGACTTATAGCAAGTATCCTAAATTACATCATACACTAAAATCAATAACTACACTCTAAGAAAAGTAACTGGTTTTAACTACGCGGAACTATATTGTTTTTCGTAGTATCTTAAGCCTGAAAAACTTTCTGTAAGTTGAACACTTAATTAATTTTTGTCCTAAACGGGAAAATCAAAACATTTTTTAACACATGAGTAAAACTTTTTTATGTGAAGTTCATGTGATTTACTGAGGAGCTTCAACAACTAAGACTTTTAAGTGTGTACTCTACTGTACGTTGGGGAGTTACACGAGCTATGTACAATTAATATTTCATTCATGTGGTTTGCACACTTTTTAGCTGTATATTAATTTGATTCATAAATACGCGTGACTGATGACCCTCTGGCACATAAAACACTCCTTATTACTTAGTATCGTTAATTTTCTTTCCGTTTTTATAATAACCACTATTGTAATTAAGTTCGAAATGGTGAAATATTACCAATAATTGTTTTATGCCTGCTTTTGGTTCACTTCTCGTATCTACACTAAATACCTTTATTCATACGTCAAACTGATCTCTTTTCTATGTGATATGAAAATACAAAGTTAACACAGAAACTGCTGCTCTTAACAAGAAAAGCTGTAACAAAACAGGACAATGATGGCTTGCTAATATGAGAAAAACGAAAAGATTTCAAGCTTAAAAGCGATAGAAATACGACGTCCACAAATTTCATGCACCTCTTGTAACATTGAGTCAACTAATAAACAGTAAGAACACACTGAAATAGTGATAAATATTTAGTGTGGAAAGCTACAACTATAACATTAAGAACTTGGGTGACACTAGCATCACTCACCATGTCGATGCTCCGCCCCTAGCAACCATCCGTTGCTAGGGTAAACAATTACCCAGCGTAATGCTACAAATACCAGTATATCCACATTTTTCTACCCCGCGTATTTTTTAAAAGATTTTCTCAATTTAAAAGATTAGGCTATACAAGATTATACATAAGCTGAAAATAAACCAATGGTGTATGGAAAATAACAAGATATTATACCAAACTACGAGGCGATGATAAAAAAATATATTTAAACGTAATAAAGGATTGTTTTAGTGTCAACATTATTTTTTGTTGATAATAAAATTCAATTGAATAACCACGATTTCAGATTATTCGGGCACTTGAAACGCTTGAGTTCTGAAGTCTGAAGTGTACACCAAGGATATGGAGCTTCATGCACAACGCCGTCGTTTTCTTCGCGTACCGAGCTGCTCCAAGGATTACGTTTCACACTAGACAACACCTTTCAAGATTTGCGATTTATTATTCCTTGGGCTATTAATACCGTCCGTTGATCTTAGTCAGATGAGTTTAAAAATACTTTGTTTTAAATATCGCCATTTGCTGTATATTGATATTGTTTGCAGTCATAATTTTCTATATAAATTTTATATTTGTATATATAATTTTTTTTTAAAGTTATATCTCTACTTTCTTATTATCTTCGTCTACTGTGTTATAAAGTACCTTTTAGGTAAGATCATAATGTTTATAAAATCACTTCATGTATTATGGGCTACCGCAGCTGCCTATACTGTATGACTGCTTTAAACGACTACTGATATTGCAATGTACTGTACTGATTACTGCAAGTGATGTATTTAAAATAATACTATAAAGTTAATGATTATTATATACAGGAAAATACTACAACTACTACTACTACTACTACTACTACTACTACTACTACTACTACTTTTTTTTTTTTTTTTCAACGTGGCCTCCAGCCTCCCCCAATAGCCACACCTTCGCCACCATTTATTTACCTTAATATTAAATATCCTAATACATAAGCAACTATCCTATCTGTGTTAAATTAGTTGAGCCGCAGATCGATGCGGCATTCGGTGACTGTAGCCTCATAGTCGATATCTGCAGCAGTTGACGGAGTAGGGGCAGAAGCTCTCGTTCCCCTGAGGCAGAGCAAAGCCGACCGAAGGAGAGAGAAGGACAGTCGACATCTCATCCAGGCTGTGACATAACTTCTGGGCTGCTGCTTCTGTTCGGAGATCAGCTCCGCGAGTCTGGCGTAGAAACATCTTGCGCTTGGGCCCATCCCACCAGAGGTTGTGAACACTAGCGGAGTGAAGCTGCCTTGATCGACATTTTGAATTCTCTCCCCATATGCCCTTCTCTTGTCGTTCTCGTTCCTCCTATGTGCAGCATCGAGAGCTAGGTTACGGTGACAAACGGCCATGGGATCAAAAATCCTGATGTCGAAGAAGGCTCGCTGTCCCCGCGTCCAGAATCCTCGAGCACTGACGTCCACACGGGCTTCGTTAGATGTGTTTGAAGTCCTGTGTTGGAGGATCTCGCCATCCAGTGGAAGGAGGGTCGGTTCTACCATGACGTCCCGGCAGGTTTCCTTCAACATATTTGCTGTGAGATCCCTTACCTCGTCATGCCTCATGCATATGAAGCCCCCCTTCTTGCAAACCATGGCGTGATCGCCATCATAGGAATAGCCACACACGCATTGGGAGGGCAAACCATCTACTGGCCAACCGTACCTTAGAGCAATGGCATCTGTAAATTCTTGTTTGTTAAGGCTGAAACCATTTGCCCTTATCGGTAACGTAGTTAACCAGTTCGAGGCGCCCACCTCCTGCGCTATAGCTACTTTTTTTGTCAAATTTTCTGGAACCTGCAGCAATAGTTGCTGCAACATGTCATTTTGGCAGTGCTGCCGATCTGTTGTAATGGATCTACGGATCTTATTAACTTCGCTGGTGTCCACTTCCCCTGTTGCATTCTGGGCTATTATGTGGTCAGTGAGGGCTGCCGTGAGCTTAAGTGAATTTTGATGTTCAGAGTCAGCAATCTCCTCTGGATTAGTTAGTCCCATCCCTCCCAGTCTTGGTGGAAGTGCAAGAAGTGTTCTTTCTACTGGGGTTAAGTCGTGGTGTTTCACTAGTTTGGGAATGAACTTGACACTGATTGCTTCTTCCAAAGGGTGGAGGAGGGGTCGGATCTCAGGGATGGTACGCATCAGGTAGTTCCAACGATGCTTGACTCCATGTGTGAATGCTGCAAAGGCCGCATGTGGCTCTGTGTTAGCAATCTCCGATAGAGCATGGATTTCGCTAACCCACTCGTTCACCTTTCCCCCTACGTACTGGGTCTTGAAGTCCGTAGTGCCAATTACTGCGCCTAGATGTCTTTGGCCGTCCTTAGTTATTTTGACCTCACTTTCGCCGAAAACCTCCACAGCCCGATCATAATGATCTGGCTTCACGATGAGGAAGGATTTGCTGGCGTTTGGGTGGTACCCTATTTGTGGACCTCGCGATGTTACCAGGTCCCACCACTTTTTGATGTCCTCCACTTTTCCTGCTCCTGTGAGGTCATCAGCATATGCCACTTGTTTGACCCCAGTTGTTTCATACTTTATTTCTTGTTGGAGCACTGATAGGCCTATTGCATACATTGCCATTGCAACGGGGTCCCCTGTGTTGTTCCCTCGGTCGACTGTAGGATGGTATCACCTCGTAGAGCCTTGTTGTTTACTACGTAGAGGTCTGAAGGATTCCTATACGAATTTTCAACATACATCGCAAAGCTAGGACACTTGATCTTGATGTTGTGCAGTGCCGCCTTGCGGTTAAGTATGTTGAATGCGTTTGAAGCATCCACCAGGAGAACGGCCTCACAATCACGCTGCTCAAATATCAATCTCATGGCGTGAATGGCCGCCTCCCCACCAGCCTGGTGGCCAGCACACACTTGTAGGTTCCCTGCTGCTGCCCTGACATCATCCTTTACCACCTCCATTATACACTTTCCGATGATCCGCCTCAGCACTTCCCCCACCCCTATAGGTCTACATCCTGGTTTCTTTTCCAGAGGAATAAGGCGGCAGGCCGTCAGAGCCTGGAGGTGATGGCAGCAAGAGGATGCAAGCTTTCTTGCAAGGGTGGCAATGGCAGTGCAGAGATCGCTTGCTACAGGGCCAAACTTGTTTGTGCTGAGGATGACTCTCCAACCGTTTGCATCCAGACCTGAAGGGCCGGCTCCGCCTCGAGTCTTCAGTGCCTTTTTCCACACCATCTCTCCTGTTATTTTCTCGAACAGGACAGCGTTTGGTGGGATATAAGCACCCTGGAGCCTGATGCCTTCATCTTCGCTTGCAGGGGGATGTTTCTCTTTCAATAGTTTTAATGTCGCTCTGTTTATTGGCATCACTCCACCGGAGGATTCATGTGTGAGAGATCTTACCGCGAGAGACACTTTTCCCACACGCATTTTGTTTCCAAATTGTCTTGCCACGTCATCGGTGTTTTGCTTTCCGTCACCCGTAGATTTTAGTCTCTCCTGCAGTGTTCTTGCTTCACATAGGAGATCATCTAGGGCCCCAGTCTGCCACATTGTCAACCTTCTCTTCATTGCTGCCACATTTTCTTTGTGCTTAGCCTTTGTGTGTGTCCTCTGACAAAATAGATGTGGTATTATTGCCAGTATTTGAAGAGCTAGGGGGGCGAGGAAGCGGTCCTGAGTGTAATCAGTCATGAAGTGAGTCATCTCCCGAATCATTTCTTTGGTGGCCGCACACTTGGGTGGTTCAAATAAGTTAGCGGGCGACCACTTGACAATTTCTGAGTAGGTTTCTTTGACCCATACGCCTGCATTTTCCATCGACATGCCATTCCACTGAGGCGGCTGTCTCTCATTCTCCTCGTGGACACCTGCTACTGAGGGAGCAGCATTTATTAGTACTACATTATCGGGTTGAGTAGACTCACTGCTATCATTTCGGATATCATCGGGTAGTTGGGTCCCGGCGATATCCACTGTGGCCGCCTGTGTCGGCTCCCTGCGACGTGGGTTCCGACACTGGTCTAGCTTCCTGCAATTCACACATGGTCGGTTATTTCTCGCACAAACACAATTTGTGCAGTTTTGGTTCGGGCTAGCACAGACGCAGCAAGGAATGTTACCAGGCATAGTGACCAGCACCTTGGGCGACGGTAACGTCCGCCTCCGGACATCTGATTTAGTCCCAGGCACAAGATTATACTGGTTCTTATGAGGGAAGGGCGGAGAGGTGACAGGCTGGACTGGTGTGTCCAGGTAGTAGGGGCATACGTGCGCGCGTGGGTGTGTAGGTTACCCCCCCTAATAGCGACCATCCATACATCAGAATGATACACTATGGACAAGAGTTTGTCACACCAGGCACTAGTTTATATTTCCTTGGCACAAATAACCACTATTTATATGGTCTCACTGGTGTAATATCAGTTATGTATACTCACTAGGTTCGTCGAGACCCTACATTAAGAGTCCGTTACTATGGTGGTGGGGGGGGGGTGGGGGCGACCGCATGGGCAGCACTCTCGGCCCCATAGGGGCGATAGTCTCGGGACCACCCCTGTCACAGTAGGCCTAACGACACTGACCTTGGCGCCGAGCCTTCTCATTATCCTACCACTGACCCAGCACAGGTCACCACTCACTTGGTGAACGCCGGTGAACACACGGAATATTTACAATTTATGCCGTAAGGGATGAGGAGAAACCTTGGGTGGCAATGCTTAGGGTGACATCCGATATTCACGGACACATTGTCAAATTCCCGCTCCCACACAACGAGTATGTCCCCACTAATAACACTTTAGATCAGGAGGGACGGTCCACGACACCCACGCCGCGCTGGCCGCCTACCACTAATAATAATAATAATGGGAGCAAAAAACAACAACAACAACAACAATACAAAAATAACAATAATTTTAGTAATATAAAATAATATTATATGTTCGAGGTTAACATCTTATACAACAAAAAACAAATATTTGGAGAGGAAACATTTCATTATATACTCGTAGTTACAGAGTTAATGGCGCTGTGATGTTGTCATTGTGACTGTGTTGCAGGCTGGTGTGTCTGTCAGTGTCCCGCAACTTTCTCATATAGGTCTACCTCCAGGTCAGTTGACGTACCTGTATTTAAATTTGTCAAAAAAGCAGAAGCACTTACGACATTTATTACGACATTTATTACATTTATTACGACATTTATTAAGACATTTATTACGACATATATTACATTTATTATGACATTTAATAGGGTATTTATTATGGCATTTATTGTGAAATTTATTACGACATTTTAGTATGTCTGGCACATATTCATGGATATACTGGAAATTGACGTACCAGCATTTTATATGCAAATAAGAGAGTGTTTGATCATATACAGTATATATATATATATATATATATATATATATATATATATATATATATATATATATATATATATATATATATATATATATACAAGAAAATTGGCCTCAGTAGTGTGATGAGATAGATCATACAACCTACACTGTGGCCTCAGTAGTGTGATGAAGTAGATCACAGTACACTGTGGCCTCAGTAGTGTAATAAAGTAGATCACACAGTACACTGTGGCCTCAGCAAGGTGATGAAGTAGATCATACAACCTACACTGTGGCCTCAGTAGTGTGATGAAGTAGATCATACAACCTACACTGTGGTCTCAGTAGTGTGATGAAGTAGATCATACAACCTACACTGTGGCCTCAGTAGTGCGATGAAGTAGATCATACAACCTACACTGTGGCCTCAGTAGTGTGATGAAGTAGATCATACAACCTACACTGTGGCCTCTGTAGTGTGATGATGTAGATCATACAACCTACACTGTGGCCTCAGTGATGAAGTAGTTCGACCTACACTGTGGCCTCAGTAGTCGATGAAGTGAATCATACAACCTACACTGTGGCCTCTGTGGTGTGATGAAGTAGATCACAGTACACTGTGGCCTCAGTAGTGTAGCCAAGTAGATCACACAGTACACTGTGGCCTCAGTAGTGTGATGAAGTAGATCATACAACCTACACTGTGGTCTCAGTAGTGTGATGATGTAGATCATACAACCTACACTGTGGCCTTGCAGTAGTGTACTGTAGAAAGTAGAATCATACAACCTACACTGTGGTCTCAGTGTGTGATGATGTAGATCATACAACCTACACTGATCAGTGTGATGAAGTAGATCACACAGTACACTGTGGCCTCAGTAGTGTAATAAAGTAGATCATACAACCTACACTGTGGTCTCAGTAGTGTGATGATGTAGATCATACAACCTACACTGTGGCCTCTGTAGTGTGATGATGTAGATCATACAACCTACACTGTGGCCTCAGTAGTGTGATGAAGTAGATCATACAACCTACACTGTGGCCTCAGTAGTGTGATGAAGTAGATCATACAACCTACACTGTGGTCTCAGTAGTGTGATGAAGTAGATCATCCAACCTACACTGTGGCCTCTGTAATGCGATGAAGTAGATCACACAGTACACTGTGGCCTCAGTAGTGTAATAAAGTAGATCACACAGTACACTGTGGCCTCAGTAGTGTGATGAAGTAGATCACAGTACACTGTGGCCTCAGTAGTGTAATAAAGTAGATCACACAGTACACTGTGGCCTCAGTAGTGTGATGAAGTAGATCATACAACCTACACTGTGGTCTCAGTAGTGTGATGAAGTAGATCACAGTACACTGTGGCCTCAGTAGTGTAATAAAGTAGATCACACAGTACACTGTGGCCTGAGTAGTATGTTGAAGTAGATCATACAACCTACACTGTGGCTTCAGTAATGTGATGAAGTAGATCACAGTACACTGTGGCCTCAGTAGTGTAATAAAGTAGATCACACAGTACACTGTGGCCTGAGTAGTATGTTGAAGTAGATCATACAACCTACACTGTGGCCTCAGTAGTGTGATGAAGTAGATTACTCAACCTATGCTGTGGCCTCAGTAGTGTGAAGTAGATCACACAGTACACTGTGGCATCAGTAGTGTAATAAAGTAGATCACACAGTACACTGTGGCCTGAGTAGTATGTTGAAGTAGATCATACAACCTACACTGTGGCTTCAGTAATGTGATGAAGTAGATCACACAGTACACTGTGGCCTCAGTAGTGTAATAAAGTAGATCACACAGTACACTGTGGCCTGAGTAGTATGTTGAAGTAGATCATACAACCTACACTGTGGCTTCAGTAATGTGATGAAGTAGATCACACAGTACACTGTGGCATCAGTAGTGTAATAAAGTAGATCACACAGTACACTGTGGCCTGAGTAGTATGTTGAAGTAGATCATACAACCTACACTGTGGCTTCAGTAATGTGATGAAGTAGATCACACAGTACACTGTGGCCTCAGTAGTGTAATAAAGTAGATCACACAGTACACTGTGGCCTGAGTAGTATGTTGAAGTAGATCATACAACCTACACTGTGGCCTCAGTAGTGTGATGAAGTAGATTACTCAACCTATGCTGTGGCCTCAGTAGTGTGAAGTAGATCACACAGTACACTGTGGCATCAGTAGTGTAATAAAGTAGATCACACAGTACACTGTGGCCTGAGTAGTATGTTGAAGTAGATCATACAACCTACACTGTGGCCTCAGTAGTGTGATGAAGTAGATCACTCAATCTACACTGTGGCCTCAGTAGTGTGATGAAGTAGGTCATATAGTACACTGTGGCCTCAATAGTGTGATGAAGTAGATCACACAGTACACTGTGGCCCGAGTAGTGTGATGAAGTAGATCATACAACCTACACTGTGGCCTCTGTAGTGTGATGAAGTAGATCACACAGTACACTGTGGCCTCAGTAGTGTAATAAAGTAGATCACACAGTACACTGTGGCCCGAGTAGTGTGATGAAGTAGATCATACAACCTACACTGTGGCCTCAGTAGTGCGATGAAGTAGATCATACAGTGCACTGTGACCTCAGTAGTACAGTACACTGTGGCCTCACACTACTGTGGCCTCAGTAGTGTGATGAAGTAGATCATACAGCCAATACTGTGTGTAATGGGGGGTTTTAAGTAAAAGGAAGTATAGAGAGTAGTAGGAATGTAGAGAGAGGAAGTTTGCTAGCGTGGCCGGTTAGTTATTTACACTTATATTATCTTATACGTTCTTAAGGGACAACTTCTCAAACACCACTTCGATTCAACTATTTATTAATTCACTCAATGACATGGACACATTAATATCAATATTATATCGGAGTTACTAGCACATTATGTTTACGTTACTCGACACTGACTCTCGGACACAAACATGAAATGAATGCACATCCCATAGTAGGTAACTCACCCTAGGGATCGCTCTGACAAGACACACGTGTAACCTGATGGAGGCCCAGTGGGTGTTGCTGGACTTTCTCGTATGGGAGACTCTGCTTAGCTGGTGACGCCGGGGTCTGGTCAGGAAGTCTCCCTCCCGACCTGGGGGGAGGACGAGCGTGACTCTGTGTGAGTGAACAGAATGACGACCCGAACGGGAGAGAGATGAGTCGGATGGGAATAATGAGAGTAACCAGAATCCTGAGGCCGTGGACGGGACTGCATGGCCTTTATATGGGGGAGAAACAGCCGGCGTTTGACCCCTGCCAATTAACACTAAACTGGTTAGATCTGGACAGCTGTGTTTGCCCAGGTGCGTGGTCATGTCGCAGGTCAGTAGTGCTTTCTAATTATTACCGCCCGGGTGTGTCTTGGCCAGGTGTGGTTTCCTTAACATGGTTATATCGTAGGGTTACTCAAGACTTGTACTTAGCGGCCGGGGTCAGGTCCCTTGGGTCCTGACCCAGGTTGTGTCAGCCTGGTATGTTGGGGTACCTCGAGGCCTGTACTGTACTCGCTGCTATATGTGTTGTAATTCTCTGGGCTGTAAGCTGTGGTCTCATAAACAATCATTACATGTGGCCTCAGTAGTGTGTTGAAGATCACTCAATCAACACTGTGGCCTCAGTAGTGTGAGGAAGATCATACAGTACACTGTGACCTCAGTAGTGTGATGAAGATCACTCAACCAACACTGTGGCCGCATTAGTCTGATGAAGTAGATCATACAGTACACTGTGGCCTCAGTAGTGTGATGAAGTAGATCACTCAACCTACACTGTGGCCACAGGAGTGTGATGAAGTAGATCATACAGTACACTGTGCCCTCAGTAGTGTGATGAAGTAGATCACTCAACCTACACTGTGACCTCAGTAGTGTGATGAAGTAGATCACTCAACCTACACTGTGGCCTCAGTAGTGTGATGAAGTAGATCGTACAACCTGCACTGTGGCCACAGTAGTATGATGCAGTACATCACATAGCCTACACTGTGGCCACAGTAGTATGATGCAGTACATCACATAGCCTACACTGTGGCCACAGTAGTATGATGCAGTACATCACATTGCCTACACTGTGGCCTCAGTAGTGTGACGCAGTACATCATACAACCTACACTGTGGCCTCAGTAGTGTGACGCAGTACATCACACAGCCTACACTGTGGCCTCAGTAGTGTGACGCAGTACATCACACAGCCTACACTGTGGCCTCAGTAGTGTGATGCAGTACATCACACAGCCCACACTGTGGCCTCAGTAGTGTGACGCAGTACATCACACAGCCTGCACTGTGGCCTCAGTAGTGTGACGTAGTACATCACACAGCCTGCACTGTGGCCTCAGTAGTGTGACACAGTACATCACACAGCCTACACTGTGGCCTCAGTAGTGTGACGCGGTACATCACACAGCCTACACTGTGGCCTCAGTAGTGTGACGCAGTACATCACACAGCCTACACTGTGGCCTCAGTAGTGTGACCCAGTACATCACACAGCCTACACTGTGGCCTCAGTAGTGTGACGCAGCACATCACACAGCCTACACTGTGGCCTCAGTAGTGTGACGCAGTACATCACACAGCCTGCACTGTGGCCTCAGTAGTGTGACGCAGTACATCGCACAGCCTACACTGTGGCCTCAGTAGTGTGATGCAGTACATCACACAGCCTACACTGTAGCCTCAGTAGTGTGACGCAGTACATCACACAGCCTACACTCTATGTTATCCCATGTTTTTCTGTGATGTGGACAACCTTGTTCTTCCTTCTCCACTGTTCTTCTTCTCTTGTCATTCCATTCTCTCTTATGTTTCTCTCAGCGACATCTTCTTGTCCTTGTCACCTACAGGATGCTCCTCCGTCCTAATTGATCTTCTTCTCCTTACTATTTACTCACCAGATCATTCCTTAATCAATGGCTAGACAAGAAACACTTAGGCTACACATATGTTTCCACTATGTAAATATTGAATGAGCCACGAGATAAACATAATGAAGGGCAGGTGTTAGGTTAGGTACTTATAATCTATTGCGGGTTTAAAAATATACATACTCAAAATAATAGTCTAAAACACTTTCGAACACTCCTGCCTACGTGGGAGAAATAATAAAGACTTGGATCGCTAACCCCTACAGCTAACCTAGGAAGAAAAAGTCAAGCCTTGCCAACATACCAGGAGCTGGTGGACGCCCGCCCCAAAAGGGGTCACAGCTCAAGTTTGAAGAAATCATAGTCCAGAAAACTGTGAAGGCAAACTTTTTCGGAGTGAGAATTGTGAACTCTTGGAACAATCTACCAGAGTGTGTTGTGACAGCACCGAGTGTGAGCTGTTTCAAGACCAGACTTGACCAACACTGGAGCAGGTTCAGATACATTCAGAAGCCGATGCATGCCCAGTACTTGCCAGCAGTGCGTAACAGAGACGTGACCGACCGGCCAAGCGGCGAACGAACCGATCAGTGTTGAAGAGGATAAAAGTAAAAGTAAAGTAACAGTGACCAGACAGATGAGTGGAGAGCGAATATAATGGCCTCTCACAGTCACCGGGTTGGCTCAGGGCACAGGCTCTACCACAGTCGTCAAGTAAACTACCCTACTTAAACTAATATAGACATTAAAAACAAGACAGGGTACCAAAATTGTTTGGTCAGATTATCTAAATACAATATAATATGGATCTAAGGCAGGGCTGGATGGTAACATATTAAAATGGGGTATAATGCAAGGTGTACGGATTCTCAGCTGAGCCCCGTTTTGATAAGACAAGCAAACAAGCCGATGAGCTATTCCCGCAGCCCAAACAGAGGAGCATTATGTTAAGAACATAAGAATGGTGGAAACTGCAGCTAAGTCTCTTTCACAAGTCGACCTGTCTAGGTTGATGTTGTTAAGGCTGTATACATTGACAGTATTTGTTCTTCCAATATTAAGTACGCTGCACTTGCTGGTGTTGAATTTCATTAGCCATTTTTCTGACCACTCCTGCAGTTTATTTAAATCCTTCTGTAGTGCATTTGCATCCTGCCCTGAATTAATCTGCCGCCCTATTTTGGTGTCATCCGCAAACTTGCTTATGTCACTGCTGATCCCAGTATCTAGATCGTTTATGTTGATTATGAACAAGAGTGTGCCTAGTACTGACCCCTGGGGAACCCCACTGGTCACACAGCCCCACTCAGATTTAACACCATCTACGCTGACCCTCTGGGTTCTATCGGTGAGCCATGATTTTATCCAATTTAAAACTTTCCCCTCGATACCATGAGCCTTAACTTTTCTCAGAAGCCTCTGATTGGTACTCTGTCAAATGCTTTGCTAAAGTCTGAGTAAATAACATCATAATTTTCGTCATTATCTACTACCTCGAAGACTTTCCTAAAAAACGTCAGCAGATTTGTTAGACAAGATTTTCCCTTTGTAAACACATGTTGAGAGTCGTAGATTAATTTGCTTTTCTCTAAATGCTATCGGATGCTATTTACTATAATTGATTCAAGAAATTTCCCCACTACTGATGTCAAACTGATCAGCCGGTAATTTGACGCTGATGCTCTGTCTCCCTTTTTGAATATGGGTACTACATTTGCCTGTTTCCACAAGTCTGGCACAACTCCCGTGTCTAATAATTTTGTAAATAAATTTACGAGGGGTCCGCTAATCTGTTCCCTACACTCTTTTGAAGACTCAAGGGAAAATTTCATCCTGCCCTGGGGATTTTGTCTTCTTTAATTTATTTATCCTCTTAAGAACATCCTCTTTTCTGATAGTGATATTCTTTAATTTCTCTTCTTCCTTTCCCCTAAATATCAGTTCCACCTCTGGAATTTCCTCTGTGAAAACTGATAAAAAGTAGCTGTTCAATGCTTTGCTTATTTCTTCACTGTCATAGATCACCCCCCCCCCTGACTTTAAAGGCCCAACTTTGTCCTTGACCTTTGTTCTATATACCTGGAAAAATCCCTTGGGATTCGCCTTGGATTCTCTTGCTATCCTGAATTCGTAGTCTCTCTTTGCTTTCCTTACATTTTTCTTAACATTCCTAGATAGTTCATTATACCTATTTCTGAGCTGCTCCTCCCCTCCCTTTAATTTCTTATAAATTCTTTTCTTTATTCCTATGGCATGTTTAATTTTTCTGGTCATCCACCTTAGCTCATTCTTATTTGACCTAATTTTTCTGTATGGTGTATTTTGTTCTTGTGCTTTACTTAGTATAAGAGTGAATATATTATAGTCATGATCAATTGTCGTCACATGTGACCTCACCCGTTCCTACCTGGGACTGACCTGTCTGTTCCCAGGTGACCTCACCTAGGTACCTTCTTAACCCCTGATAATCCGCCAATCGAAAGTTTGGTACTCTGACCATATTGTCATTGTTTTTCGTTTCCCAATTTAGGGTGAACCTGATTTCTCTGTGATCACTGTTATCTAGTTCTTCCCTTACTGTGATATCTCTGATAATATTTTCTTTATTTGTTAATACTAGGTCTAATATATTGTCACTTCTAGTAGGTTCTGTAATTAGTTGTTTCAAAAAATTGTCCTGTACTGCGTCTAGGAAGTTTTCAGATTCATAGTCACCTACAATGTTGTCCCAGTCAATATTTCTGAAGTTGAAATCCCCCATAAAATGCACAGGTTGTTATATTTTGCTGCCCTACTCATTTCCTGCCATATGGCCTGAGCTGCTTCTTTCCCAAGACTTGGGGGCCTGTAAATCACTCCCATAATTATTTTTTCTCTTCCTTCCGTAATTTCTACCCATACAGACTCAGTTCCTATTTCACCCTTTATTGAATTATTTATACAACATTTTAATGAGTCCCTGACGAAGAGTGCGACCCCTCCCCCCTTCCTACCTTCCCTGTCCTTGTGAAAAAGGTTGTACCCTTCTATTACGTCTACATCCTCGGTACATACAACCGCTCTCAGCAAGTCTATTTTATTTCTAACGCTCCTACTGTTTGTATAGTATACATTTAAACCTACCCTTCCCTGGTCCTGCTTTGCCCCTTGTCTGGAGTAACCAATTTTACTTCCCAGGACCTGCTTGTTTTTTGACTCCCACTTACTGCGACCTCTCTCTACTGGCGAAACCCCCCCTTTGGAGAGACAATTTCACGCTCCAGGGATGCAGACAGCGTCTTTACCCCCGCACGAGACAAGTGTACTCCGTCACGACTGTACAGGTAGTCGTTGCCATAGAATGGTTGCCAGTTATCAATGAATGCCCAACCATTGTTTGCACAATGTTTTTCCAGTAGGCAATTTATAGCAATTGCCCTGGACAGCCATTCACGACCAACCCCTCTTCTAGGCAAGACACCACATACTATCGGGATCCCTCCCCTATCTCTAACCTTCCCCAGCGCTTCCCTATAGCTCTTGAAAAGTTCCTCACTCCTAACCTTTCCTATGTCGTTTCCTCTCACACTAAGACACACTACTGGATTGCTACCCTCCCCTGACAAAACCTTATCTATCCTCTCAGCTACATGCCCTATCCCATCCCCAGGAAAACACACCCTAGTCCTACGTTTCCTATCTCTTGCACAAAAAAGTCCTATCTAAACACCTCACCTGGCTGTCCCCAACTACCACAACCTTACCACTGGGCAGGGTTTGAACAACTGCCCTTTTCTCTCCTGGCACCACACCGTCCTGCCTCTTCTCTTCCTCGTCCTTCCTCTTCTCTTCCCCGCCAGCTTCCTCCAACACCTGGTAGGGGTTACTGCACTCCACACCCTGATCAGCTTTCCTGAGTTTGACCCTAGTCCCCTTGGAAACAACCACTCTCCACGCCTGCTCCTCCTTCGCAGGTGTCCTGCTAGGCAGGACACCTACCTGAAGGAGTTCAGTCCTGAGGGCTTCGTTCTCCCCCTTTAGAGCGTCCATCTCACTCCTCAACTGCTCCAGCTGACTTAACAGAGTGGCCAGACGGTCGTCTTTCCTCACACTCCGCTCCTCTTCCCCCACAACACAATGATCCAAGGCGGCCATTTCCTCTGGTCACTAACGCGAGCACTTAGGGGCATGTCCTTCTCCAAGTAAGGTCAGGTAGCAACTGAGCTAGGTCAGGTAGCAACTGAGCTAGGTCAGGTAGCAACTGGGCTAGGTCAGGTAGCAACTGGGCTAGGTCAGGTAGCAACTGGGCTAGGTCTCACAGAACCCAAGTACATCAAATTTGTGAGCAATAGAAGATAAACACTGATCTAAAAAGGTTTCTAGATGAAGGGAAATACTGCTGATGTTATGGCTAATCAAGGAGAAGGAATGAGGTAGTAGGAGACTAGAACTAAACTCGGGAGTCAGTAAAGTCTGGCAAGAGGCTCACCAGAGATAATACTGACATGGAGGGTAGGCTGAACAATGATAAATTTTGTCTGGCGTTGTTCCAATACAATAAGGCCTCGAATAACGACGTTAATGTGTCCTCCAATATTGCAGTGCAAGGTGAATCATCTTATCGCGAATCATTAACTACCATTAAAATAAAGCAATAATAATGAGATGCGTTCCTAAGTGTGACCTTTTCATACCTTTTGTGTGGGTTTTTACCCTTTTTTCTCCCCAAATCAATACAATTAATGAAAAGTGCAAACTATACGCTTTAAATCATGTTTCTGAATGAATAATATGCTCACACAAGAGAAGATGGGACGCCATTGTTTTCGTTTGTGTTTACAGCCGGTAGTCCGGGACGACAGTTCTACACGAGAAAATTAAGAAAATAAGACCCTGGTTGGGAACGCGCATGCGTGCGTAGTGTCAACATAG
>NW_024744357.1:228570-233006 GCF_018991925.1 Homarus americanus | reverse complement strand
GACTAAGACAGGTTGTAGTTTCACCCTTCTTTCCCCTTATTGATCTGGTCAATGAAAAGCCTAACCCAATGCCTAGTCCACTCTGCACGCTACCTAACGAGCTACATGCTGTCCAGAGGGGGTCTGGTGGCAGCGATCCTTAGAAATTAAGATTAGAGTTAAGTATTCCCCCTTAGAATTAGTGACCCCCAGTCTGGTAGTATAATGAGACTATCTTTAGAAGAATGAGAAGCTCTTTTTAAGTGCTTCCACAAACTTTTCTTGCTAATATCACATATTTCTGATATATGTGGATGTTTATATACATAGGTTACACAATATTTATTTGATCAGAGGAATAGACACTTGTCATTTTGAAACGTATTTAATATCCTTGATCACAATACATGTCCATACACTGAAAGATAAGAAAAAAAAACATTACATAGTAGTCCTATCAACTAAACATTACACAAGTGGTAGTATCAAGGATGCTCTCCCCCGAAAGAAGCCGGCCTTCCAGCGATCAGGGAAGACGCCAGATACTTGTTTCCATTTTTTTTTTTTTTCTGGGAAAAGCCCACCCGGGCACAGGTCACTGACCCACATCGGAGCCTGGGGGGCGAAGGCGTAATAATAACAATAATAATAATAATAAATGAAAATTTTAATAAAAATAAATAAAATATTAATGATAATAACAATAATAATAGTAATAATAAAGAACTATAAAGAAATACAAAAATGATGAAAAAAAAGATCAAACGTGAGAAACAATAAATGTATGTTGTAGTGTCAATAGTAAGAGAAACAATTGAGGCCCTGCAATGGTGTATAAATGAGGCAGAAAGTCAGACCAGCAACCTGGGACTTGGTCACAATTTTCATGATGCCATATGGGTGCAGGGTCTACCATTAGACAATACATTATGCTTCCAATATCTTTCCAGGTGGTATTACCTCCCTGTTTGATAGCTGCCTACTACCTACGTTCGAAGAGAACATCCTTGAGACCACAACCATGCTGGTGTTAATGGGCGGCAGTGCTGTATTAACCATGTAAGAGGTGCAGCAAGCTTCCGTGAACCGGCGGGTCTTCGCACGCATGCAAGGGCTGAACTTCCTCGGCATCTTCTTAATCCTAACACACCTCTCACGAACACCTGGTTCTGAAGGCCTCCCGCATCCCCATTGCTGCCACTGCATGGCCGTTGTTCGCTGAGGCTCGGTTGTTTGTGAGCGCAATTGTGAGCTTTCTAAATCAGGTGGTGGCTGAGCATCAGAGGCAGTGACTTGTAATCACTGGCTCGAGGTTGCAGAGGTGTTGTCACAGGCGTAGGTGGTAGGGGGCGTGGTAGCAGATCAGGGATGCGCTGGTTCCCATCATACGGCGGAATCTTTCTGAAGAACTTCCTGTTCCTGAACCATGCATTTTGACTCAACTATTTGACCGATTCTATCCCACTTATTAGGGTGATTGCCCTCCTGGTTCTGCACCCGGACAGTGTTGCAGATAGCTAGACGTGGTAGTCTTTTGGTATATTCCGACTGTAACCGCCAATCAGGCGGTTAAAGGAATATTCAGACTCGTGACGTTGAACTCGAACATTACAATTCGTTCAAACCTGTTGGATACAATTCATTTTAGTATTTCACATAAATCATACATAGGCAATCACATAAATGTCTAATCCAATATACATTTACATAACAATCATAGCTATGTAATCAGTCTAATCTTAACACTTACAATGAGTACTTAATTTTCCATATTTTTATGTCGTCACAATGATAAACGATGCAATGGACATAGTCTACCTGTGTACACAATAAGTACCAGTTAAACTTACGTGTTGAAAGTCTCAAAGGAAACCAGGTTAGGTGCTGCCTCTGTGATCTGAATGACTACAGAGGAACCAGGTTAGGAGTTGCCTCTGTGGTCTGAATAGCCACAGTGCCGATACCCTGCTGTCGCCTCCCAAACCCTCTCTCGGTGGGCAAAGGCTGAGCCAGGTGATTATAATTATACATAAACAAAACTCCCCTTACACACTCCAATCTCCTCTGGGCCTCTCATCTCCACCATGTCAATACTCTACATACTGTATACGGGCAGGCACACTCAATAAACATGACATGACTTGCAGCCTAACATAATATTTGTTTATGTGGCATCCTACTCATTACTGCTTGCGGTAACACCGACCATCTTTCAATTGCTGTGAGTCTGTGACTTGGCACCTTTGCAAAGCCCACTCCCGCTCAGTTGCAGTTGTGTTCCATTCTTCCCGAGGGTTGAACTTGTCGCGTGTGACGGGGATGAAGTCTTTTATCTGCTTACCGAAGATGATGTGGCTGGTGGTAGCCCAATATCCCCCTCAGGAGTATTCCTGTACAGTAAAGCCTCGGATAACAAAGATTCGTCCAACAAATTTTCGTATTTGAAACCCTACAGTAGATAATTTAAGACCCAATTCAGTTTGCATCCTTATTTCATTCGTATTTACGATCAAAATATAATAAAAAAATAATAATATTAAATTTTCATATAAATAATAACTAAATCCCAATATGTATTATATAAAAAAAATACTGTAAAAAAAATGAAGAGGGCCTTGCGCGAAGAAGCTGCCTTGCTAATGAGTGGTAAACAACAGTCGGAGCTTGGCGAAGTTGGCGGGCCTTTTGTTTTCACGCATCTGGAACAGGAACAGAAGAAAAACTTTCTCAGGTTTCTTACAGCATTTTTGCATCCCTATTCAACATGACCAAGAGAGCAAGTGATGGTAGTGTTGTTTCAAAAGCTAATAGAAAGTGTGTAAGCTTAGCCGAGAAACTAGATATGTTAAAACGATATGAAAAAGGCGGGAGGTCTGTGGATATTATATGGAGCAAGCAATGAACATATTTTCTGAAGTGGATCCATTAACAGAACAAAGCCTTAAAATTTAAATAAACGCAAATGACCTCTACTTAAAAATGTGTAATGAGAAAAGAAAGCAGCTGTGCAAGGTTCTTTCTAGAGCTTTATTATTCGAAGGCCTGAACCATCAACTTCAGCTTTACCATCAAATTCAGCATCATAAGCAGCTTCAACATCAACTTCAGGTTCAGTGACAGTTTCAGCAACAGCCTTAAGGAAATCTACAGCTTCAGCTTTAGTTGAACCTGATGACTTCGTCATTTGAGTAAAATCTCGCAAAATATTCATTGGCTGTCCTTATGTTTTATTAGACTTTACCGCCATTGGTGAATAGAGTTTTAGTTTTACATTCGTAAATATTATTCAAAACATATATGAACAGTAAATACGTATTGTTTTCATATTCATATTCATTTGTGAGGTAGTAGGTAGTAGGCAGCTACCAAACAGGGAGGTACTACCACCTGGGAAGATATTGGAAGCATAATGTGTTGTCTAATGGTAGACCCTGCTGCCATATGGCATCACGAAAATTGTGACCAAGTCCCAGGTTGCTGATCTGACTTTCTGCCTCATTTACACACAATTGCAGGGTCTCAATTGTTTCTCTTACTATTGACAACATAACATACATACTGTACAGTATATTGTTTCTCACTCTTAATCTTTGTTTTTTTCATTTTTGTATTTGTTTATGGTTCTTTATTATTATTATTATTATTATTATTATTATTATTGTTATTATTATTATTATTATTATTATTATTATTATTATTATTATTATTATTATTATTATTATTTATTTATTTATTTATTTTTTTTGTATTTTTTATTATAAATTTTACTTATCATCATCATCATCATCATCATCATTATTATTATTATTATTACTACTACAACTTCGACCCCCCAGGCCCCGATGTGGGTCAGTGACCTGTGCCCGGGTGGGGTAATCCCCGTAAAAAAAAAAAAAAAATGCTGAGAAATGACGATAGGTTTTCACATGTACGCACTTACTGTTCACACGTTGGCGTTCGCTTATTACTTTACCATTAGTGGTTAGCTACTCCTAGTGTTCCATTTATTAACATTAAATAGCATTACTTAAAACGTACATTCAGATATTATTTTTTTTAAATTAAGTTCACTACAGCTACAAGCAGGGTTATTTTCTTCAGTTTCTCATGTAGAACCATCGTCATTCACGAAAACACTGCCGTCTTTTATCCTCGTGTGTGTTTTAATATTCTACTATTAATGAATTGTATTGCTCATTTCGCATATATAAAGATTAATTCAATTAAATACATAATGAGTAATAAATAATAATGAATCTTTTTTACATATTCTTAAGATAAATGATGCGGTATCCTTAAATGCGTACGTATATGTTGGCGTTCCCAATCCATCTCTTTTTTTTCTTTGCCATTAGTGGTTAGCTACTTTGATTGTTCCATTTATTAACATTAAATAACGTTACTTAAAACATATATATTATTTTTTTACATTAAATTTACTACAGCTACAACCAGGG
>NW_024744357.1:161932-228471 GCF_018991925.1 Homarus americanus | reverse complement strand
TACGTAACCACAGTTCTTCTTGGTAGCATGTAGATGGTCTAGGCACATGGTAGTGTAATTCTGATATCAGGGTCACTTGGACGGAAATAAAGGTAACTACTGTGGGAGAAATGAATACTCCTAAAATTCTCAAAGAACAAGTTTATTAATATAAAATCAAAGGGGAAAATAGATGTTATTAACATATAACTACCAGGCTCAACTCCTGGGCCTATTGCAGACTCTGTATTCCTTATTTACTTATTTTCTTATTTACTCAACAGCAATTACTCAGATATTACACTCTTACCGTGCACACAATAACTGGTGTCACCTTACATTACATCGCAGAACCAGTTCCTTGTCCTTACTCCCAATGCACTAATACTGATACAAACACCGACATGGGTCCACCACCCAACATGG
The DNA here is from genome assembly GCF_018991925.1 of Homarus americanus. NCBI lineage: Eukaryota > Metazoa > Arthropoda > Malacostraca > Decapoda > Nephropidae > Homarus > Homarus americanus. The sequence goes on along the minus strand of NW_024744357.1, from coordinate 228,066 downwards.
GGTAATTATTAACAAACACATACAACCACACTGTGGACCATAACTCCAAGGCCTGTCCCAGGGTATAGCACTGGCGCCTCTAACAACTACTGTTGTGGTCTGTTACACTCCGACACGAGGTGGGTCTGGGGTCCTCGGCTCACGAGGTAGAGTGGAGCTGATAAATCATGCTGAATCAGCACCATCACTCCTATATTGACCACTGCTGGGTATCCACCGGCTCCGAGCGACCGGTGGGTTTCAATTAAGCCCACCCTCGATCTGGGAAGGAAGGTGAAAGATGATACGGGAGGTTATTTTTTTGAGGAAGCATGGTGGGTCTCAAACAAATCTTGAGTCTCGCCACGTCAGATACCTCCGTTATATTACTTCTTACACTAGGTGAACGACAATTCCACTGTTAAAGCATGAACACTGATATTCACTACAATAGACTGAATCAAACTGAATGCTGATAAACACAGAACATACCTGGGAACGAAGGTGAAAGATGATATGGGAGGTTTCTTCCTCCCGCCTCGCACTGGTTTATATACCCCTGAGTTGCCAGCGATCGCTACTCACGCAATGACAGAAATTACAAACAATCTAAGTGCTCCTCATTCAAGGATGACCCTCACTTGACAAAGGTCTGGAGAATTACTAAAGTTAATTTACACAGACTAATTCAAGGTTGCGTTTGCCAGTAGAGAGTGCAATAAACGTAGTGACAACTGTGTTCGAAGGCGGGACTTACTGGGAGTGATCCTGAGTGTAAAACGGATGGGAAAACACGTCTCTCCGGAGAATCTACAAGCGCGGTGGATTTGAATATTATGTAGCATAATATGAATTAAAATGGGTTTTTAGGAATGACAATGATGTGCGCAGTACATCATGGCCAACGACAAATAACTTTTATGTGTCATGACCAAAAGGTTTAAGCAGCTCACAACTCATTCTACCATATTTTCTTAACCACCAGTGTCCCTGCAGTGTTGATTAGCAACTCCTTTCTTCTTTCACTTAATGTACCCATCTCTCCTGCTTCATTCTATCTTATTAATACCCCTGTATGTACTTACTGTGGCTAAACTCTTTTGGAAATTTTCTTGCTTTTGAATGAAAAAGGCAAGCACCTTTTTCCTATAAGAGTCAAACCAGCAAGTAGACTTCTTTCTGTACAGAAATCAACAGACTGTACAGTACATCTCAAGTGTTCCTGTAGTAAGTTCATGTAAATAACTCAAAGTTAATTACAATTAACAATGTTTGGGGAAGATTCTACACAAGCCACCCCACAAGGAAGGGGAGTTCCCAGAGGAAATAGGGACAATTATATACCTATAGTAAATGAGACAGGACAGAAAGTTTTAGAAAGTGTATATCAAGGATGCTTTGACTTTCAACAAGATGCATAAAGATCCATCAGTTGCGCCACTCAACACCCCTGTTGTCTCAGAATTCAAGATTAATGCATAATATATCATTTTAATGGGAAAAATAGGGTTTTAGTTTATGATATTTAAATTCATGTAAATACTATACTATACAGTATAAGCAATTTAGGTAAAAATAAAACATCATTACTGATATGCCTTTTAATTTACAGAATTTTCTGGGAATTAACATTGTGAGGTTTCCAATGATCATTTACCACAAAACCAGTGCTCCAATTCCCCAGCTGTACAATATGAAACACATGGCAAGATTAGAAAAAATATAGAGTTCTTCAGTAACTGATGACACTATGAGATCTTGAGATATGTGGGAGGTATGGGATAAAACAAAGAGGAGTGAGATACAGGAAATAGGAATGTGATGGGTCCAGCCTACAGTATATTTCAACCTTAATTCACATCCAGTTAAACGGGAGAGTAACAAATGCACAAACCTTTTCGACAAACAATAATGATATTTTTTCATCTGTTCTCAATACTGTTATTTCTTCCTGTCCAAGAACCCATCCTTATAATTAATGATTGACCTTATATATTACACATGAAACATGGGAGTCTCATATAAACCTTAACCTTACTGTTAAATGAATGGGAGAATATTTTACAAATAAAATACTATATTCACTAATAAGTAACTATGGACTAGGCACTGAACTGCATAAATTTTTTCCTTTTTTAATACTTCAAGTAGCATTCAACTAAGATAAAGAAAAAACTGTGTGGTACAGTATTGTCCTCTTTGGTGAGTGAGAACCCTGAGAGGCAGAAATCATCTTGATGCATCCAGGACTGATCCTGAGTCATTAAACTTGCATATTGTGAACTATCTACCCATACCTTTGATTTATAACCATCTGGGAGTTCCACTTGAATGTTAGGGTTGCCACAGGCAGAATTATCCCCATACATTTTGGCTGAAATTATCTCCATAATAATTAATATTAGTTGAAGACAACTACATCAAATTGTGATTGCGTAAAGATTTCATCATTACATTAACTGTTCCAAAACTCATTATATGAAGTAATTTTCTTGACATGTTCTAACAACTGCTATAGACTACTACTGACTACTCTACTGCCTCTGTACAACACACCAACCAGTCCAATCTTTCTGTAGCCCTTGGCACATAACTCACATGCATCACAGGTTTACTCCACATAAAATGTAAGTAAGCCCGTGTTACTCATACCTTAATTTAGTAGCTGTCAACAGGATACTCGCTCAACAAAAGTACCAACATTTATAAGAAGAATCTCACAGATCTGGGGACACTTACAACTAGTAACACAATTAAAATAAAAAGAGGATGTTCCAAATGAACTTTACAAGGATCTACATTACATAGTTAACTAATCACCTGTATCAATACATGATCTTAATTGTAAGATGCTCCTGTGGTAAATCTGAAGTCTTACACATAATTTCTTCTGTGACCTGATGTAAATTAACTGCAATGCTTAGAGAAGATACCTTTTGGGCCCAAACAGGTCATTTTGATGTAAAGAGTATACAATACTGGAGAGTTGTTAAATGTGAAAGACACAAGTTACAAAGTTGATATGAAAATTATATATATATATATATATATATATATATATATATATATATATATATATATATATATATATATATATATATATATATATATATATATATATATATATATATATATATATATATATATATATATATATATATATATATATATACATACTATATATCCTCGACTTACAACATATTCGACTTACGATAATCCGGACATACGATCGCCGTGGACGTACAAAATATTTTTCACATTACGTCTTTTCGAGTCCCGAAACGGTTGGTCGTAATGTGAACCCGTATGACAGCATGGGCTGGGCTGCCTCGTGGTGTACAGCATCCACACTATAGCCCGCTCAGTTAGTGCTTGGCCGTCGTTGTTGTTGTTAGTGATCACGCTGTGTACCGACAAAAATTTTTTTTCCAATTCCCTTTAAAATGGCTGGCAAGCATAAAAGTGAGAGTTCTCATGGTGCTGAGAAGAAAAAGAGACAATCAATTACTTTTGAGATGGAAAATGAAAATAATAATGCAATATGGAAATGGAAAATCGGAAGCAGCCATTTCACGCGATCTTGGCTTCTCTCACTCGATGATATCAACAATTTTGAAGGACAACGAACGAATTCGTGAGGTAGTGAAAGGATCAGCACCTATAAAGGTAACAATAATAATGAAAACAAGACAAGGTCCTCTTCATGAGATGGAAAAATTACTTGTGATGTGGATGGAAGATCAGCTGCAACGGCATGTACCCTTAAGCCTTCTAACCATACAGGCTGTCAGTTGTCACGAGACTTTCAGACCGAGAGGAAGGGCTTATGGAAACTCGTCGTGTAAAAATGACATATATTACACAACAGTATTTACATTCTCAGAGCAAGGTTTCACTCGGCGGCTATCTTGTATCCCACTTCAGCGTGTGTATGCCAGGCCTGGAGTTCCTGGTTCTCCGTGTTGTCCGGTTCAGTCCGTGGCCAACACTGCTCTGCCGTGACCATCACCACCACCACATGAATATGGCTCGGTTGCCAACTAATCCTAATACAGTACGTACATTAAAAGTTTTACACCGTATATTCTATAAAAGAGAATAGGGCTCTTACATAATGTTTTAACAACCAAAACTAAATTTAACTGATATAAAAAAACATCGTAAATCAAAACATTAGAAAACTTATACAAGCATACTGGTTGTGAACCACCCTCATTGACATTGGTCGTTCTCAGGTATCACCTAATTAGCCAATCACAAACATCGGTATGGGCCGACATGTGACACAGGCTAAGGCAAGAAGCCTTTTCGAAAGCCTGAAGGAGCAGGCAGGAGATGAGTGCGACCATAACCTCACAAGTAGTCATGGGTGGTTCCAAAGGTTTAAGAACCGTTACAGTTTGCATAGTGTAAAAGTGAGTGGAGAGGCAAGTGCTGATGTGGGAGCTGCTGAAGCTTTAAGAAGGAGGTAGATCGTGTCATCGTGGAGGGAAATTATTTGCCTGAGCAAATATTTAATGTGGATGAAACGGGCTTATTCTGGAAGTGCATGCCAGAACGGACATACATCCACAAACAGGCGAAAACCATGCCGGGATTCAAGGATCGAATCACACTTCTGTTGGGGGGGAATGTAGCTGGTTTCAAGGTAAAACCATTCATGATATATCATTCATAGAACACAAGGGCTTTTAAAAATGTCAGCAAGCACACACTGCCAGCATTTTATCGCAGTAATAAGAAAGCATGGATGACCCTAGCACTGTTTGAGGATTGATTCCTTAGTTGTTTCATTCCACAAGCCAAGGAGTATTGTCTGCAACAAGGGGTTGCATTCAAAATTTTATTAATTTTAGATAATGCTACGGGACACCCACCACACCTGGACGACCTGCACCCTGATATTAAGGTAGTCTACCTTCCACCTAACACTACCTCTATCATCCAACCCATGGATCAAGGTGCTTTTGCTGCTTTTAAAGCGTATTATTTTCGTACGATCTTCGCTCAGGCTATTGCTGCTACTGACAGTGAGAAAACACTCAGGAGAGTTTTAGAAGGACTACAACAATTTGCATGTACAAAGAACATAGCTGCAGCATGGGATGAGGTTACAGGTCAGTGCATGAATGGAATATGGAAGAAGGTCCTGAAAAGATATGTGAACAGTTTCAAAGGATTTAATGAAGATGAAGCAATTTCTGAGATTATTAACAAGATAGTGCAGATGGGGTTGAGAAGCCTTGGGAGAACTTGGTAGCCTTGGGAAAAGAACTTAGTATATCAGCAGGAACATCCAAAACTTTCATTTCGCTGATACGCCAGTGACCTAGAACACACAACATAATGTTGTGCCGGTGGAGTAGGCTATAGTTTTCGCTCATTCTTTTCGATGTATTACGGTTAGGTTATTAGTATTCGCGTCTACTTTTTAGTTGGTGCTTGTATGTGTTAGTTGGTTCTAGATATCCCCTGCCCTCTATGTGTATGGAAGCTTCAGACAGCTTGGGCAAGTTGTGGAAGCGTCCGCGAATCCGCTAGAAGCGCATGTGTATTAGTGCATATTGGTAGAGACGAGCAGGGTATTTAAATAGCGGAGGCACCCGTCTCGAGTCAGTCAGTATCAAACCAGCCTGTCACTAGTCACGCAGTTCCTGTACCATTGCTACTGATATTTTTCTCAGCTGTAGTAACTGGGTGAGTTAAAAATTAATTGATCATGCACAGTTATGCTTAATTGTAATATTTTACGGATTTACGTGTGTGTGTGTGTGTGTAACTTAGTAAGTTGAGTTACAATATTGGATACTTTTAACAGCTCTGTTTATTGCTGATGTTTCTTGTATATTTTGTATTTACAGATCTGAATCCATGGCAAAAAGGCGCAAATACTCGGAAGACTACCTCAACATTGGCTTCACCACAGTGCTCGCCAACAATGCCGTCGAGAAACCAGAATGCGTCTTGTGCGATGTTGTTCTGAGTGTGGAGTCGATAAAACCTTCGAAACTCAAGCGTCACCTTGAGACGAAGCATCTGGAACATGCAGAGAAGGATTTGGAGTTCTTCAAACGCCATGAGCTTCGTCTCAAACGTCAAAAGCTCAATGCTAGTGGGTCTTTTCAGCAACAGAGTGCAGCAGCAGTGGAGGCCTCTTATGAAGTTGCATTGGAAAATGCCAAGCCAAAAAAGCCTCACATGATTGGAGAAACACTTATCAAACCCTGCATGTTGAAGATGGTGAAGCTCGCTCTCGGGGAAGATAGTGCGAAGAAGATGCAGTAAGTATCTCTGTCGAATAATACTCTTCAGAGGCGTATTTCTCATATGTCTATGGATGTGAAAGAGCAGGTTTTGGATGAAATCAAAGCTTCTCCGTTGTTCTCCTTTCAACTCGATGAATCAACAGATGTGAGTTCATGTTCTCAGTTGCTTGTCTTCATGAGGTACATTCATTCATACATCATCAAAGAAGAATTCCTGTTCTGTGGTGCACTTGAAACCACTACAACAGCTGATGATGTCATGGAAAAGGTCTCTACCTTTTTTCATACCGAAGGTTTGCAATGGGGAAACGTGTGCGGGGTTTGTACGGACGGAGCACCAGCTATGCTAGGATCACAGTCAGGAATCCAGACAAGAGTGAAGAAGCTGGCTCCCCAAGGTAAGGGCATCCACTGCATGATCCATCATTATGGTCTCGCCTTAAGACCCTTCCTGCCTCTCTGCCATTAGTGCTCAATTCTGTGATCAAAATTGTGAATTACGTGAAGGCTGGAGCACTCAACACTCGTCTATTCAAAGAACTCTGCAAAGACATGAGTGCTGACCATGAGGTCCTTCTCTTCTACTGACCATGAGGTCCTTCTCTTCTACACGGCTGTATGTTGGTTGTTGAAAGGGAACATTATGAATCGTGTCTTCGAGATGAAAGACAAAATCAGGCTCTTTCTGGAAGTGCAAGAAAAGAGAGATCTTCTGGCTCACTTCGATGATGAAACGTGGAATAAAAGGGTTGCGTATCTGGCGGACATTTTCGACCAGCTGAACAAGCTGAATTTGAAACTTCAGGAAAGGGAAACACACGTTCTCCTATTTCAAGACAATCTACGCGCCTTCATATCCAAATTGCAGAACTGGAGTCAGAAAATCAATTTTGGGAACCTCGCCATGTTTGAAAAACTCTGTGGAGTGATGGATGAGTCTGAGGGCGAACTAGATCAGTTCCTGAAGGATGAGATTGCCGGATTGCCGGACACCTAGAATCCCTAGAAAAGAAATTCCAGCGATACTTCCCTGAGCTCACAGGAGAAGAGGAGGCACTGGTAAGACACCCTTTCTCTGCTACACTTGACGTATCCAGCATCCCCGACGAAGTCCAAGATGAATTCTTGGATCTACTGAACGACTTCGGCGCATGACCTGTTCCAGGAGAATCGGTGACTCAATTCTGGTGCTCTATGCATCAGTCATATTCCAAAGTCAGCATGCTGGCCTTACGTGTTCTTCTTCCATTTGCCTCCACCTACCTCTGCGAGGCCGGATTTTCAACCCTAGTCCACATCAAATCAAAGACCAGGAACAGATTGGATGTCGAGGATGACATGAGATTGGCTCTTACAAACACCCCACCACGAATTCCAAGACTCGCTTCTCAGATGCAACCCCAACCATCCCACTTGCTAGGTTGGAGAGATGATGTAATTTATGTTTATGTTAATAAAATAAAAAAAAATTTAATAATTGATAAATCAATGATTGTTTTCTCTTTCTTCCCCTTTCTTTCTCAGAAAAATTTGTAAAACTGAAATGGCTGATGGCAGGGGGGTCGCGTGTGTTTCGGGATTTTGAGAAAAGGGTCGCGAGTACAAAAAGGTTGGGAACCACTGAATTATACCTGTAAATGAATAATAATATGGTCACACAAGAGGAGATGGGACGCCATTGTTTTCATTTGTGTTTACAGCCGGGAGTCTGAGACAATAGTTCTACACAAGAAAATGAAGAAAATAAGACCCTGGTTGTAGCTGTAGTAAAATTAATGTAAAGAAAATAATATATATGATTTAAGTAACGTTATTTAATGTTAATAAATGGAACAATAGAAGTAGCTAATCACTAATGGCAAAGAAGAAAAAAAGAGATGGATTGGGAATGCCAACTTAATTAATGTTATTTAATGTACAGTAGAAGTAACCACTGATATTAAAGAAAAAGTGAGACTGATAGTGAAACGGCAACGTATACGTGCATACTCAAGGAAACAGTCATTTATCTTAAGAATATGTACAAAAGATTCATTATTGTTTATTACTGAATATGTATTTGATTGAATTAATGTTTATATATGTGAAATGAACAATGCAATTCATTAATAATACGTAGAAGATTAAAACACACAAGAGGAGACAAGACAGCATTGTTTACGTGAGTGACGATGATTCTACATAAGAAACTGAAGAAAATAAGACCCTGGTTGTAGTTGTAGTGAACTTAATTAAAAAAAATTTGAATACCTGTATGTATGTTTAAAGTAATGTTATTTAATGTTAATATATGGAACACTAGAAGTAGCTAACCACTAATGGTAAAGAAATAAAGTGAGATGATTGGGAACGCCAACTTATGAACAGTAAGTGCACACGTGAAAACATATCGTCATTTCTCTACATATGAATATGAAAGCAAGACTTATTTACTGTTCATATATGTTTTAAATAAAATTTACGAATGTAAAACAAAAATTCTACTCACCAATGGCGGTAAAGTCTAATAAAACATAAGGACAGCCAATGAATATTGTGCGAGTTTTTCCTCAGATGACGTAGTCATCAGGTTCAACTCTGGCTGAAGCTGTAGGTTCAACTCTGGCTGAAGCTGTAGGTTCAACTCTGGCTGAAGCTCTAGGTTCAACAACAGCTGAAGCTGTAGCTGAAACTATTACTGAACCTGAAGTTGATGTTGAAGCTGCTTATGATGCTGAATTTGATGGTATAGCTGAAGTTGATGGTTCAGGCCTTTGAATAATAAAGCTCTAAAAAGAACCTTGCACAGCTGCTTTCTTTACTCATTATACATCTTTATTTAGGTCATTTGCATTTATTTAAATTTTAATGCTTTGTTTTGTTAATGGATCCACTTCAGAAAATATGTTCATTGCTTGCTCCATATAATATCCACAGACCTCTCACCTTTTTCATATCGTTTTAACACATCTAGTTTCTCGGCTAAACTTGTACACTTTCTATTAGCTTTTGAAACAACACTACCATCACTTGCTCTCTTGGTCATGTTGAATAGGGATGCAAAAATGCTGTAAGAATCCAGAGAAAGTTTTTCTCCTGTTCCTGTTCCAGATGCGTGAAAACAAAAGGCCCGCCAAGCTCCGACTGTTGTTTACCACTCATTAGCAAGGCAGCTTCTTTGCGCAAGGCCCTCTTTAATTTTTTTAGTAAATTTTTTTTATAATACATATCAGGATTTAGTTATTATTTATATGAAAATGTAATTCTATTATATTTTTTTGTTATGTTTTGGTCGTAAATACGAATGAAATAAGGACGTAAATTGAATTAGGTCATATATATATATATATATATATATATATATATATATATATATATATATATATATATATATATATATATTATATATATAATATATATATATATATATATATATATATATATATATATATATATATATATATATATATATATATATATATAACCCGCCAGGATTGAGACACGGCACACCTGCGCCTATGACATGACCGAGGCAGCTAACATGGCATGGCCAAATATATGGATCCTCGTGTTTCGAAGCCGGATTTGGTAAAAGTTACTCTGACCACCTAAGTGATACGGGTGGTCCCCATTAGAGGTTCACGGCGCCATAAGCTCGTTGAACAGGCTTTGTGTGAAATATAACAAAGTCTAGGATTGCTTTTAGTATCCTGGTGGTCCAGCGGTTAGCGTTCCCAGGTCACAGTCATAGGCTTGTGTGCCGTGGGTTCGAATCCTGGCGGGTTGAGGTGTTGATTGTATGTAGAAGTCCGCGTGCTTTATTGGGCTAATGAAAAAAAAAAAAAATATATATATATATATATATATATACATATATATATATATATATATATATATATATATATATATATATATATATATATATATATATATATATATATATATATATATATATATATATACTGTATATATAATTTTCATATCAACTTTGTAACTTGTGTCTTTCACATTTAACAACTCTCCAGTATTGTATACTCTTTACATCAACATGACCTGTTTTGGCCCAAATGGTATCTTCTCTAAGCAATGCAGTTAATTTACATCAGGTCACAGAAGAAATTATGTGTAAGACTTCAGATTTATCACAGGAGCATCTTACATTCTTGGGGTTACTCACTATCTTCTATTATATCCTCTGTTGCTAACACACTGATATGAGATGATGCCAGAACCAATTTAATAGGCAGATGCAGTTGACAAGACCAGTGTTTTTAGCATTCACAGGGAGACTTTCACCCCACAGTAGGAAGTTATTAATGTTGTGAACTTAAATTTTCTTTTATGTTGAAATGGTAATTCATGTATAGCCAGGGTCAAAAGTTCGCTCCCTCCCAAAATGAAGCAGCATCGACTCCAAAATGAGATGAAACAGTCAGGGTAAGTCAGTTCGGAGACTCATTCCTGTGACTTGGTTTCACCACGAGGAGCGAACTTTTGTCTCCGACTGTACAGTATTAATTGTAACATCATATGAAATATTGTATGATTATTAAAGGTGCTTATTATGTGACATTCATTAATTGGTGTTATGAACTAGTTTCAAAGTCTTTAATTGAATGAATTTTCCCTGCCAACAGTAAAGCACAACTGCATTTTACATAAAAATTAAAAAATTCACAAATTAAAATGTGACATTTTTAAGTGCCCCAGTCACTCTTAGATAGCTTATACAAAGACCAAGCTCCATCAAAATCAAATATAAATAGAAAGGACATAGGGTGTTTAAAAGAATTATCTCGATGAACTTAAAACACTTCAACTACACTAGATGCATTCTTGTCACAGCTTCACTGTTTTGTGTTCAGGTAAGTAATGGCATTTCTTTCTATGACTGGCAAAAACAGACCAAGTAGTGGCATTTAGTTTTGACTGTTTTATAAATACCAAATGCTTTGTGAACAACCTGGCCACACAGTTTTAATAAACTGATCTAGAGTTATGATTGCTTTCTTCACAAAATCCATCACCATACAAAGCTGTACTTGCTGCCATATAAAAGCTATATACTTGTGTTTGAATGCCAAAGGTTTACTGGAAAGATTGCTGATAAATTCTACCAATTTTTACATTCAAGGAATCTATCATCTAACACTAGAAGCAACCTGTAATTAAGATCATTGAATCATGAAATAAAAATTTCTTTATTTTCTTTTTAAACTTTTATTACCAATCTAACTCATTTATTCACTTGTCCACAACAAGTCCAAGACTCACAGCTATAAGCAAGACTTTTGAGGCATCTTAAACATTGTATAGAAGGGGAAGCAGTCTATATACAAATTTCAAAATATATCTATAACGACATACAATGGACAATTATCTACAAATGCATTGAATGGGTGAGAAGATGATCAACTCACACAAGCTGAAATGAAGGGCATGTATGAGAGAGAAATGTGACTTATGGGGTGATATTCTACATGGAACTGGTACAGTCCTCTCAATGTCTAGTGGAGAGAAAAAATAAAATAGAATAAAATAAATTTATACCATACTGTATATAAAAACATTAGAATTTTTTTCTTCTAATCATCCATGGCCTTACTGTGTAAGTAGTTGTATATACTGTATGAAGGAATATATAATGGGCAGGTGTAACAACACTACATAATTGTATCTATCCTGAGAGGTCATTGTGGTTGTACATGTTCTGGTCATATAGCTCGGCTTTTACTAGGCGTCCTCCAAAGTATCTGCCATTCAAAGCCTCCTGAGCAGCAGTACTTTCTGAGAAAGAAAAGAGAAATTTGTATTTAGAATTAATTAATTTTCTTTGTCCAAATACAGTATTCAGGGTCGTAAAACCTGAGTCTGTACACAATAAGTACCTCCTGTAATAAAATTACTTTGAAAATACTGCACTGGAACATGGGAAAATACAAATTACTCGAATATCAAACGCATAACAATGTTGAGTTATTAAAAAATTATACGGAAATAAGGGAATAATTATCATGAACTTGGCTTCTTTAATTCCTGATAATTTGGTCCCTTCACTTTAGAAGTGTTTTACATAAGTCTTTTTTTTTAAACTTTCAAATTAGCACCAAACACACACACTCTTCATTCAATATCTATCATTCAATCTCACAAGTGTAACAGAAATGTTATGATATTCCCCCATCACAAAGTTCCCAAGATTGTGCAGTGCAAACATACCCTTATAACCAACCCTTTTTTTTTCTTCTTTTTTATATAGGCATTAGCCCACTAGGGCACAGGTCACCGACACATCAAGGCCTAGGAGGCAAAAATATTATTATTATTATTATTATTATTATTATTATTATTATTATTATTATTATTACTGTATTATTATTATTATTATTATTATTATTATAATTATAATTATAATAATAATAATAATAATAATAATAATAATAAATGTAAATAAAAATAAATAATAACAACCATAAAAAAAATCGAGAATGAGAAACAATATAAGTAGGCTGTGTTGTCAAAGTAAGATATATAGAACCTGCAATTATCTGTAAATAGGCACTGTCAGATCAGCAACCAGGGACTTGGTCACAATATTTGTGGTGCCATATGGCAGCAGGGTCTACCATTAGACAACACATTATGCTGCCTACTACCCACTAGCGGTAAAAGTCGTTGGTTTCTGAATTAGCGGTGATATGGGGTAAGGGTGTTGTTGGGGGTGGTGTTGTAGGGTGTGTGGGTGTTTGTGTGTGTGTGATGTGGGTGTTTGTGTGTGTGTGATGTAGGTGTTTGTGTGTGTGATGTAGGTGTGTGTGTGTGATGTAGGTAGGGGGTGTGTGTGTGTGTGTGTGTGTGTGTGTGTGTGTGTGTGTGTGTGTGTGTGTGGGTGTGTGTGTGTGTGTGTGTGATGTGGGGTGTGTGTGTGTGTGTGTGTGGGGTGTGTGTGTGTGTGTGTGTGTGTGTGTGTGTGTGTGTGTGGGGGTGTGTGTGTGTGTGTGTGTGTGTGTGTGTGTGATGTGGGGTGTATGTGTGTGTGTGATGTAGGGGTGTATGTGTGTGTGTGTGATGTGGGGTGTATGTGTGTGTGTGTGATGTAGGGGTGTGTGTGATGTAGGGGTGTATGTGTGTGTGTGTGATGTAGGGGGTGTGTGTGTGTGTGTGTGTGATGTAGGGGGGTGTGTGTGTGTGATGTGGGGTGTATGTGTGTGTGATGTGGGGTGTATGTGTGTGTGATGTGGGGGTGTGTGTGTGTGTGTGATGTAGGTGTGTGTGTGTGATGTGGTGTGTGTGTGTGTGTGTGATGTGGGGGTGTGTGTGTGTGTGTGATGTGGGGTGTGTGTGTGTGTGTGTGTGTGATGTGGGGTGTATGTGTGTGTGTGATGTGAGGGGTGTGTGTGTGTGTGTGATGTGGGGGGTGTGTGTGTGTGTGTGATGTAGGGTGTATGTGTGTGTGTGTGTGATGTAGGGGTGTGTGTGTGATGTGGGGGTGTGTGTGTGTGTGGGGTGTATGTGTGTGATGTAGGGGGTGTGTGTGTGATGTGGGTGTGTGTGTGTGTGATGTAGGGGTGTATGTGTGTGTGTGATGTGGGGTGTATGTGTGTGTGATGTGGGGGTGTGTGTGTGTGATGTGGGGGTGTGTGTGTGTGGGGGTGTGTCGTGTGATGTAGGGTGTGTGTGTGTGATGTGGGGTGTATGTGTGTGTGTGATGTGGGTGTGTGTGTGTGTGTGTGATGTGGTGTGTGTGTGTGTGTGTGTGATGTGGGGGTGTGTGTGTGTGTGTGTGTGTGTGATGTAGGGGGTGTGTGTGTGTGTGTGTGTGATGTAGGGGTGTGTGTGTGTGTGTGTGATGTGTAGGGGGTGTGTGTGTGTGTGATGTGGGGGTGTGTGTGTGTGTGTGATGTGGGGGTGTGTGTGATGTGGGGGTGTGTGTGATGTGGGGGTGTGTGTGTGTGTGATGTATGGGTGTGTGTGTGATGTGGGGGTGTGTGTGATGGGGTGTGTGTGTGATGTGGGGGTGTGTGTGTGTGTGTGATGTACGGGTGTGTGTGTGTGTGATGTGGGTGTATGTGTGTGTGTGTGTGGTGTAGGGGTGTGTGTGTGTGTGTGTGTGTGTGATGTAGGGGTGTGTGTGTGTGGGTGTGTGTGTGGGTGTGTGTGGGTGTGGGTGTGTGTGGGTGTGTGGGTGTGTGTGGGTGTGTGGGTGTGTGTGGATGTGTGGGTGTGTGTGTGTGGATGTGTGTGTGTGTGTGGGTGTGTGTGGATGTGTGTGTGTGTGTGGGTGGTGTGGGTGTGGGTGTGATCGGGGTGTGTGGGGTGATGTGGGGGTGTGTGGGTGTGATGTGGGGTGTGTGGGTGTGATGTAGGGGGTGTGTGATGTCTGGGTGTGTGTGATGTCTGGTGTGTGTGATGTGTGGTGTGTGTGTGTGATGTGGGTGTGTGTGTGCAGGTGTGTGTGTGTGTGTGTGTGTGATGTAGGTGTGTGTGTGTGTGATGGGGTGTGTGTGTGATGTACGGTGTGTGTGATGTGGGTATGTGGGTGTGTGTGTGATGTATGGGTGTGTGGATGATGGTGTGTGTGTGTGTGTGATGTGGTGTGTGTGTATATGATAGTATTTACCTAAATTTCTAACCTTGAACTGTTTATTGTCTTGAAACATACTTTTTCTTTCTTTCCAATACTGTATGCTAAACTATCAAGTGAACGCTTATTTGATGCCATTATAAGGGTGAAAGTTGAATACAGTGACCCCTCGGTTAACGAACTCAATCCGTTCCAGAAGGTAGTTCGTTAACCGAAAAGTTCGTTAACCGAAACCATTGTTTTAATGGGTTTTGGGTAATTGGTTCCAGCTCACCGAAAATTTCCTAAATTCAACAAAAATGATAGAAAAGTTCACTTACTTTGAGGTGTGTATGTAGAAGGCTCCTGGATGATGATGATGATGATGATGGAATTTAGAATGGGGGTGGAGGAGAAGGGAGAAGAAGAAGAGGCATTGGGGTGGAAGAGAAGTCACCCCATGGCACCATTTCACCCATAAAATTTTAGCTCTCTTGGTGTAATTCAAGATTATTTTCTTTAAATCAACACTGCACTACATTATATATTGTCAATATGTAAAATATATTTCAAAATGACCAATAATTTGCTTGGAAACACAGAAAAAAGCATTTAGTTGAAGAGAGTCTGAAGCAAGATGTTACCTCCAGTGAAAACAGAGAGAGACTAACGCCTGTTTGCTGTGTTAAGAGGCTGGATGCCGCGCATTAAACTAGTCACTTTACCTTCAATTATGTTCAATAATTGTTAAAATGACTAAAAAATTGAATATTAAACTTTTAAAATTATTGAATAGTATAAACTTCTTGATATTTACTAAAATAGTAAGGAATTTAAGCCCTAGAACCAATTAATGTATTGGTGGACTGATACTAAAGCTGGTTGCCTGGTCAGTGCAAGCGAAAACATGTTGAGGTCTGTTCGTAAGAAATTCGTTAACCGAATTGAAGATCCTTATGGAAGGCAGTTCGTTAACTGAAATTTCGTTAACCGAGGCGTTCGTTAAACGAGGGGTCACTGTATTAATAAAGTTAACCACGGAGCACTTGTGAGACGACTACCACGAGACACGGAAGGGTAAACAATGCGTGACCTAGCATGTCTTGGAACCCGGATGCGCTTGTTGTACTCAGCATTATGATCGCATTTGAAAGCTTGAATTATCATGGCGATATTTTCAAATTCGAAACCTAATATTTTGGCATTTATTTTTAATCAGATTCTATTCCAGGGCCGGATTAACCATGAGGCACTGGCCTCAGGCCCCCAGACTCTTAGGGGCCCCCAGAGTCTAAGGATAAAAATATTTAGCTATATATGCCATTAAATGGTCAATTAGTAAGTAAGCCATTAACTATTTCGTTTTTAATGTGTCCAATTGGATCATACATATACATTTTAGAGACTCGGAAGTGGCGTGTGGCAACTGTTTGTCAGTTCGATAACAGTAGCTAACGACACTCGGCTGATCCGGGACTCCATTGTGACGTACGGATGGTACGGTGCCAGACTTGTATTGGAGGACCATTTCAGGTAAACAATGATGTATATAACTTCAGTAATAAGTTATGAATGATCAAAGAATTATGTGAAGTGCAAAATAATGGATAATTTGGAAGGGAAATATGAGGAACAGGTATGTTTATATCATCAATATCATGGCTTCACCTCTGGTTTCTGTGACTGGAAAAATGGTGTTCGAACTATATCTGCACACGAAACTTCACACAGTCACAAAAACTCACTACTATCCCTAACCATCTGGACAAGAAAAGTAGGTCGAATTGACCATGAGTTAGCAAAGCAAGTTGATGATGAATGTAAGTAGTGGAGGTACCTCGTGTAGCGTGATACACAGTTAAGTGGTCCTGTTCTTTTTTTTTTTTTTTTTAATTTGGTTAGCCTGTTTTTAAGTTATTTTGCGAAATAACAGCTTCCGCAAAAAAAAAAACTTAACATATATACTGTACATCCACCAGTGTGTGACACGCAGTACCTTGCCTCATTACCAGCGTTTTTTATTTGCCTGAACCCCAATATTCGTATGATCAACTTCTTATGGTGTATGTTTTATCATTGACAATATAAAATATTAAATACTATAGAAAAAAAAAAATATAATTAGTAATTTGACAAAAATTAAATGACAAGCCGAATACAGTGGTCCCTCGGTTATCGAATTATCTTCCATAAGAATCTTCAATTCGGTTAACGAAAAAAGAATCGATTAACGAAAACCTTACGAAAATCACATTTTGTTTTGAACATCAACTGATAAGCTGAGGAGGTACTCAGCCAATTCAGTGATCTCTTCTATGTTTACCTTCAAACTAATCACTATCTTATAAGAATTCCAGCAATGCAAATTAAATTCACCCCAGTCACTTCTATTAAATTTTATAAGCAAAAAACAAAAACTCAAAATAAAAGAAAAAATAAACTAACACTTAAATTCTTCACACCACAGGTGCCAACTGTCAACATGTCTTATTATCTCCACTGACAAAACTAAGGTGTTCAACAAACAAGTTGGTAACCGCAAACGCGGTCCCGCCACGTTCAAGATAGGTAACAACACTATTGACTATGTTTCCTCTTTTAAATATCTTGGTGTTTCCGTCCCTTGTACCCTACCTGCCATACAACAGCTAACCCGCCAATGTACTGACAGACTGAGACCTCTTAGAAGTGTAGCGGGGTACAGCCCGCACTATGGTGCTAATATTAGAATTGTTAAAACAATGTACCTAGGCTATATAAGATCTCTGATAGATTACCACGCACCAGCCCTGGTCATTCGTGACGGGAAAGGTGTTGACAAACTCGAGAAAATGCAAAATAAAGCCCTCAGAATTATCCTAGGATGTCCCATGAGCACTAAAGTACTTAATATGAGGAAAGAACTAGGTATACCCAGTGTTAAAGATAGAATAATTGAAGTCAACCTCATGATAGCCCTGAGGCTTCTGCGTGGTGATCCTGATAACATTGTTTCCTTAAAATTGCTAGAATGTATGAACCATGGGACTACTGAGTCTAAATGGATCCAAACTACAGCTACACATATGAAGATGTTTGGACTAGACCACCTGTACAAAGTTGAGACACAACAGCGCTTCCTGCCACCCTGGCGGACAGTTCCCTTCGATATCACAATACCGACGTATCCGCCTAAAAAATTAATTATACAAAGCATTTATCTCCAACACACTGCCAAATTGAGAGCTCTTGAACACATACACACTCTACAGACTGATGATAATATCACACAGACCATCTACACTGATGGATCTCTAAACACCGCCTGTGGGAGGGCTGGAAGTGCTATTGTTGTGACTCAACCTGACGGTAATATAATTGAGAAAGGAGTTAGAATTAACAACTGGGCATCCACTCTACAAACTGAATTAGTTGCCATACTCACAGCTATTAAATTCATTGAAACCACTGTTACTGACAGTCTCATCATCACTGACTCTCTATCCTCACTACTTGCCCTTGGTACCCTCGACTCAGGTTGTCACGCTCTTGTCTCTGAAGCCAGACACAAATATGCGTGCCTTGTTGACCGGGGTGTCAGGGTCAAACTGTTGTGGATCCCCTCTCACATAGGCCTCATAAAACATGACAGAGTTGATGCCCTCGCCAAACTCGCGTCTAACAAAGACACCGTTGAATACAATTTGGGTCTGTCAAAAAGAACCCTTAAAACTGTAATTAGGAAAGAACTTATTGATGAGTTTGACGCAAGTAGACAAGTGCAAACAGGCACTAGTCGGTCCATAGGTTACCATGATGAGATGTATCAAGTGAAACATGTATATGGAGCAAGAAACAAGATCACTAGATTACAAGATGTTGTAACCACTAGATTAAGGTTAGGATATAAGTACCTTTGGCAGTATGTTCCTCAAGCAGATGTAAACAAAACTAAATGTAAAGTGTGTGGCCATACATATGGCCACACACTTGAACACTACATCCTCGACTGTGTGAAGATAGAACCTTTTAGGGACAGGTCCAAGCACACTGTGTGTGAAATGGCACAACACTTCATCTCTAATGGCAAGATAGCCGACATATTAAGATTGTATCCACTTTTTTGCACCTAGTAACTATATCAATTCTCATGTACAGAACCAAATACGCAATGTGCTGAATACCTCCCACGTAAATGTGAATAACAAAGTGTGAGGCCAGACATACTGCCTCACATGCCTGTACTCACGCATTTGTGAATAAGTTACCCTTTATGTATAGAACTAAACAAATAATGTAAATGAAATACTGTTTAACTTTCAGTGCCATAATATCCTGACAATGGGGGTTAATTATTATGACCCTTTGTAAACCCTACTCTGTAATCCTTTTGCGCTACCGCTCGCAGGATGAGTGTGGGGTGCACAATAAAGTAGCCGCTGCAAGCGGCAAAATCAAATCAATGTCAACATGTCACTGTCACCCCTCCCTCCCTACCCCCCCACCCCCCACCTTCCTGAGAAACGTTTGGGGAAAAAGACTAGGTTTACAGGTTTAAAAATAAATAATACCTCAGACTAAAGTTAGGATAATATAATTTGCATTGCTGAAATCCTTGCAAGACAGGGAATATTTTGAATAGAAACTTCACATATTTTGCACAAAAGATAAAATTTTCGCTCTCCCTAATAGATCTAAAATTTGTATGTCTATTGCAAATTTTAGCTTGTTTATATTCAAATTAATCACTATCTTATAAGAATTCCAGCAATGTAAATTATATTCTGGCTTTACTTTGTATATACTTTTCTGTGAGCTGGAACCAATTACCCAATATCCCATTGAAACAATGGTTTCGGTTAACGAAATTTTTGGTTAACGAACGACCTTCTGGAACGAATTGTGTTCGTTAACTGAGGGACCACTGTAATCAAGAAATTTTCCACCCAAACCTCTGCACTGGGACGAGGGTGGTGAATAGGCTTAGCCATTACAGTAGAACGTCGCTTTAAAGCAATTCAATTTAAGATTATTGACTTAAAGTAACACTCACAATTAAGGACAATGATATAATTTAAAGCAAATCTTTCCTATATTGCGTGAGTCAATCTGGCGCATCGTATTTTAAAATTCGCGCCTAATGTTTCTCTGGGCACGCTACATTGTCCTAAGGGCAAAGCTGTACTACACATGTACTCAAAATAACGTACTAAATGATTACTAAAATTTTTGTCTAGTGCAAACTATAGCATGATTATATTAAAAATAATCACTATCTTAAAAGTTCCAGCAATGTAAATTATATTCTTCCCGGTCACTTCTGTCACATTTTATAAACAAATGACAAAAACTCAATCTAAAGGACATAAACTAATAAATACAGTGGTCCCTCGGTTAACGAGCACAATCCGTTCCAGCAGGTTGCTAGTTAACGGAAAAACTTGTTAACCGAAACCATTGTTTCAATGGGTTTTTGGGTAATTGGTTCCAGCTCACCGAAAATTGCCTAAATTCAACAAAAAAGGTAGAAAAGTAAACTTACTTTGAGGTGTATATAGAAGGCTCCTGGATGATGATGGGAATTATAATGGGGGTGGAGGAGAAGGGAGAAGAGAAGGCATTGGGGTGGAAGAGAAGTCACCCCATGGCTCCATTTCACCCATAAAATTTTAGTTCTCTTGGTGTAATTCAAGATTATTTTCTTTAAATCAACACTGCACTGCATTATATATTGTCAATATGTAAAATATATTTCAAAATGACCAATAATTTGCTTGCAAACACAGAAAAACAGGATTTAGTTGAAGAGAGTCTCAAGCAAGATGTTACCTCCACTGAAAAGAGAGAGACTGGCGCCTGTTTGGTGTATTGCCAGGCTGGATGGAGCGCATGAAACTAGTTTCTTTACCTTCAATTATGTTCAATAATTGTTAAAATGACAAAAAAACTTAATATTAAACTTTTAAAATTATTGAATAGTATAAACTTCTTGATATTTACTAAAATAGTAAGGAATTTAAGCCCTAAAACCAATTACTGTATTGGCGGACTAATACTACAGCTGGTGGACTGCCAAATGCAAGTGAAAACATGTTGAGGTCGGCTCGTAAAAAATTCGTTAATCAAGGGATTGCTCGTTAACCGAAGTTAAGAATCTTATGGAAGGTAAACCGTTAACCGAAATCTCGTTAACCGAGGCGCTCGTTAACTGAGGGATCACTTGACCTTTGGCCCCAACTGTCAGTCAAAGAGTCACTCTCCCCCTCCCCCATCTTCCCAGCCAGGATTTGGTGGTTTTAGGCTTAAAATTTTTACCTTATATAATATCAGACTAAAGTTAGAATATAATTTGCATTGCTAGAATCCTTGCAAGACAGCAAATAATTTGAATCTAGACACCATATATTTTGCACGAGATAAAAATTTTAGCCCTTTGTAATAAAATTAATTAAAACTAAAATTTGTATGTCTAATGCAAACTACAGTAAAACCCCGCTTTACGCGGTTTCACTTTACGCATTTCCACGTTTATGCGGTACCCTGCCGAACACGGAATGCTCACTTTCCGCAGTGTGTGTACTTTTTTACGCGGAGAGCGGTGTAGGCAGGGTGCGCACAAGGTTGCCCAGTCATCAAAACATTACCGAGTTCTTCACCCGCCACCCACCACAGCCGGCCCAAGTCAGTGATAGTGATAATGATAGTGAGGATATGGGCTTAAATGGACTTAAAGGGGTTTGACAAAGAGGCCCTGCAAGCCTCTGTGGTGGATAGTGATACAATTGATACAGGTGAGGGCCAATAATCTGCCCTGTGCCTCAGAACCAACCCCCCATCCCCGTGTGCCCAGCCATCTTTTCTACTAATGTAAGTGTTAAAAAACCTAATATTATTGATATTTCTCTTAATTATTAATTGTGTGCATACCATCATAAAATTAAGAAGTTATTTTTACTACAACGTAGGTATTGTGTCTGAAAAAGTGGAGTTTGGGGGTCGGCCCGGTCTCTATTTCAATTAATCCCATATGTTCTGTTGTTCACTTTACGCGTTTCTCGATTTAGGCGGGCCGCCGTGGGTTCAATTGACCACGTAAAGTGAGGGTTCACTGTATAGCATGTATATATTCAAACTAATCACTATCTTATAAGAATTCCAGCAATGTTAATTATATTCTCCCATGTCAGTTCAGTGACATTTTAAAAGAGAAAAACTTAAAAGTCACCCTTAAGCCCCGGGTTTGGGTCCTACTGGCACTCTCGGTGGGGTTAAGTCAAATAAAAAAAAAAAAAATAAAAAAAAATAAAATAATAAATAAATGAAAAAAAAAATGGCGGGAAAGTAGGCGGACATTCTGGAACATCACCTGGGGCCTAAGGGTAAAGGACAGATAAATAAGTAAGCACTAGACCTTGGCATCAACTGTCAAACATATCACCTCACCTCACCTACCCCATCTTCCAAGTCAGTAACAGACCATTTCCTATCCCTTAATTTTAGCAGTGTTGATTTATGAGTATTTGTTTTAACAATACTACAAAAAGCAATGTTTTGTTTATTCTAGGAGATGGGCTGAAGTGCATCTGGATAGACTTAAGAGGTCTTTTTAGTATTTTGTGTCTCTCAAGTACCAAACTAAATTATTCCATTGAAACAACACTTTGATTTAGTGTGAATTCAGTTTAAAGCAACCTCTCTTGGAACACATCTCGTGTTACATCGACGCTCTACTGTACCAAGTTCCCACTTTTTTTTTTATATATTCACTAAAGTACTGATACATTATAAAAATAAGTATTGTAATGCATATGAAGGGTACAGATATTAAGCAAAAATTATTGAAGTAACATATCTTTACTAATTAATAAATTATAAATAAACAATATTGTCTTGAGTTACAGTAGGAATGACAGAGGCGGGGGTGGGAGACGAACCTTTTGGGGAGTAAGCGGTCAGTTTCACCCCCCAATGGTCTCTCCCCCTTCCTCACTCCACCACCACTCTCCTCCTAATCCATACTGTATTTTAAAATGTTATGTAACGTAATGTTGAATAAATACAGTACAGTGACCCCTCGGTTAATGAACTCAATCCGTTCCAGAAGGTCGTTCGTTAACCGAAACCATTGTTTCAATGGGTTTTTGGGTAATTGGTTCCAGCTCACCAAAAATTTCCTAAATTCAACAAAAATGGTAGAAAAGTTCACTTACTTTGAGGTGTGTATGTAGAAGGCTCCTGGATGATGATGATGATGATGATTTGCATTTGAAGTGGGAGGTGGAGGAGAAGGAAGAAGAGAAGTCACCCCATGGCACCATTTCACCCATAAAATTTTAGTTCTCTTGGTGTATTTCAAGATTATTTTCTTTAAATCAACACTGCACTGCATTATATATTGTCAATATGTAAAATATATTTCAAAATGACCAATAATTTGCTTGGAAACACACAAAAAAAGCATTTAGTTGAAGAGAGTCTCAAGCAAGATGTTACCTCCACTGAAAACAGAGAGAGACTAACGCCTGTCTGGTGTGTTAACAGGCTGGATGGCACGCCAGAAACTAGTTTCTTTACCTTCAATTATGTTCAATAATTGTTAAAATGACTAAATATAAAACTTTTAAAATTATTGAATAGTATAAACTTCTTGATATTTACTAAAATAGTAAGGAATTTAAGCCCTAGAACCGGTTAATGTATTGGCGGACTAATACTAAAGCTGGTTGACCGGCCAGTGCAAGCGAAAACATGTTGAGGTCGGTTCGTAAAAAATTCGTTAACCGAATTTTTGTTCGTTAACCGAATTGAAGATCCTTATGGAAAGCAGTTCGTTAACCGAAATTTCGTTAACCGAAGCGTTCGTTAAACGAGGGGTCACTGTACAGATATTAAATACAGTAATATAAAACTATGATATATAATTTATATAATGATAAGAACATCTGTGGTAAATTGAACAAAGTCGAACAACTCCTTCTAGTGGTAGCGGCTTCCTCATAAATTACCGACGAACAAATTATAATACAGGTAATAGAATATGAATTACATTAAGACTGTACAAAACTACGTTTGGTGTATAGCCAGGGAGAGGCGGTGGAGAAAGGAGGGAGGGAGGATAACACACCAACTCCAGCACAGCAGCCTGCGACCCCGTTATAACAACAGTATGCACTTCACCGTAATTCCCATATTATTTG
The DNA here is from genome assembly GCF_018991925.1 of Homarus americanus. NCBI lineage: Eukaryota > Metazoa > Arthropoda > Malacostraca > Decapoda > Nephropidae > Homarus > Homarus americanus. The sequence continues at coordinate 204,103 of NW_024744357.1, read as the reverse complement.
GTTCATTTGGTGCCAGGTTAATAAAACATTTTCGAAGAATAATTCATTTTACCCCAAAAACCCCACTCAATCCCAGATGAATTATTGCTCTGTAGTACACTACTGATATTCTCAGTGTCTTGTTTACAGATAGGTAAAAGCTGGCATAGCTCTCCCTAATAATGTTGCCAGCACTCACCATCTCTCAATCACCATTGTTGTCACTGCTCAAGTGGGTTGGTGCTTACCACAGGGTCTGTCTTGAGCAATTAGTAAATATTGTAGCATATTTTTCAAAACTTAATAAATATTATATTATTATTGCATAATGCGCCTCCATGTACTTAAGGAGCCAAATCGAATCATTATGTAAAAATTTATTTTAAATTATAAATTAAAATGTTATAAGACAATGGTTCAGTTGTTCTGTTAATGTGTGTAAGTGTCTTTGCATGTCACCACACCTACTGCCATTTCATCTCACCATCTGACTCGTCCCCTCAGCTCGAAATTACTGTATTTCTGTATTTACTTTAAGAAATATTTATGTTTGCACAGTAATTATAAATAGACCCAGACCAGAAAAATCAAGCATTAACCAAGCCGTTGGTCTTCCCACCCAGCACATAAGGATGCGGCTAAGCATGATGCAATCTTTCATAACGTTGGGAACCTTTGTCCCTAGGCCCAGAGCAGAAAGGTTTGTTGTGATTTTCTCAAAATTTTCTCAGATTTTCAGGTAACTGCGCATTCAAGACATCTTCAGGTCATGAGACCCACTAATCCCCAAGCCAAGAAAGGGTGACCTGACATTCCATCAAAACGTCAGTAATATGAGAACACTAATTTCCCACCCTACCTCCACCTGACATTGCAGCAGGTCAGGTACTGTACACGAGACCCACTAATCCCCCACAGCTCCATGGGAGTGGAAAATACCAGTCTTTGCTGTAACACACAGTTTCATTCACACCCATATCATATAGATTTTTAATTTTCAGATACATGTATATTTATTTTACGAAGCTTTAAGATAAACTATCTGGATCATTAGAGTAAAGAAATGTAGTTTCTAACTTAATTAGAACTGCATTTACATACTCCAGAAGTTTAGACTCAAGGAAAACAACTCCAGCACCCAGAAACATTCTGGGGAAGTGGGCTAGTGTCAGTGTGTGTGTAAGATGTCTAGTATAGACACTCGGAAACTTTTCCCAGTAACCGGAAAATATTCCGGGGATAAGGGATTTTTCCGGGTTTGAGAGTCGTCTGCTTAGCCGGAAATCTCTCATCCCCGGGGATATCACTGTATTACTGAATATTTTGACACAATATAATGATGTTGTGGCATTTGGAGAGTTTCAGGGACCAGGAATTCTAGCTAATGGAGAATTTACTGCTGTACCATCTTCAATTACAATTTTATTTACAAATTCCTTGATTCGTTAGGCGATACCAAGAGATTGCTATATTCTTTTCACAGGAATATTTACCATGTATAACACTGAGGATACACATCAAATAGATTCTTTTAAACTCCAAAAATATCTAATTAAACTATGATAGCCTTACTTACCATGTGGACTTAAGAATTCCACAAAAATTTTGACAAGTACTTCTGCATCATCCTCATCAGACTGCTTCTCTTGGTATATGATGACATGTCTAACAGTGCCAAAACGGCCACATTCTTCTGTAATTTCATCTTGGAGAAGTTCATCCACTTCCTCAGCACCGACCATATTACGTAGAATCACCACAGTTGACTGCAAAGAAAAAAAATATGTTCTTCCATTACTCTGCATTACACTACTGTATACACTACTGTATACAGTATATATTATTCATGTCAGTATCATCATCACAAAAAATGGCACACTTGATGTAGAGTAATTAGGTAGGAGGAATATTAACTTTTGTAAGGAAAACAAGATAATAATTACTGAGTACAGTACTGTACAGTAAAGCCTCTGATATCGACGGTTCAACTAACGAAGATTCATATTTAAGACCCAATTCAATTTACGCCATTATTTTCTTCGTATTTACAACAAAGTAAAAAATATATATTAAATTTTTGTATAAATAATAACTAAATCCCGATATTAAAAAAAAAAAAGCGCCTTGCGCACAGAGGCTGCCGGGCTTGTTAGTGGTGATGCCAGCATCAATAGTATAAACAATTGCAGGTGGCGGGCCCTTTGTTTTCACGCATCTGAACAGGAAAAGGAGAAAAACTTTCTCAGGTTTCTTACATCATTTCTGAATCCCTATTCAACATGAGCAAGAGAGCAAGTGATGGTAGTGTTGTTTCAAAAGCTAATAGAAAATGCATTAGCTTAGCCGAGAAATAAGATGTGTTAAAAAGATATGAAAAAGGTGAGAGGTCTGTGGATATTATATTTTCTGAAGTGGACCCATTAACAGAACAAAGCATTAAAATTTAAATAAACACATATGACCTCTTCATAAAGATGTATTATGAGAAAAGAAAGCAGCTGTGCAAGGTTCTTTCGACAGTTTTATTATTCGAAGGCCTAAACCATAACTTCAGCTACACCATCAAATTCAGCATCATAAGCAGCTTCAACAACATTTTCAGGCTCAGTAACAGCTTTATGGAAAGCTACAGCTTATGCCAGAGTTGAACCTGATAACTTCGTCATCTGAATAAAAACTCGCACAATATTCATTGGCTGTCCTTATGTTTTAGACTTTACCACCATTGGTGAGTAGAATTTTTGTTTTACATTCATAAATATTATTGAAAACATATATGAACAGTTAATAGGTGTTGCATTCATATGTAGAGAAATGACGATATGTTTTCACATGTCTGCACTTACTGTACAAGTGTACATGCGTTGCCTTTCCCAATCGTCTCGCTTTATTTCTTTACCATTAGTGGTTAGCTACTTCTAGTGTTCCATTTATTAAATAGCATTGCTTAAAACATACATACAGGAATTCAATTTTTTTACATTAAGTTCACTACAGCTACAACCAGGGTCTTATTTTCTTCCGTTTCTTATGTAGAACAATCGTCAATCACGAAAACAATGCCGTCTTGTCTCCTCGTGTGTTTTAATATTCTACGTATTATTAATGAATTGCATTGCATTGTTCATTTCACATATATAAACATTAATTCAGTCAAATACATATTAAGCAATAAACAATAATAAATCTTTTGTACTTATTCTTAAGATAAATGACTATGTTTCCTTGAGTGCGCACGTATACGAGGTCTGTCCAAAAAGAAACCGAACTTTAAAAAATAAACAAATTATTGCTGTACTTACAACTTAATCAGACTTGTCTCTTTCAAAGTACTCCCCTCCACTGTTGATACACCGCTCCTAACGTTTTTTCCAGTTCCGTAACGCGTTTTGAGGGATGGTGTGTAGGTCTTGTAGCGAACTTTCTTCTATCGTTTGAAATCGGCAACCTTGAACGCAACCCCTTGTTGCAGACAATACTCCTTGGCTCGTGGAATGAAACAACTCAGGAATCAATCCTCAAACAGTGCTAGGGTCATCCATGCTTTCTTATTACTGCGATAAAACACTGGCAGTGTGTGCTTGCTGACATTATTAAAAGCCTGTGGGTTTTACCTTGAAACCAGCTACATTCCCCCCTAACAGAAGTGTGATTCGGTCCTTGAATCCCGGCATTGTTTTCGCCTCTTTGTGCATGTATGTCCGTTCTGGCATGCGCTTCCAGAATAAGCCAGTTTCATCCACATTAAATATTTCCTCAGGCAAATAATTTCTCTCCACGATGACACGATTTAGCTCCTCCTCAAAAGCTTCAGCAGCACCCACATCAGCACTTGCTGCCTCTCCACTCACCTTTACACTGTGCAAATTGTAACGTTTCTTAAACCTTTGGAACCACCCATGACTTGCTGTGAAGTTATGGTCGCACTCATCTCCTGCCTGCTCCTTCAGGCTTTCGAAAACGTTTCTTGCCTTAGCTTGTATGGTTAGAAGGCTTAAGGGTACACGCTTTTGCAGCTGATCTTCCATCCACATTACAAGTAATTTCCCCATCTCATGAAGAAAACCTTGTCTTTTTTCGTTATTGTTGTTATTGCTCATCCTTTCACTACCTCACTAATTCGTTCCTTGTCCTTCAAAATGTTTTATATCGTCGAGTCAGAGAAGCCAAGGTCGCGTGAAATGGGTGCTACCATTTTTCCATTTTCATATTGCATTATTATTTTCATTTTCATCTCAAAAGTAATTGACTGATCTCAAAAGTAATTGACTCTCTTTTTCTTCTCAGCACCACGAGAACTCTCACTTTTACACTTGCCAGCCATTTTAAAATTTGTCAGTACACAGCGCGATCACTAACAACAACAAAGACGGCCAAACACCAACTGAGCGGGCTACGGCGTAGATGCAGTACACCACGAGGCGGCCCGGTCCACGCTGTCGTACGGCGTCACAATACGACAAAACGTTTCGGGACTCGAAAATACGTAATGTGAAAAATATTTTATACGACCATGGCGGTTGTATGTCCGGGTTGTCGTAAGTCAAGGAGAGAGTATAAATATACTTACGTGAACAGCTTTTTTAAAAAATTAAAATAACTAAGAACAAATTAAGGTTCTCTATTACTGATGTGCACCTACTAAACACCCTTCATGTTGCTATGTCATCCATTCAGCCAGACATTGCAGACTTTGTACAGCAAGTAAAAAGTCACCCATCCCATTAACAACTCTTATCACAGTCAACAAACACAGTAAGTAAGCATTTTGTCTCTTTGGCTTTAAATTTATCATTAATTTTGAATTTTAAAAGCAATATAATGAGTGTATGGCCCATCATGCATCAGATGATTTTATTGTGGCCCTCAAAGCAAAATGTTTGCACACCCCTGATAGAAGATGACAAAAGGTATAACTGCATGGAAATGTACAAAAAGATTAAACAAATGAACCAGTAAAAATAACATAAATGGGGTGAGACTATTAAAGGCAAAGTCAATAACATCCTTTTTGAGGTCGAAAAAGTAAAAGAGAGATGGGCAGATTATGTAGAGGAACAATACAATGATAAGGACAGAGCGAAGGTTAGAAACGAAAAGGAAATAAAGAATAAACTATCAGTTCTTTTAACAGAAATTGAGGTGGCTGTGAGCAAAATGAGACATGATGCAGCATCCAGGTGAACTTATAAAACAAATGAGCAGGAATAGGATAAATTGTTTGACTAAAATATGTAACTCTATGTACTTAAAAGAAGACCTTCCCAGTGATTAAAAAAAATTTATTACAGTATTTATATTACAGCATGCCCTGACAATTCGCAGACCTCCAGCATTCACAGATGAGACCCTGGATGTACCCAAGAATGGCTATGATAGTTTTGAGGTTGCTGGCATTTTCACAGCTGGGACAGGGAGCCATTCGTTCTAGAGACAGTAATTTCTTTTACCTGTATTGTATACGTATACAGTGATCCCTCGATTGACAAACACAATTGGTTCCACAGAGTCGTTTGTTAACCGAAAATTTCATTAACTGAATCTATTATTTCAATGGGATATTGGGTAATTGGTTCCAACTCACAGAAAAAGTACAAAGTAAAGCCCAAAACTGCATTAAGTCAGAAACAATATTAAAAAATCCCCTAAATCGCCCTTAAAGCAAAAAAAAAAAAAAAAATATATATATATATATATATATATATATATATATATATATATATATATATATATATATATATATATATATATATATATATATATATATGTATGTATGTATGTATGTATGTATGTATGTATGTATGTATGTATGTATATATATATATATATATATATATATATATATATATATATATATATGTAATAATAATTGACGGTTTATTGACAAAGTTCTGCAGCCCGAATGTATGTATATATGTATGTATGTATGTATGTATGTATGTATGTATGTATGTATGTATGTATGTATGTATGTATGCATGCATGTGATACAGGTATTGTGCAAAATATATGACATTTATATTCAAATTATTCACTGTCTTACAAGGATTCCAGCAATGCAAATTATATTCTCCTAACTTTAGTCTGAGATATCATATAAGATAAAAACTGTAAGCCTTAAACCCTGGGAGGGAGGGAGGGAGCAGGTGAGGTGATATGTTTGACAGTTGGCGCCGAAGGTCTAATGTGTGTTTATTTAACAGTCATAAAGTGACTAAGCTTCTCTCTTATAAATGCCAGTGAAATGACCTGGGAGAATATAATTTACATGCTGGGATTCTTGTGAGATAGTGATTAATTTGACTATAAACAAGCTACAATTTGCACTAGACATAACAATTTTAGTACCATAATCATTTAGTACATGTACAGTAGTACAGGTTTGCACTTAGGTCATTTATTTCTTTTAAGTTTTTTTAGTATGGTGTGTGCATGTAAATGAATAAAAATAAATGAAGAAATTTAGGTAAATCTACCCAAAAATACAGTTGAAAAAACTTGTACATTATTAAAATGTACTAAACTAAGGTACTAAAATTTTTATCTCTTGTGCAAAATATATGATGTCTAGATTCAAATTATGCACTGTCTTGCAAGGATTCCAGCAACGCAAATTGTATTATCCTAACTTTAGTCTGATATTATATAAGATAAATACTTAAAGTCTACTGTATAACCACCAAACCCTGGCTGGGAGGGGGGGGAGGAGAGGTGACAGTGACATGTTTGACAGTTGTACCGAAGGTCTAATGAAGTATTTATTTGTTTATTTATGTCCTTTAGCTTGAGGTTTTGTTTTTGTTTATAAAATGTGACAAGTGACCGAGGAGAATATAATCTACATTGCTGGAATTCTTTTAAGATAGTGATTAATTTGAATATAATCATGCAATAGTTTGCACTAGACAAAAACTTTAATAATCATTTAGTACATTATTTTGAGTACATGTACAGTACAGCTTTGCCCTTAGGACAGTGTGTGAGTGTAAATGAGTAAAAATAAATGAATAAAGTTACATATATCGAGCCAAAAATATTAGTTGAAATATTTTATGTAGACAGCTTGGATGGCTAAATTTTAAAATGACCAATAATTTTAATATAAAAATGCAAAAATATTCAAGAAAACAACTCCCTTGATATTTATTCCACTGGAAACGAATGTAAACATAAAACCGATTACTGTATTGGCGGACTAGCTGATCGGCTGATGCGCACAACAAAGCATGATTCTCCGAAGGCTTTCGTTAATCAAGGTTTTGCTCATTAATGGAACTGAAAATCCTTATGGGAGCTAATTCGTGAACCGAAATTTCATTAATTGAACCGTTCGTTAAACGAGGGACCACTGTATACACACACAAATACAATACAGGTAAAAGAAATTATTGTCATAAAGGCAAACACATTAAGGGAATATACATTTATTTACACGAGCAAAAATGTACTGTACCCCCATCAGCAAATGTTATTCGCGGATTTGGCTATTCACGGCCATTTTGAGAACCTAACCCCCGCGAATTTGAAGGGCATACTGTATTACTAAAAAACCCAGAAGCCTTAGATTGCACCCAGTTTAGAACAATTAGCTTAATAAGTTATGCCTGCAAAGTTTTATTAAATATAATTTTAAGTTGAATAAAATTTAGAATAGACGGTGAGTTATCTGAAGATCAAAATGGATTTAGAAAGGGAAAAGGAACTTGAGAAGCAATATTGGTTTAAAAATTTAGAGTGAAACAGCTTCAGCAATCCAAAGAAATTTGTATATCAGCTTTGGTGATTTTGAAAAAGCTTTTTTGTAAAGTAAAACACAATAAACTTATAAAGGTCATGCAAAAAATAGGCATTAGTGAAGGAGACAAAAATAAAAATAAAATCTTTACTTGCAAAAGGATGTTGCAGTGTTAGTTAATAATGAACTTATTAATTGGTTCAAAGTTAGACAGGAAGTAAGACAAGGCCGTGTTCTATCTCCAACATTGTATAAAACAGTATATACAGTATTCAGAATTCCTAATGAGAGAAGTTATAAGGGGCAATGAAGGAATAAAAGTTAATGAAAAAGTAACGTCAACTACAGTATACACTATGCAGATGATACTGCTCATATCACAGATCGTGAAGTAGCATCACAAAAACTGGTTTACACATTACTGGAAAAAGGTGGGGAATATGGGTTAAGAGTTAATGCTGTAAAAATGAGTAATGGTTGTTTCCAAATTGGAAATAAATCCAAAAAGACAAAAAATATGCTAGGCAACAGGGAACTATAACAAGTGGAAAATTTTGTCTATATATTTGGGAAAAAACATTATCTGTGATGGTAGAAGTGCACAAGAAATCATAACAAGAATAAGTCAAGCAAAAACATCATTTAACCCTTAGGCACCGGATGACGTTCCAGAATGTCAGCCTATTTTCCCGCCATCTTTTTTTTTTATCATTTTTGGAAAAGTTGATTTTTTTCTCAATTTATCAAAGTGGGGGGCCCTGCCAGCAGCACCCTAACCCGGGGCTTAAGGGGTAATAATCTAAAAGACCTAATGAAAATGGACATTTACTTCAATTTGAGGGAAAAGGCTGCTGAAAGACTACAAGGTGTCCATAAATGATTACCTTGATTAAAATGAGAGCATACTGTTTTCTGGGTAATCATTTATGGACACCCTGTATATATGGCAAGGACTGTTGTTTGGCTCAGAACCGTGGACATTTTCAGCAGACACCAGAAAGAGGTTGGAAGGTTTTGAAATGTGGTGTTATAGGTGAATGTTAAAAATAGGTTACACTGACAGGAAAACAAATGAAGAAATACTAAGGTTGGCAGAAGATTCAAGAGAAATACTTAAAATGTACAGAAAAATTAGATACTTTGATCATAAAATCAAAAGGAGGAAAGAGGCCAAGATTGCTGGCATGCGGCAATTTCAAATAACTGCTCGAGGGGGCAATTTCAAACAACAAATATTTAAGGGTTTAGAGTATAGACAAATGTTTCTTGCCCGAAAAGGGTCCGGACTAACTGAAATCCGTACTTTCGAGAGTTTACTGTAATTCTGACAAACAAGTTATTTTAAGGTTTTCTTCATACAATACTTGTGAATTCAAGACAAGCAACAAATATTAACAAACTGATTCCCCACCTCTGCTTTCCTCATTAGCTTCTGCATGACCAGGTGTCGTGCTGACTGGCCCTTGATGGACATAGTCTCCTGTTGCTGCAATGTTTGAGGCTCATTGTCCTCCATGAGCTTCTTGGCTAGCTCCTCCTGATGAGTAGGTTTCCGATCTTCACCTCCACTTGAGGAATTGACTGTTGCATTGGAGCCAGCAGAACCTGCACCACCAACATTTGATGATGGTGGTAATGGAGGTGCAAGTGAAGAACTGTTGGTGCCAGGAACAGGTAATGAGGTAATAACTGTTGGTGGAGGTATGGTTGCTGTACTAGTTGGTCCACCAAGGTTAGGTAAACTAGTTACTACACCCACAGGAGGAACAGATGAACTATTTCCACCCAAAACTGCCACTGGAGAGGATGGAACTGATGCAGAAACATTACCCACAGTTCCAACTGGAGGTACATTCCCCACAACACCAACTGGTGGTAGTTGTGATATAGAACCAGGAGAGCTGCTGAGCCCTTGTACAAGACCAATGGCATTTGTTGCCAGAGCATCCATCGCCTGAATTTTAGCTGTTGCTGCTGCTGCTGCTACTGCTGCTGCAGTTGGCATCTGAGTTGGTGCCGATAGAGGACCCTGTAAAAATAAACATTGACATTTATCATTGAAATTTACATATATGTAATTTATTTCTACTTTACAAGTTGTATAGAGAATAAAAAATTATAATAAAACTGTACTAACAAGTTAAAAAGGAGAGGTGCAAAATGTATGTAAAAAATACTGTAGTATGAAAGGGCCAAGACAACACTTAGAAATATCCATACAGTGAACCCTCACTTTACGCGGTTAATTCAACCCACGGCGGCCCGCGTAAAATGAGAAACGAGTAAAGTGAACAACATAATATATGGGATTAATTGAAATAGAGACCGGGCCGACCCCCAAACTCCACTTTTTCAGACACAATACCTGCGTTGTAGTAAAAATAACTTCTTAATTTTATGATGGTATGCACACACAATTAATAATTAAGAGAAATATCAATAATATTAGGTTTTTTAACACTTACATTAGTAGAAAAGATGGCAGGGTTCTGAGGCAGAGGGCAGATTATTGGCCCTCACCTGTATCACTATCCACCACAGAGGCTTGCAGGGCCTCTTTGTCAAACCCCTCAAAGTCCATATACTCACTATCATTATCACTATCCCTGACTTGGGCCGGCTGTGGTGGGTGGCGGGTGAAGAACTCCGTAATGTTTAGATGACTGGGCGACCTTGTGCGCACCCTGCTCGCGCCGCTCTCCGCATAAAGGGGTACACGCACCGTGGAAAGTGAGCATTCCGGTTTCAGCAGGGTACCGCGTAAACGTGGAAACACGTAATGTGGGGCCGCGTAAAGCGAGGGTTGACTGTACATTATTCCTAACAGGGCTTTGGAAATTCACTCACCCATGGCGAATGGAAAATCCTTAGGGCTAGTTAAATTTTATATTTACTAGCTGCCTGCAAAAGTGAGTGTATCTTTGTTTAGCTATAGAGAACAAAAAAAAAAAAAAAAAAAAAGTCATGCAAAAAATAAAATACAGGGGGCCCTCCAAATACGCGGATTTTTATTTTGCGGTCCTCTATTATTCGTGGATGACACTCTGGATGTACCCTAGAATGTCTGTGGGTAGTTTTAAAGTTACCGGCATTTTCGCCTCTGGGACAGGGAGCCATTCGTTCTAGAGACAGTAATTTCCTTTACCTGTATTGTAAATATATGTATGTATGTACTGTATGTATGTATGTATGTATGTATGTATGTATGTGTGTGTATGTGTGTGTGTGTGTGTGTGTGTGTGTGTGTGTGTGTGTATGTGTGTGTGTGTGTGTGTATGTATGTATGTGTGTATGTATGTATGTGTGTGTGTGTGTGTGTGTATGTGTGTATGTATGTATGTATGTATGTATGTATGTATGTATGTATGTATGTATGTATGTATGTATGTGTGTGTGTGTGTGTGTGTGTGTAGACACACACAAAACACATACAAATAAATAATACTGTATTGGGAAAATTCTATCACAAATAATCAGAAACAAATTTATTAAAAATGTGACAGTCTTAAAGCACGGATTTGAGGGTGGCCCGTCACATTTTTAATAAATTTGTTTTTGATTATTTGTGAGAGTATTTTCCCATTAATATTTATTTGTATGTGTTTTATGTGTGTGTGTGGTTACACACACACACACATACAGTAGAACATCGATTTAAAGGGATTCAATTTAAGATCATTGATTTAAAGCGACACCCACAATTAAGGACAATATTTTAATTTAAAGCGAATCTTTCCTATCTTGCGCGAGTCAATTTCGTGCCTAATGTTTCCCACCATACGCGTCTCTGGGCACGCTACATGGCTGCCCGCCACCCACTCTCACCCTCACGCATCCTCAGTTCTCGCACTGACGCTCAAGGGAACGGAAATATTGTGTGACACTATCTCCTTCTACCATGTGCATCAACCATCTCCACTATGTCCAAAAGGCCAGCTACTACATAATTAACTACCCTAAAGGTCAAGAAATCAAAGCAGGCAATTACATTGGAGCAGAAAAACAAGGTGCTGGAAGCACTGCAGCATGGAAATGGTGTTTCCCGTGTCAAATGCGTCCACAGCCACAGCACTAGACGGTGATGTGAATGACGAGCTGGTTGAGTTGGGCTCTGCATCTTCAGAGGGTAAAGTGCCTACCTAAAGTTGAGTGAAAATCTATTTTTCATCGCATAAAGTAATTGAAAAATAAGTTGAGAGGAAAGTGAGCGCTGGGCGAATCAGGTGGGTGGCGAGTGGCACCAGTGCGACCACCCTCTCACATCAGCCGATCACTAGTAAACAGACCATTTCGCATCCCTGAACTTTAGCTGTGTTGATTTATGAGTGTTTCTTTGTTCTAGGAGATGGGCTGAAGACAAACTACAGGTACTCCTCGACTTACGACCACCCGGATATACGATCGCCGCAGTCATATAAAATATTTTTCAAATTACGTATTTTTGAGTCCCAACGTTAGTGATGGCGCTGTGTACTGACAAAATTTTGGTCTGTAATTCCCTTTAAAATGGCTGGCAAGCTTAAAAGTGAGAGTTCTTGTGGTGCTGAGAAGAAAAAGAGACACCCATTTTAGATTTTCTATGTATTATTTTCGCATTTTCGACTTACAACCAATTCAACTTACGACCTGGATTTGGGTCCCTAACCCCATCATAAGTCGGGGAGGAGATGTAATTATGAATCTGTACGTTCTTTACAGCTGCCTATATCCATTTTGTGTAACATTTGTTCCGGTAGTTTTAATAATTACAGTTGTTACTTCCAATTCCAATAAATTCCTTCAGTCATCTGTTGAAGTTTTAAAACTTACTTTTCATTCAATCACTTCTAATGTTAGATACAAAAGTCCCTTGCAAACAATGGAATTAGGTTCCTGAAAATCCCTGTGGTTAGGTTAGGCTCCATGGCCACAGATAATACCCATCAAACCCTATCTAAGTTGCTATTCCTTCGCTAAACAATACCTAAACATTTAATTAAATTTTAGTTATATGCATATAAAACAGCTTAATATAAATTTTACATGAAATGAATGTGTGTATGTGGACTTGGCAGGTCACCAAGTTAAACTGTCCCTGTAACTACATCCCCCTAGCTCTCCTCCTACCAGGCTACACTATGTCATTTTTTAGATTTTTTTTTTAGATTGCCCCGGAGGGGGCTAGTTTATTGGCCACCCCCTTACATCCTGTGCAAGGTGAAGCGCAGAAGCGTTTACAGTGCCCAACTGGGAAGCATGCGGAGTTCATGCTTGCCTTTATGACTCGTGCATTAAGGGTGTAAAAGCCTGAAGGGTCATGGGTTATGTCAGCACATTACAGTGATAGAATGATGAGTGTGTTGGGGGAAATTTCCTGGTACAATTTATCTGTTTATGGCAAAGCGTGGCAGGTCCCTAATAATGTCAAGCGCCAGGACATAGGCATTGACAATATTGAGGGACATACCTTTTAGTGTGATTGTGATGGCGTGTACGTCGGTAGTGTCGGCTTCAAGGGAAACGTCGAGAGGTTGGTAGGGGACGTTGCTATGTCAATGTTATTTTTTAACTCATATTTTCAGGTAGATATATGAATGTCATTTCATTTATTGTTCTTTTCTCTGTTCTCCATTACATACACAGACAATCATTTAGACAGAATGTGAAAAATAAATAAAAAAATGATTATCATAAGGTTAAAAAACTTAAGAGGATAAACATTTCTTACATTCACGGATTGTGGGGGGGTGATGTCAGGGGATATCAGCCTCTCCCTATCAGGCCATGCTATGAGCTACGTTATTGTTTTTTTTTCCAACTTGTAGTTACAGGTAGATATACGTATTTTGTTAAATTTCTTTTTACCGTTACAGGCACACACATTCATTCATACTTAACATGAAGAAAAAATAATAATAATAATAAGACGATGTGCACCCGCTACAGGTAGGGCCGGTGCTGGTGTCTACATCTCCCGTCCTGATGCCCCTGAGCCTATCAAACTATCTCTCAGAGTTTCTGACGGGGCATCCTCCACTCAGGCTGAACTAACAGCCCTCCTTGCTGCCCTTCTCGCTGAGGAAGAAGCAGATGGTTTCTGCCCCTTGCTTGTCTGCTGCGATTCCAGGTCTGCTCTCGACGGGATCGCATTTGGATCAGGGGAAAATAAGGACCTCATCCTCCGAATACGAGGGTTAACATCCACACTTCAGGATGAAGGCCGTCCTGTGACATTCCTATGGATACCCAGTCATGTCGGTATCTTGGGGAATGAGGCAGCAGATGGCCTTGCTAAGACTGGCTGCAACAAGGCCACACCCGACTACGTTGTTCCTCGAACACTCTTACAGATTAGGACCCAAATTCGCCGCAAACAGAGAGAAGCTCGGGAAGCAGCCATCCCCCTGGACTCCCGCCCACCTGGTACGATGTCCTCCGTAAACTTCCTGACCTCTCGTATGTCTACGGGAAAGGGTCGCGGAAAGGGGACGTGATTGCTGCCCGTATCATCATTGGGTATGACTTTGCTTGGGAGATTGGTATCCCCGCATCCCCTGAGCAACGCTCTTGTGCATTATGCAGAAGACCCGACAGCAGCACCCTTATCCACTACCTCCTAAGATGTCCCCACACACAACGCTTCCGTGACGCCTGCTGGACCACCACTCCACGACCCCCTGACAGAGACACGATAATCCTCCCCATATTGGCCAGATATTTTGTAAATAATATTGATTATGTGTTAAAGGAATATCCTTCCTTCCTTAGGCTTTAGTAAGCCCCTTTATAATATTTATACTGTATATACCTGTCACACTTGCCAGATGCTTCTGGTGTCATTGTACAGGGGTACCTAGTGACAGCACTAGGATCCCGCTTCCTCTATCAAGGAATAACAACTGAAATTGAAAATTGAAATTGACGATGTGCAGAACAAGTGGGATAATTACCTGGACACTATCACCAAAGCCTACTACCACTTCTTTCCAGCCAAGACACTGAGGATGATGTCCCGTGGATTACACCCCGTATCAAAAGACTAATTGAGCAGTGCAACAAGGCATACTATTATAAAATATCACTGAATTAATGTAAGAGAATATAACAAACATTGCTGGAATTCTTGTAAAATACTGATTAATTTGAATACAAACATGCTATAGTTTGTACTAAATATTTTTTTAAATTATTTAGTACATTTGAGTACAAAGGACTAAAAATTTTATCTCTTGTGCAAAATATATGATGTCTATATTCAAATTATTTCTGTCTTGCAAGGATTCCAGCAATGTAATTTATATTCTGCTAACTTTAGTCTGTGCCATTTTACAAGATAAAAACTTTAAGCCTAAAACCCCCTTCACCCTGGCTCTGAGGATGATTTGTTTTGACAGTCTCAGGGAAGGTTTACAAAGGTTACTTAGTGTATATTTATCAGTCATACAGTCTGGTGCTCCCGAGTTTAGTGTTCATTGGTGCTTAGTAAAAAAATAAAGTCGTTAAGTCTAGTTTAGTCACTTTTATTGGCCTCCAGAACCTAACCCTATTTTCCCCATGTAATTATATATCGATCTTTAGTATACAGTAATACCCCGCTTAACACGGTTTCGCTTAGCGCGATTTCACATATACGTACGCGGTGCCTCGCCTGAGCCGAACTTTCACTTAAAGCGGGTTTTTTCCATGTATACGCGCAGTGTCGGCTCCAGAAGCTATTTTTAGATTTGCCCCACCCCCCACCCGCCACCCTGCCTGCCTTCCTGCCTGCCTGTTTTAGCTCATAAAATTCATACAAATTACCCGGCCAGAATATAATTTACATTGCTGGAATTCTTACAATATGATGATCATTTTGAATATAAACATCATAGATTTTGCATTAGACATACAAATTTTAGATATAATGTTTACTCTGAGTAAACATGTTATTTTTTGTGCAAAATATGACATTTGTATTCAAAATATTCCTGGTCTTACAAGGAATCCAGCAATGTCAATTATATTATCCTAACTTTAGTTTGAGGTATTATTTATTACTAAAATGGTAAATATTCTGGTCTTCCCACACATCTGGTAGGGAGGGTTGGTGGGAGGTGGGGGGAGGGAGGGACCGACCGACCGACCATCTGTTACCATGTGAAAAATATTTTTTTTTTTTATTAACTGAAGATATTTGTTTTAGCTCATAAAATTCATACAAATTACCCGGTCAGAATATAATTTACATTGCTGGAATTCTTACAATTTGATGATCATTTTGAATATAAACATCATAGATTTTGCATTAGACATACAAATTTTAGATAAAATGTTTACTCTGAGTAAATATGTTATCTTTTGTGCAAAATATATGACATTTATATTCAAAATATTCCTGGTCTTACAAGGAATCCAGCAATGTCAATTATATTATCTTAACTTTAATCTGAGGTATTATTTAATACTAAATGTTAAAATTTAGTTTTTTCACCCATCTCTTGAAGGGAGGATTGGTGGGGGGTGGGGGGGAGGGTTGGGACTGACCGACCACTTGGCTTGGTTGGAAGAGGGGGGGAGGCAAGGTGGGGTACTTTGATTGACAGATAGTGTCGTGAAGAATATTTTTTTTTTAATTAACTGAAGATATTTGTTTTAGCTCATAAAAATTCATACAAATTACCCGGCCAGAATATAATTTACATTGCTGGAATTCTTACAATTTGGTGATCATTTTGAATATAAACATCATAGATTTTGCATTAGACATACAAATTTTAGATATAATGTTTACTCTGAGTAAATATGTTATCTTTTGTGCAAAATATATGACATTTATATTTAAAATATTCCTGGTCTTACAAGGAATCCAGCAATGTCAATTGTATTATCCTAACTTTAGTTTGAGGTATTATTTATTAAAATTTAGTGGTTTTCCCCCCAAAATTTCTCAGAGGGAAGAGCCAGTGAGTGTAGTGTGAGAAGAGGGGGAGGGAGTTGAGTCCATTATTTGAATGGACACTAACTTGGTGACTGTATTTCTCTATTTCTCTTTAGTATTAATTGTGTGCATGTACCATCATAAAATTAAGATGTTATTTTTACTAGAACATAGGTATTGTGTCGGAAAAAGTGGAGTTTGGGGGTCGGGCCAGTTTCTATTGGAATTAATCCCATATGTTCTGTTGTTCACTTAGCGCGGTTTTCACTTAACACGGTACCCTGTGGGTTTTATTGACCGCGTTAAGCGGGGTACTACTGTATAGCGAACATCCTTGGACCCTATCTCGCAATATATCCCGACCCTACTGTTAAGGAAATTACTGTCTCTAGAATGAGTGACTCCCAGTCCCAACCAGGAAAATGACAGTAACTTTAAAACTACCCACAGACACTCTTGGGTACATCCAGTGTTATCCGCGAAGAATAGAGAACCGCGAAATAAAAATCAGGGAATTTGGGGGCCGCCCCCCCCTGTATATATCATAAGTATGATTATTTTACCTGAATTAATTTATTATGAGCTTAAATAAGCCAATCATGTTAGTGTAATCTCCTAGCTGGGGTTTTTTAACAGTTGTGCTGCCTCCTGCTGATATGAATATCTGAATAACGGATTCTGTCTGATGAATGACATCATTGTGGCTTAATTAGTTTGGTACTCATGGTTTTTACTGTATACCTTTAAGCTGTATTATTTCCGTAGGATGACTTACCACTTCCTATTCTATTGAGAATTACCCGAATTGACTGGGCTAAGGAAATTTGGAAACAAAGAATGCAAATATACTCACATAGAAAGAGCCAGGTGGTGTAATGGCTTTCCCCACACGTAAGTACTGACCACCCAAGTCAAACAGGTTCATGGAAGCTATGGCTTCCTGTGCCGAAGTGGAATTCTCATACTCTATGAATCCATAGCCTTTATGCTTGCCAGGGGTTGTACCAGGTGTTAACATACATTGCTGCAATACATGTGTTCAGGGTAAATGATGGGTGATGATTACTAATACAATCAACATCAACTCTTCCCCTAACAAGGGTTATCTTTAACAACGCTTCCCTGGAAAGGATTACCTTCAAAAACTCACCCTTAAAATGGTTTCACCTTTTCTCAAGACTAGAGGACTCACAAAATCTCGAGCTTTCACTGAACAAATTATCATAATTCAGTCTCAAAGACGATAAGCACATCATACTTCCCTTATATTTACTGCACTGAAAATTTCGTCGGTCCTGAATCACAGGATTTTTCTCAATAATTTTAGTTAATTTTTATTACTGTTGCTCTAAGCAGACAAAATATATCCTATAAAGCTTCCTACAAAACTTGGTCCTGATTTGGTTACCACATAATGAAGCAATAACCAACAGCTTGCATCAAGAAATAGCAACCAATATATATCCTGTGAAAGTTCATTCATTTACAAAAGTGGGTGATTACTGTATAGCCTATGCAGAAAAGCTGTAAACACACACACACCGTATGTTAACAGCTTTGGTACAGGGGATTACTGTATAGCCTATGCAGAAAAGCTGTAAACACACACACACACACCGTATGTTAACAGCTTTGGTACAGGGGATTACTGTATAGCTTATGCAGAAAAGCTGTAAACACACACCCTATTTTAACAGATTTGGTACAGGGGTTTCTCTATGCTAATAAAATTGCCTAGTGTTAGCTAAATAAAATGTTAAAAAGTACATTGTTTAATATAAATGCACCTATCTATCTCTACACCAGTTCATGTGTACATATGTAACAATTGAACAAGAAAGAGCAAAACTAAGTTCAATAAAGCACATTATTCTTCCTCATTAACAAAGCTGATACAAGTGAATAACCAATGAATTAAGGTGCCATACTCAGGCATGGTAACCATGTCCTTCCACTTCAAACATTTCCAGGATGTCTTCACCTACCCTCCATGATTTTTTATCTGACTGGAGGGAGTGTCATCCATCCTAGTCTCCATCTTCCCCAGGCCCTGATAATTACACCTTTACATGGTAGTATCTCCATCATTATGCCCTTATCCCTAGTTATAAGATAAAGATATTCCCAAGAATAAGATAAGGAGATTCATCATTCAAAAAAATTTCAGTTTTTCTCTCAATGTTCCAAATTTCAGTATGGATAAGGATAATCTTAACCCAAATTTACTTGCTAAATTTTCTCACTAACCTTGATTTTACCGAAAGCTTCAAATACACTCTTGATGTCACTTTCAGATAAATCTTGGTGAACTGAAGCTATATAAATACGATTGTAGTAATTGGCCTCTTCTGTTATCTCATCAATGACGGTCTGTGCCTGGGGAACAAGAAATCACCATAAGAACATTTGAAACATGTACAGTGACAATAATAAAAAATAAAGAATAACAGCAATAAACTTTAATGACAGGAAAGGATTAGTTATTTGCCAAACTCATTAATAATATAGCAGACTTAAATCATGAACATTTTAAGTAAAATTGTAAATTGACTGTTAATAGTTTTACTTCAAGGATGTGTGCTTAAGTTTGATCTATATCAACAAACAACATACAATGTAAATCACTGTTGGTTAATGGCTTTACCAATTAAAAAAAAAAAAAAGAGAACCTGAGTTACTAAACATAACAAAACATAGACCAGATCTTGGGAGGTGAATTTTAATTTTGAGTACAGTGCTTGATTCCAAGGCCAAACCTAAGAACACACCCTACATCACACCACCACCAATGGACTTAATGTAACATACAGTGCACTGCAGAACTTCAGCAGCATGATGCATCAATTAAGACTAAAACAATGATACACCATGAAGGGCATGAAGAGCACAGGCCCATGCAAACCTACTAGCAGACTGTTCAAACAAATTTAATGGAAAATATCAAAATAAAGGCATCATCAGTCCTTTAATTTCATTTACACATCCAATATGGATCAACTAGAGTGGAGATTAAACACAGTTGCATGTACAGTATCAGTGTTCTATGGGGAGGGGAGGGGGGCACACCAGGCATTTCCTCAGAGGTGATATATACTGGAGGGACAGGGAAGAATCTTTTTTTAATTTATAAACATCTTTTGTTATATACAGAAATGTTGGATTTATATTAGTTGTCAAGTGTTAATAGCTTTAAATTCAATCTAAGTCATAAGAAAATATCTGTATTTCATCATGATCACCATCTGACAAAGAATTTCCACGCTTGCGTGGGTTAGCCATATTTACCTTATGACATGGTGTCTCAACTATCATAAGGCAAATCTGGATCAAGTTTAATGGTTGGATGTCCTTCCAATCACCAACCCAATTTTACAGAGTGGGAACTGGGCATTGTATACTAAATTGATATTTAACTAATTCAGTAACAAAAAAGAGAAGAAAATATTGTGAAGTGAGGTTCGGATCCTAAGAAACTGTACATAGGGTGGGGGCAGCACAGAACATTGATGTGTTTACATCCATTGGTAGTGGTGAACCTCGAGTGACTTGCTTATGGTAAGACCTTGGGCTTACAGATACACTCATCTGCTTATATTCTATTTTCCATTTATACTAAAAATACCTAAAAACTTATAGCAAAGATTAATATATAGGGCAAGTGACATATTTGCAATTCTCTTTTTTTTTTTTTTTATTCTTAACAAATTTTACCCCAGCAAAGAAGCCTCACAAAGGACAACATTTACACCACATCATTCATCATCATCAACAAAAGCCATAATACTTGCACCATCTGTTGTCCTTGTCATGGCAAGAAGTCTCGGTTGTGTGACATCACAGGCACTGAGGCCCTGTGCTGTCGACCAATTCTGTCAATGGCAAGCAAACTATAAATTTTTCACAATCTTTTCAGCGCTTTATCGTGTTGATGCTCAAATGTGCCATACACCGCACTGGTTCTATTACGCCCATAAAAGTTAATTATGAAATTCCTGTAACACAAGCACATAACTTGGGTACACTTGTAAGAATTATTTTTTCATACTTTTACACTTAATTTACTCAACATACTGACACCCAAATACAATAATGTAATAGAAGGGCTTAATGTGGTGTCATTTTGTGGCACTAAATTTGGCAAATATCACTTGAAAATCGTTCAAGTAGAAGTAATAACCTCAAACGGCCTTAATATTTATTTAATTGGTCCAGTGTATGGGTCAGTCAGGTTACAGGAATTCCAAAATCAACTTCTTTCCACCTTATTAGTTCAAAGATAACGCATAACGGATTTCGAGTTTTTCTGAGCCATGACTGCTAATTTATTCTACTTTTGAAAATATGGAGCAAAAATTACTCCCAGAGAACAGACTATAATGACCAAACAGATGTGTAAATGGGTAGAGGAGTAAAGGGAGGTAAAGGTTTCAATGACGGAGACAACACAGGGAACAAACATTATACATCTTTACAATGATGCACTAATTAAATATCATATTTAACACCTCACTACGTCTTGTGCCTTTCATCCATATACCTAAAGGGTAAGATAACCTAAAGGCCAGATAAATGATGGTATGAAAGTGTACACAAGAGAAATCTGAAGATTATTTGAACCAAGAAAGTAGAATATTCCAATATGTTGGGATTTTATATTCCAGCACAGTCAAAATTGGTACTGCGCGGGATATAAGTGCAAAGCCAAATGGACAGCATACTCGAGTCTCACTGTTTTGCACATCTTTAATCCATTTATAATGTTACTCTCAAAAATTAACATTGAGTTTTCTCAACAAAAGGTGAAAAACCTATATGAAATCCATTGATCAACATGGTATTGTAGAATTCATAAAGTGGATATTAAAAAAATCTTCCTGGCCATTTACCGCAACTTGTTAATATCATAAATGCTGTAGTAGGTTTTGAAAGATATGTTAGGCCAATGTGGTGGCATTCTCATCCAAGGTGTTGTCCATATTACTTGAATCATGAGAGACTAAATATGTTACAGGTTGTCTATTATTGCGACCTAAGTTTAGACAAGTCATTTTTTATTAGGCCATTCTATTATTGTCATCCCATTGTTTGGCATTTACCTGTGAATGAAAGGGAGGTGCTTGGAGTACATGAGTGAAGTGTGTTTACTGATTGAAGTGGAAAGACTGATTGAGGGGTGTTGTCTGATTAAAGTGGGAGGACATATTGCAGTGTGTTGACTGACCAAAGTGGCTAAAAGTACCGATTCCAATAAAATAAATTATTTTTTAAGAGTATGAATTTTTTTATTTGAGGCTATATAACTAATATAGCATAAATATTAAAAGTAATATTTCTTTCCACGTAATGCCCAACCAGATTCACTTAAGCTAATGAACTCCTGGGAACTGTCACACCTTCCAACTGTTACGAACATGTTCATTTTCTGGTAATCTAATGAGCCTTTGTCAGAAGGCAACTTTAGTAATGGTCAAGTGTAGACTTTTGATTACCAAATGCAATTATTGCCTCTACTGTGAATGTTCAAAGGCACTCTGGAGAAAAACACGTCTGCTAAGAATCAAACCTCCACTTGTTATATCAATGGTCACTGTCACGCACTGAGAATTATGCAACCAGTATCTATGTTAACTATAATTAAAGTATCTTTGTAATTCGAAGTATACATTTTACATAACATCAATGACCTATATATGAACAGATTCACTGCAGCAAATTGTGTTATCCAATTTATTCCAAATATGAGGAGAAGTCGAGGACATCTCCCCAAAAATAACAACAAAACCGCGCTCACCAGTAGTTGTGACTTTAACTGCTTGTTTTGTGACATTTAAGCCAGGAGTAAAAAAAACACATAATGAGGGTGTGCTCCTCAAGCTTTTACTAAAGAAAAATTGTATACAGGGGGCCCCCGGATTATGAACGGGTTCCGTTCCTGAGGACGTTCTTAAGTCGGAACACATGCTATATGCATACCGTACTTACAGAACAATGTTTAAAATGACAATATATCATAGCCTAAGTCCTTAATTACATCTAAAATCACTTAATTTAAGACAAAAGAAGAAATAGAATGACAAAATGCAGTAAATGAGAAGTAATAAAAAATAAGTCATCAGGTAAATAAAATACTATAAATTTCAAGTTTAACCCCGTTTGTATTGGCGGGCGTTCGCAAGTCGGACGTTCGTAAGTCAGGGACCTCCTGTATACAAATATAAATGTTCACATTGTGTACAACTAATTGTGCACAATCCTAAACCAAGTTAGATTTTATGAGCATTATCATACACATATATTTGGCTAATTTTGTTCAAAATACCTGTATTTGTTTAAGTGACATTATTTGAAATAACTGTGTACGTAATCAATTCAGGAAGTAAGGGCTATTTTCGTAAATAATAAGGAAGTCGACCCTGGCTTGTCAATTCAGACCACTCACTCCGACCGCACCAACCATCCGGGATTATCAGCACAACTACTGTAGTTAACACAGCAAGAAATAGATGGAAAATGTGCAAGTGTGGCACCAATTTAGGATTGAATCACTCTCTCACCCTATTCAGCTTTTGTCCATTTCAAAGGTGAAGGATTGTATATCCAGTAGATAATATTTATATAGTGTTGAGCATATTTCCATACAACTTTTAAGAAGAATATTTCATTTTAATGATTTTTGTTTTGTTTTTGTTTTTTATCATAGGGAAATTAATTTCAATAATGAGAAGAAAAAGCACTTTTGGTCATTATTTAAATTACCACGATAAAAAATAGCTAAAAGCTCTAATTTGGTATAAAAAAATAATAAAAATTTAATTAACACTTTTTGTTGCCAATTTTAAGTAGTTATTTGAATTGCAATTCAAATCAATATCATAAATCAACATAATACTGTTAAACTGAAGTGAGATGACTGATTGAAATGTGTTGACTGACTCAAATGTGCTCTCAGTGAAGAATGCAGTTTTAAATGAATGAAGTGTGATGGGTAATTGAAGCACATTGATTGACCAGAAGGGCAACAACATATTGCATTGACTGATAGAAGTCTGATGACTATCAGAAGTATATTAACTGAATATTATAGTGACTGAAATGTGTCAAATGATCAGAATGTTGAATGAAATACAGTAGAACCTCAATAAATCGAACTAAATGGGGCAAACCCGTCTGAAAAATGCGAATATATAGGGGGGAGGGGGGTGTTGGAGATCAACACTGCTTATCTTAACTGTTTAAAAAAATCAGTTGATGTTATATTACTGCAATTCAACAACTAAGGTCTTTAAGTGTATAACAAGGTTATTAAAAGAATAATACATCAACAATAAAAAAAATATGAATCAGAACTCTCTGGGTTGAAAATCAGACATGCAAGTCTGATTGCCAACAAATGTTGTAACCGAGATGTCTGTTATTTACTGTAAAATGTTATATGTAAGTAGCCACAGAATGTCTTATGAATAAAGAGAAAACTGTATACTGTACAGTACTATAAAGATAAAAATAAGAACAAATAAGTGTGGAAGACCAGTGTTTTTCTGAGAGTAGCTGGCACAAGGGAGGGGGGTAGCACGGGTGGGTTACTCCCTCCCCCCCTCTTTCCCCCCAAAATTCCTTAACACTTCTTTATGCAATTTCGCCACAATTCTCATATAATTTAGGATCATTTGGTGCCAGGTTGATAAAATATTGTCCCAAAAGAATCAGCTTTCCTGAAAAAAGAATCCCACACTGAACACCATGAGTCATTTGTTTAAAAAGGGCAAACAGCTGATTGGCTTACCACAATGTCTGTCTTCAATACTTAGTAAATTAATACAACACAGTCGCGTATTTATCACCACTTATAAATACTATTGCAGTGTATTTATCTCCACTTAATAAATATTATTGTAATGTATTTATCATCACTTAATAAGTAATATTATAGTGTGCAGTATTATGCATCTGTACATATCCTGGTTTATTCATTAATCATTTGTCTAAGTGTACAAGTAGCCAAATTGAGCCATCATATAACACTCAAAGGTAGTAATTAACGTTTTAAGGAATGTATCTTCATATCAAATACTATACAAAGTGTTATAGTGACCCCTGTTGTTAGCTGGTCTGCTGAAAGCTCTCACACGAATGCATATTGAGTAAGTAACCTTCCAATACAGCTTATCCTTTTATTTTGAAGTCATATTACAAATTACATACAGTACAGTATTTTTTCTCTATTACTGAAGATGTTATATTTAATCATGATGAACCATAAACCATAAGAGGCCAATCATATGAGAAGATAATACTGAATCAATCAATAAATAAACCTGATGAATGTGGCAACACCTGATCAACCCCAGCCTGCTTACATACTTAAGTGTCTTAGTTCTCGGTAAGCCTATAGCAAATCTGATTAGACCACTGTACAGTACTCAGTAAGTTTTGTTCATTTCATTAGATTTTTTTTAATCTTCCCCATTTCTTAACTTTTTTTTTTAAGTATTTCTGGTGACCAGAGCATCTCAGAGTCCGAAAAAAGCGAATTCCGATACATTGACGTCCGATTTATCATGTTTTTACTGTACTATAAAACTAACCCAAAGGTGTTGAATCGCTGAAGTATGCCAACTGACTGATGTGTAGTGGCTGAATGAAAGGTACTGAATGCCTCAAGTGCATCTACTGACTGACGAGGGAAAGCAAAAGTTAGGATTTACAAGCTCTAAGGTTTACACCTAAATGAGATTTAACAGTGAAAACAAAAATAATTGAGCCAGAAAAAAGTTAATGGCAAATAAAGCTATAAAAAGTGATGAAAAAACAAAAAACAAAGAAATGAAACACAAGGACGGAAGGTCCAATCAATATATAAAGACTCCCCAAGTCCCCTGATGTTAGGATATAAAAACTAATTACTCACACCTTCTCTTTACAGCCTATCCCTGTGAGAAGCTACTATAGCTTTTATTAAGAAGAGAGATAAAGCAGATCAGGAGGCAGCAGCAAGTTAAGGAGCAAATGAAACAAAGATGGACTATGTGGCACCAGTACTAGACAGGAATACAAGTATTTGAAGTAAAGAGAAAAGTATGATGTTGAGGGATCAAACAAAAATATGAGAACTGCAAGTAATGGGCATGAAAGGAGCAGCTTGCTTTAAGATTGAAGAGAGTTTGTAAACAGTAAAGGCACATTGATGGGGAAAGTAGGGAGAGTTCTAATCAAAACTGAATAATTATTCTTTGCCTTCATCCTCCAAAATACAATGTTCCTACCTAATGTTGCTTCTAGTTACATACAGGTCTCATATCTAAGAGGAACAATGAATTTTGTAAGAAACTAATTTATGTCACTTGCCCTTGAAAAAGGTTTTACAGTTTCAAGGGAGCTAATATGCAAAACACAAGATAAAAAATAAGCCCTAAAATTACCTTCACCTAATCAATTGTTTTAAAATTTGTCAACGAATAATTCCCTATCAATTACTTAAAAGCTACAAATAGTAAAAATACACACTGATTATTGGTACTGACCTGTGGCATGTTCGAAGGACGTCCAACCTTGATATTACGACCACCGATCATTACACCGTTCATCTGTTCCAGTGCCAATTGTGCTGCTTCAGGCATTTCATATTCAACGAATGCAAATCTGTAATAGGTATCATTATAATACTAAAAGGACTTCAAATGGGGAGATCCATGGGCCACATTGGGTACATTCCTATTTTACTAATAGCTTTTGAGAGCATTTTTTTTTAAAGTATGGTCAAATACTAAGGTTGAAGTACAGTACAGGCAACCCCCACGATACGGAATCCAGGATTATGGAAATTTGCCCTACCGGAATTTTGAAATTATGACCCAAAAATTTGCGATAAGGACAAAAAATTCACCCTTACGGAATTTTGGTAAATTAAAATTTTTCACACATAAAAATTGTGATATACAGTCAGTTCTGCTATAACGTGATAGTTGTGTTCTTGTAAAATATCGTGTTATAGAAAATCGCGTAATAGAAATAACAGGGCTTTTGGAGAAAATAGGGTTAGGTGCAGATTACTACTCGAAATCGAAAAAAAATTAGTAGTTAGCCTAACACAAGGATAGCACAGTCTAAATAAATGTTGCATTCATATCTAATAATGAAATCATACAGTAAATGTAACACTTTACCTTGAAAAAATATGAATATAACTTGATGGGGGAGAAGGGTGATTTTGAGGTTGATAACATCGAGCTTCTCTTAAAGTGTTATATCCTTTCTTTTACGATCATCACCGGGAATTCGATCACCAGAACGCTTCTTGGAGATATTCTTCTTTACCATGTTCACAGTTAATACCACAAAATTGGAGAAATAGTAAGCAAAAATCGCGTTACAGCAAACAAGCGTTCGCGTTAAACAAATATCGTTCCTCTATTCATTAATCGCGTTATCAAAACACGCGTTATAGCAGAACTCACTGTACTGTATAACAAAAAATCACAAATTATAAAATATATTTTGTGTGGATTCTTGGTGGTAGCTACAAGAAGGTTGGAGGGCGACTCACCTCCCTAGCAGCCACACAACAATGGCACTACTCAGTTTGAATTCTTTCCTCAGCTTGTGTTCAGGACTGTATTTGCCCTTACAGAAATATGGTTAATTTATTAAGATTTTCAAAAGAAAAAATTGCGATATAGAACAAAAAATTTCTTCAAAATTATGAAATTTATTTCACGTGGATTCTGGTGGTAGCTACAAGATGGCTGGAGGGCGGTTCAAATTCCCAGTTGCCAGCAGCCACCACAACAATGGTGCTGCTCAGTTTGAATAATTTCCCCAATTTGTGTTCAGTTATACATCTGTGTTACTGTGTACCCTTATTCAAGATGAGTGGAAAAAGACCATCAAGTTCAAGTGAAAGCAGTGGTGATATAAGATTCCATAAAGGAACTATGTTGGACAATAAACATGATATTTTAAGACGGTAGCTTCCAGTAACTCCGATCGCACCACCTCACCTCACCACCATCAGCAGCACTCAACATCGTTTCTGGCGAGTTAAATTTAGGCGTATGCACTTATTGTCATGATACATCATGAATGAATCATTTTATGTGTCAGTTTCCATTTATATATGTGTTACATTTTTGAGGCTGCAAAAAATTCCCACAGGAACGCATCTCAACTTATATAATGGGAGTCAATGGGAAAAATGACTTTGTGATAAGAAAGATTTTCAGAAACGGAACCCTTCCATAACCCGTGGGATGCCTGTATATCAAATTAGGGCACAACAGTCAAAAAGCGAGTCACTCTACTGTCTGTCTGTTCAGTTTCATCAAAATTTACAATTCATATGCCTATAATCTTACTATAAAGTATTTAACATTTATTTTTTATATCCTGCCAGGACAATTATCATTTCATTAACATTTAATGGATTAATATGTAAAAAACATAACAGTATTTCAGCATTAGTTACACAATATTCTTTTGACACAATGTGGTTGCATTCCTGAAAAACCAAACGTCATGCAAAAATATCGCTAAACTAGGGATAAAACCAAAGCACGGAGGGCAAACAACAAGTTCAAATGGCAGGGCGGCAAACATTAAGTACAGTACAGTACTGTACACCCTAATAATAATTTACAAGTTTGTGATCAACAGTTTTGAAGTTAAACAATGTGATTCAGAGACGATTTAGTGAGCAAAAGGTGTGCCCCATCTGATCAAGTTTCATATTGCATACATCAAAAATTAATACAAATTAATATGACACATAATAAAATTTATACTATGCATATCATAAAATACAATAGCACGTATTTTATGAAGGAAAAATAGCTCCTTCACACTCATAACATCTTCTGGGCAATGTGTAGCTGTGTTTATGCCATGACATCATATGGGGGTGTGTCAGGGAGCATAGTTGGGCTCGTGATGCAGTTACTACAGCCCAAATACGTTCACTTCACACACATACACACCCACACTTTTCATTTTCCTCATTTTATTGTTTTATTTTATATTTTCTTTATGTCTAAGCCACATTAGAGTAAAGTAAAAAAAACCCTCTTAATCCAGACTCTTTCTAACCTAACCACTCCAGAATAATTTGTTAATCCAGATTGAGTCCGGATTAACATGAAAGTCTGGATCTACTCACTTGCGTGGGTTAGCCACCCAATCCAGTCTATTCAAAAGTACCTTGGGCAAGAGGGGGGTACCTTTCTTTTTTGCATGAGTGTGGAGCTACTTTTTTGTAACAGAGGTAAGGGAGCTACCAGTGTTTTGTTTGAGGATTAAGGGTTGAAAATGCTCTTGAACTATGGCAGGTCAATTCTGACATTTAAAAAAAAAAGATAGAAAAAACTACAGGAGGTAAATTATATTATACGACAGATGACCTGTTTTTGAGTATGATTTAAATGTATAAATGTGGGTGAACCTTTAAGACATAGTAGTTACTCTCCCCTCCATAAGAAGTTTTCTCCTTTCTAAGGTGCCTCAAGTGTGGGTAGTGAGTTTGAGGAGCAGCACACTTTCACCACTCCCTTGTTGGTACTTGCTTGTCTCACAAATTAATAAGTGCTTTACTTAACCCCACTAAATGTATAATGTACCAATAAAGCTAAGTGATGCTCATTGTATAAAATTTAAATGTTATCATGCAGAAACTATCTCATCTACAGAGTGAGACAAATCAACAGGTTTAATTCACTATGCCCCCTAAATTTAACTTATGGACAGGAAAAAAAGATGTGCATAAATTATGTTACAAAATATACCTCTCTCTCATTTTTCACTATTGCAAGCCCTTTTCTGTTGTAGCACAGGGTGGCTACTATTTTCAATATATGCTTTTATGACTTCAGGCCACAGTAGAGATGCACCCTCCTGTACATACTAGTTGGGCGTACTGGGGAATTACCCGGTAAGCATGCATGCATGCGCGTACAAACAAAATAAAAAATAAAAACATACCCTTTGTGTTTTTGTGTGACTGGATCCCAAGACATATTTATAGATTTGATTGGACCGAAGGGAACAAAGGCTTGGCGTATGGTGTCTTCCTTGAGCTCAAAACTGATGCTGCCAACGTACACTCGGCACATGAGAACTAGCGCCTGGTGTCGTTGTAAGGATTTGGCTTGCTGAGGAGACAAAGAAAAAAATGTCAATGTATTACCAAGATCCAGCTGGCACTGAAACATACCATATTAATCCTGAATGTACCAAATAAATTTTATTCCATGGTTAACTATAATGCATATCATTTGGGTTTAAAATAGATTAAATTTAAAATAGGTGTATTAAAGTCAAATTAGGTTGCAAACTCACAAAAAAATGGTAAATGCAACATGTGACTTCTTAACAAAAACTAAACAATTACTGAAAAGTTGCTAATTTGCAATATTCATTCCTTTATTCATAAATATTGTCATAATTCACAAAGGTCTTTTTATGAACTCTGGCATGCCCTTTACCATTATACTGCAGTATGGCTATAACGGATATTTTCCTATGATGTTCCCCTTCCACAACAAGGCCTAAGATATCTATAGTGTTTATCCCTGTATACAGTCATGTCGCATCATATGCGCATTCAACTTTATGCACTTGAATTGAGGAGAAAAAAAAAGACGCAGTGAGTGTAGGTGTGTATGGTTGGGGAGACTCTTCCACTCATGTCTCTCTTGGCCTCTGCTGCCACGTGTACTGACTGAGCAGGGGAGGGGTTTGGGTTGTGTGCCTCTGCCAACTGACCCTTAGCAACAGTTCCTAAGGGTCGGTCAGCAGAAGCAGCACATCCCAGCTGAGCTGTGATGCAGTGTGTGCCCCATCTTGTATAATTTTTGCTTTTTTATGCTTTCATTAATTTTCCTAAATATTCTCTGCTGAAATCAACTTGATAATCAGTGGCAAAAAGGATAAAGTAAGCTTACAGCAGAGGTGGTTGTGTGGTGTGCATTTAACCTGAAATAGGCCTAACCAGCTGAGTCACCAGATGAGCTATTGACAAACTGCCCACTGCTACCACACTTACGATCATCCTTGACCACCGAAGGGTCAAGCCGTACCTGGCGCTCCTCTCGGAGCAGCCAGGTCAACTGTTATGTTGGCCCATACCAACCCCCTCCCCTGAACCCTCCTCCCCACCGGAATATCAACATGTTCTCCTCCAGAAGTTACTATTTCATTTAGGAGAGGAATGGAACCAGTGTTAAACAGAGGTGAACAGTGGTGAACAGTGCTTAAGTCAGTGAGAACAACTCAACAGTAACAGTCGTACCCAAGTTAACCTTCACACAGCGAGGTCCCAGGTACCCAGTGATAACGGCCCGTGAGACCCAACACCCAGCGATGTGTTAATCCGTCTACGATAGGAAGGCCTGGGACCTCACTCATATAACACCATCTGTGAGGGAATTACTACACCACGTCAGGCCCCTCATAACACCATATGTGAAGGAGTTACTACACCACGTGAGGCCCCTCATAACACCATCTGTGAGGGAATTACTACACCATGTGAGACCCCTCATAACACCATCTGTGAGGGAATTACTACACCACGTGAGGCCCCTCATAACACCATCTGTGACGGAATTACTACACCACGTGAGGCCCCTCATAACACCATCTGTGAGGGAATTACTACACCATGTGAAGCCCCTCATAACACCATCTGTGAGGGAACTACTACACCACGTGAGGTCCCTCCTAACACCATCTGGGAAGGAGTTACTACACTACGTTTTTGCTGTTCAACACCTACAGTAATCTGTATGTTCACTGTATGTTCCTTTACCTTTCTCTAATGAAGGCTTTTGTTAAACCACCAATGTATGTAATAAGTCATTTATGTCCAATGTATATTTTCAGCCTTCGGGCTGCAGAACTTTTTCAATAAACCGTCAATTATTATTATTACTACCTCCCACACAGAATACAGACACATGCTCTTCACATTTCTTATTTTATAGTTTTAAATTATATTTTCTTCATTTCTAAGTCACAGAATATTGAAATACTTTTTTTTCACAACTTTCATAGTTTCATTGCATGTAACAATGGCAACATGCATTACCATTGCTCACAGGCTACAGCTGACTAGCATGTCAGCCAGCTGACTCCTGGCGTGGCTCTCAGAAAAAACGGCCTTTTTTTTTACAATAATTCTACTCTATATAAACAATACGGCTTATAAATAAATAAAATAAAATATAAAACTATAAAATAAGAAAAATGAGGAGCATGGGTGTTTATGCACCAGTAGTACACGTATGTGTAGGCGGTGGGCTATAACTACATCTCAGACTCACCACTCTAGCCGCATCACTTATTGTTGCTTTTAATGAAACTATAAAGTAAAAATATCCCTACAATACTCTAATGTGACTTAAAAATATAAAAAATATATCATAAAACTAGAAAACAAAGAAAATGGGTGTGTATGTTTGAGAAGTGAACGTGTATGGAGGCGGTTCTTGCCAAGTCCTTGGCTATAAGCTAAGTGGCCGACTCACCAACCCAGCCGCCTCGTATATTGTTACTTGTAATAAAACTATAAAAGTTGTCCAAAAATCATTACAATACTCTAATGTGGCTTAGAAATAAATAAAATAAAATGTAAAAAGAGAAATCAAAGAACATGGGTGTTTATGTGTGAGAATTGAATGTACAGTATACCCTCGATAACTTGGCATTCGATAACTCGGAATTTCATATAACTCAGCACGGATATGGTCTCGGAAAGTTTTATAGTATAACTCGAGAAATGCCGAGATACAGTATATAAATTATCTGGGAAAATCTTGGCGTATCTGGCCACGTGGGTAACACTCGCTGCACTGCATTCCATGCCTGGTCAGTCTGGTGTTTGTTATTGTTGTGACCGGGTGTGTGCAGGCTCATGCTACCCAGTACATGGATCTGAGAAGGGAGGGTGCCATAGAGCCCCAATATTTTGGGTATAAAGTACTATAACAATGCACCACAGTGTATCTAGGGCACCATATTTAATATTTAGTACTCCCTGGTAAAATTTGGTTCCTGCAGTACTGACCCAGGAACACCCACCAACCCCTCCCATTCATGTCAGGCCACTGTATGCAGAACGACTCCACTATTACGGTAAATCCAATGTCGTAGATTTTATTTAATATGCAATTCAATTCATTTAATCTGAATTCCAATTATCCGAATCTACCAGGTATCCCAACTTCGTCCCCTTTGGTAAAAATTCTAATTTAGTCCAATCCAAAAGTAACTGAAGTCATTTAGTTGTGTGTCTGACACCTGTAGCAGTGTTTCCGATTTTTAAGCAAACATTGCTGTGATAAACAATAAAATTAATACATAGCATATCATAAAATACAATATTTCAATATTTTATGTACAAAAAATAGCTCCTTTCACACTCAAACCATCATCTAAGTGATGCCACAGTTCAGCCAAGCAGTGGTGTGTGTGTGTGTGTGTGTACACACACACACACACAGGCAAACACATGTGCACACACACAGGCACACACATGTGCACACACACCGTCAGTCTCCCACATTTCCAATATCTCTCATTTACCGAGTGAGGAGGCAGATGAGACAATTAATAGCCACTTTGCTACCATATGTCATACCCTACCCAGTCTTGACCTCACTCTCCTCCCAGCCTACTTACCCTCCTCTCCTCCCCTCCCATCCCAGTGTTCAACCATTTGAAATTGCCAACAAACTCCTGAAATTTAAATCCAAAGGCTCTTCAACCCCAGACAAAGCAAATGCCCTAAAGAATGGAAAACTGCATTTGTCACCCCTATCCCCAAGGTCCCCACACCACAGTCCCCTAGTGACCTCAGGCCAGTTGCCATTACC
Organism: Homarus americanus; assembly: GCF_018991925.1. NCBI lineage: Eukaryota > Metazoa > Arthropoda > Malacostraca > Decapoda > Nephropidae > Homarus > Homarus americanus. The sequence goes on along the minus strand of NW_024744357.1, from coordinate 170,634 downwards.
CCCATACCCAGTCTACTCTGTGAAGACTGTTTTTGAATGGGCAATTGCTAGTATTTATCAGTCAATTGATCCATCGCAATTTGGCAATATGAGGACCTCCTCTACATCACACTGCTTAGTTAGCTTCCTGGATTTTCTGCACAAAAACTTGAAAAAACATAAGACATCACTGGCTGTTGCCCTTGTTGACTTCAGGAAGGCTTTTCATCTTGTTGATCACTGCAATGTTATCAACAAGGCCATTGCACTAGGGCTGCCCACCAACCTGGTCTCATGGCTCACCGATTTCCTGAGTGAGCATCGTCAAGCTCACTCAGGGTTCTTTCTCCACATTCCAACACCTCACATGCAGTGTTCCTAATCCTGATCAACGGCGCTCTATCGGTCACTCCTCACAGGTGGAAGTACGTGGATGACTGCACTGTGGGGGTTACAGTGGACAACACCTCACCGGACTACTCATCGCTACAAGGCACCCTGGACAGGCTACAGGCATGGACTACGGAGAACAAGGTCACCATCAATCACACCAAAACCGTAGTCATGCACTTCAATACCGCCACCACTCCAGTGCAAGGTCCAGCAGTTACAGTGGGTGCCCATCCTCTCCAGTTAGTGCAGTCTGCCAAACTCCTGGGGGTAACTATAGACCACAAACTGGACTGGAAGGCCCATGTAAATAACACAGTCAGGGCAGCCTCGTATCGACTCTACATGCTACGGCGACTCAGGTCACTTGGGGCACCCACGCCAGAGATGAGGACTATCTACAACGCCTTTATTCTCCCCAAATTAACGTATGTGTCACCAGCCTGGTTGTCTTCTCTCAACTCAACCCAACAACGTCAGCTAGAGAAGGTACAGAAGAGGGCCTGCAGAATCATGCTCGGCGCAGGCTACTCCGGCTACAACAACGCTCTCTCCACCCTGGAAATGCCATCCCTCAGTGACCTCTACCACCACGCACAAGCAGGATTTGGCAGTGGACTACTGCACCATCCTTGTCATCGCCACCTACTGCCACCGACAGTCCGCCACTACAACAAAATTCAGCCCATGAGAGCCCGCACTGATAGATATAAGAACAGCACCATCCCATCTCTTGTTAAAATGATAAACAGCTCCTGATTTATGTACTGTACAGCCCAGTAAATGTATTGAATGTATATTATTATGTCTAAATCACATGTAAGTTTGTATATTTTCAGCCACTGACTGCGACTCTATTAATAAACCGTTCATTATTATTATTATTATTATTATTATAAGGGGAGATGTGGTAGGTGGTGAGGTGATGATGTGTCAATCGGTTTATTTGGTAATACTGGCTGCAGCCACAACTGAACAGCTGATGTCTACCCACAAAATTGAGTGTAAGTATATGTGAATGTCGTATTCCTTCTACATTAAGTTACATAAATTTTAAATTATAGTGAGAATACAAATAAACAAAATAAAATACTGTACAATATTGTTCTATCAAGAATGACAATCAGTAGAATGAGTGAGAGGGCCAGAGTGTCGGGGTGAGACACAGTGAGTGGAAGGGAGGGAGAAAGATGAAATATGATTTAGGTGGTGATAATAGAGGTGGTGGTGGTAATGGTGGTGATCATGGAGCTGGTGGTGAGAAAGTAGAAAGGTTGGGGTGACTTACCATTCATAATTGTTACCACCACAATAAGATAACTAGAAGAGAGAGAGAGGGGGATACAGAGAGAGAGAGAAAGGAAGACAGGAGAGACACAGAGGGAGTGTTTACACGAACTTTGCTGAGGTGTTAAATGTGAAACAGATTGCCCTCGCCTCAAGGCTGACTAACTCGCTCCCTGTGGGGTTCAGAAGATAGTTTCTAGCCGTCCAGTGAGCTAATAAGACCCTAAACACGTAAGTTTTTATATGGATTAACACCCTACTCTACTCAAATATATCATATGTAGTTGTTAATAGTGGAGGAACATACGAGTGAATTAATTATCTCATATGTAATTTGTACTCTGCAGGTTTTGATCGAATAAAGAACAATCGAGTCCTACGTGCAAGGGTCTCATTATCCCACAGTCGCTCATCAGGCGGTTACGATAATAGTTGAACATTCTTTCATTAATCAGCAAATGGGTAGTAAAAATTTGCTTTCGTTATGGTATGGATTCGTTCAAAGGATTAACGTTCAATGTGAACTTACTGTACACATATATGGGTTGATATTTTTTTATTGTTGTATTTTTTTGTAGGAAGGGGGAAAATGCCTCGATAAGTCGGAATTTGGGATAACTTGGCAAGGCCAGAGCCCCATATGTGCCAAATTATAGTGGGTTTATTGTATATGGAGGCGGTTCTAGCCAGGGCCTTGGCAATAAACTTCGCGACTGATGCACCAGCCCAGTTGCCTCGTACTGTATATTGTTACTTGTAATGAAATTATAAAAGCTGTGAAAAAATCATTATAATACAGTCGGCCCTTAACATACGCGGGGGTTAGGTAACAGAGATACCCGTGAATGTTAAAAATCCGTGGACTTTTGCTGCCCCCCCCCCCCTAAAAAACCTCTGGTCCCCCATGTCCTTATTTACCGTATATACCTGTGTGTAGTTCGAGTTTTTAAGACCAAATTATTTGGCCAAAAATTGAGGGTCGACCTCTAAACGGGAAATAATTTCGTTAGGTTGAAAAAATTTACCAGTAACTACCAGTAAACAATGGAAACGACGCACCAACGCACCACCAGCTGTGAGTGTCGGTACAGTCGCCAGGGCAGATCTCTTGCGTCATCATAGCAAGCCCAAAGTAGCCAAATGCATAGTATGGTATGCACAGGACGATGTAAAACATAAAGTATTCATTTTTTAAAGTTTATTTATAGATACTGTACATAAATTTTTGTTCATTACATTTGAAACATCAATCTTCGTTAATTAAATTTGAAACAAAAGAAAACTACGATACCATATTTTCATTAAAATATTATATCACAAGTATATTTTACCTTAACTGTGACTGAATGAATATATTCTCAGAAATAAATATGGAAATGTAATACAGTGACCCCTCCGTTAACGAACTCAATCCGTTCCAGAAGGTCGTTCGTTAACCGAAAAGTTCGTTAACCGAAACCATTGTTTCAATGGGTTTTTGGGTAATTGGTTCCAGCTCACCGAAAATTTCCTAAATTCAACAAAAGTGGTAGAAAAGTTCACTTACTTTGAGGTGTGTATGTAGAAGGCTCCTGGACGATGATGATGATGATGGGATTTAGAATGGGGGTGGAGGAGAAGGAAGAAGAGAAGGCATTGGGGTGGAAGAGAAGTCACCCCATGGCGCCATTTCACCCATAAAATTTTAGCTCTCTTGGTGTAATTCAAGATTATTTTCTTTAAATCAACTCTGCACTGCATTATATATTGTCAATATGTAAAATATATTTCAAAATGACCAATAATTTGCTTGGAAACACAGAAAAAAAGCGTTTAGTTGAAGAGAGTCTCAAGCAAGATGTTACCTCCAGTGAAAACAGAGAGAGACTAACTCCTGTTTGCTGTGTTAAGAGGCTGGATGCCGCCCATTAAACTAGTCACTTTACCTTCAATTATGTTCAATAATTGTTAAAATGACCAAAAAATTGAATATTAAACTTTTAAAATTATTGAATAGTATAAACTTCTTGATATTTACTAAAATAGTAAGGAATTTAAGCCCTAGAACCGATTAATGTATTGGCAGACTGATACTAAAGCTGGTTGCCTGGTCAGTGCAAGCGAAAACATGTTGAGGTCGGTTCGTAAGAACTTCGTTAACCGAATTTTTTTTCGTTAACCGAATTGAAGATCCTTATGGAAGGCAGTTCGTTAATCGAAATAACGTTAACCGAGGTGTTCGTTAAACGAGAGGTCACTGTATTTCGGCTGAAATGACGTATATATTACAGTGGAAGTGGGATAAAATCATGACGAAAACAATGACTTTCGCTTTCTTTCGTTGTTCAAAAGATTTTACCATAATCGCTTTTCGAATGGTTTGCAGTTAAAAAACGGTTGTACCGTACTGTATTACAATAATACTCTATCCTATCATTAGCCTCATAATCCCACGACTGAAAACCATTCGAAAAGCGATTACGGTAACATCTTTTGAACGAAAGAAAGCGAGTCATTGCTTCCGTCACAATTTCATCCCACTTTCCACTGTAATAGGCACGTCATTTCAGCAAAAATATTACATTCCATATTCTCAGAAATAAATAGTAGTTTTGTTGAAACGTAATGTAGAGTATTTAATATTAAAATGCAAAAAGAGCTATAAAAACAATTAATACTGCACACCCGTAATGTACTGGCTGGAATCTCCACTCGTCCCTGCTCCCGCCAGTTACCACTCCTCCCCGCTCTATCCCTCCGCCTCCTCCACATCGTCACTACTGTTGTATTACAATAATATTCTATCCTAAATTCACTTGAATAAATACTACGATACCATATTTCTGAATATTTTCATTAAAATCCATCAAAATCATTTTCCTTGTCATCGTCTTCAGCACCAAACAGCTCCTCCCTGTCTTCTCCTTGAACAGGGCTAGAGGGTACGTGTTTTTCGAATCGTTTTCAGTTAAAAAACTGTTACATTGCATGTATATTTTACCTAAACTGCGCCTGAATGAATATATTCTCAGAAATAAATACAGTCAACCCTCGCTTTACGCGTTTCCACGTTTACGCGGTACCCTGCCGAACACGGAATGCTCACTTTCCGCGGTGTGTGTACCCTTTTACGCGGAGAGCGGCGCGAGCAGGGTGCGCACAAGGTCGCCCAGTCATCAAAACATTACCGGGTTCTTCACCTGCCACCCACCACAGCCGGCCCAAGTCAGTGATAATGATAATGATAGTGAGGATATGGACTTATATGGACTTTGAGGGGTTTGACAAAGAGGCCCTGCAAGTCTCTGTGGTGGATAGTGATACAATTGATACAAGTGATACAGGTGAGGGCCAATAATCTGCCCTCTGCCTCGGAACCAACCCCCCATCCCCGTGTGCCCAGCCATCTTTTCTACTAATGTAAGTGTTAAAAAACCTAATATTATTAATATTTCTCTTAATTATTAATTGTGTGTGCATACCATCATAAAATTAAGAAGTTATTTTTACTACAACGTAGGTATTGTGTCTGAAAAAGTGGAGTTTGGGGGTCGGCCCGGTCTCTATTTCAATTAATCCCATATGTTATGTTGTTCACTTTACGCAGGCCGCCGTGGGTTCAATTGACCGCGTAAAGTGAGGGTTCACTGTAGTAGTTTTGTTGAAACGTGATGTATTTCAATGTAAAATAGGATAAAATACATGACGAAAACAAACGACTTTACCTAACCTTCCGCTGTTCAAGAGATGTTACTCTTTTTTTAATAGTTTTCGGTTAAAATACTGTTATATTACAATGATATTCTATTCATACTGTGCTTGATATACTACATTCACGGAAATGTAATATTTTTGCTAAAATGACATACGTATTACAGTGGAAAGTGGGATAAAATCGTGACGAAAACAATGAATTTTGCTTTCTTTCGTTCAAATGATGTTACCATAATCGCTTTTCGAATGGTTTTCAGTTAAAAAACTGTTGCATCACAAGTGAATTAGGATAGAATATTATTGTAATACAACAATTTTTTAACTGAAAACCATTCAAAAAGCGATTAGGGTAACATCTTTTGAACGAAAGAAAGCGACAGTCATTGCTTTCGTCACTTTCCACTGTAATAAGTATGTCATTTCAGCAAAAATATTACATTTCCATATTCTCAGAAATAAATAGTAGTTTTGCTGAAACGTAATGTATTTCAATGTAAAGTAGAATAAACTACATGAAAACAAAAGACTTTACCTAACCTTCCGATGTTCAAGATATGTTACTCGTTTTTTTAATAGTTTTCGGTTAAAATACTGTTATATTAGTGATATTCTATTCATACTGTGCTTGATATAATACATTCACGGAAATGTAATATTTTTGCAACTACAATGCTGATGTCAACACAAGCGTGGTTACAGCGAGACTGACTGAGTGAGGGAGAGCTATGCGTGTGTGTGTGTGAGGTAGCGGAAGCGGGCGGTGTGCAGTGTTCGGTGCTGCGCGTGATTTGAATGTACTTCAATGTACAGAATATTCCTCCGGCCAGGCAATCCGCGTATTTGCGAATCCGTGAATGCTAAACCCGCGTATGTGAAGGGCCGACTGTACTCTAATGTGGCTTAGAAATATGGAAAATATAATATAAAACTATAAAATAAGAATAATAAGGAGCATGTATGGGAAGTAAATGTGTTATGAGAAGTTAGGTTATATGGGCTTTAAATGAGTGATGCGACGTCACGACACACACACCCACCAAGGTGGTCGCCACACGTCTGTGAGTCGGCTGAGCTGGGTAATTGTCTGAACTGTGTCGCAAGCTGGGAGGTACTCGTGTAGAAGAACTTATTCATTGTATGTAAATTGATATAGTCTGTACCAGTAAATGTTAGGAACAAATAAAAATAATAATAATAAAAACTAGAAAAAATTACTGCATTGCCATTTAACAGGAGACGGTGAGAGAGCAGTGAGTGAGGAAACACCAGCTGTAGCTCTCTCCCTCCCATGGTCAGTGCTTGCTTCTAAATAATGATTAATTCCATCTATGTTTTTGACCTATTATAATGTTTTTGTTTTTTGGGGGCACATACTGAATGTGGTGCACATTTAAACTGAAACAGGCCTAACCAGCCAAGTTGCCAGATGTGCTATTGACGTATATATATATAACCATGTACTTACTATACGGTTAAGATGCGACACGACTGTACTGTAGTTTCACACAACCCAACTCCACCAATCAGCAGCACATGCATCCCCATAAACCACTCCAGTCATTCACGTACATGGCTGCTTCTTTTAGCTATCCATTTCCATTCGTACACCACCCATCACCTTCTTGGTCTTCCTCTTTCATTATTAATATTCTTTTATACCACTTACTGGCCTTCAAAGATGTGTTATATAACCAAGTACCCTCTCATTAACAACAAAATCAAGCTTGTTATTTGCCACTGATAACTCACCTGCTGCTGATGTGCTAAAGTCTGCTTCATGAGGACTAGGCGGATGGACTGTTCCATTGCATATTTTTTGGCCCGAGCCACAGTGTCCTTCTGGTCGGAGGAGAGGCGCGGGAGGCTCTGTCCTAGTAGGTGAACTACGTCGTCCTTCTTGGCTCCAGCACCTGGTAACATGCCAACAACATTAGCTAAATGTGTACAAAGGCATATGAAAGCAAAGATGATCTGCTCTTGAACAATGACTTAATGATGATCTTAGCATGATTATACACAATATCTGCATCTGCAGTTTCAATAAAATTATTCTATTAGATTTTCTTCTACTAAGTATAAAAACAAAAAATCAGACAGAACCAATGATAAGAACTTAGAACTTAGACCTTCAGTATCATGAAAGACTACATAGTTTAATAGAGAAACAACAGTAACTTTGTTCACAAGTGAAAAAGGTGCAAGGCACAGTGGAGACAAGAACCATCATATCTCCCTAAACCAATTACAGGTGCTCCTCTACTTACAAACGAGTTACGTTCCTGGGGCTTGTTTGTAAGTCCAACTTTACTCTTGTAGATACCAAACATATTGTAAAAAAATTTAAAGATTATGAATATTAAGTACAGCTATACCCTTTAATACAGCCTTAAAACCTGGCTCACTCTTCTCCTCTTAGGTAATGTTTGTTTTATCTGGAATTATCTTCAAAATAATCCAGCCTCATCCACATGAAACACCTGTTCTGGCAGGTAACCACCCTCAGTGATGATGTTTGCATCTCTGAAAGTTTGTAAGTTGAACGTTCATAAGTAGAGGAGCGCCTGTACAGTATCTTTTCTAATTACTGTACAATTAAAGTAAAGTTCACAAATTTCAGATTTACTGGTCAACAAGACATAACCGATAATCTTCAAATAACTACAGTGTGATCTCGTTATACTGTACAAGCATTCTTTATACGAGAATTTGATGGTAAGAGGCTAAGGAATTTGCACCTTACATTCTTTATACGAGCGATATTGTTCGATAATACGAGAAGCGAGTACAGAGTATGGCAGTTTACCCAGCCGAGTAGGCGGAACCAGCAGTAATATCTCTTGTGACATAGATGCGCAGATATGTATTTGAAAGCCACTCGGCCAGGCCGCTCACCCCTCCCCTACATCCCTACTGTCCTCTCCCTTCTCGCAGTGCTTTAATCTGCTAACCAGGTTTGTCCGCTCGTACTGAATCGCATTTATTTACGGTCATCGCTATACTGTGTACTGTGCTGCCTAAGCATTATGCTGCCATACTTTGGAACTTGCTTATTGTTTTAAAGGCATGCCAAACCTAGTGTAGTGCTACAGTCATGCCTCCTATTATTTTATTTTCAATTTCTTATTTTCTATTATACATTTCACTTACTATAAATTATTATTATGATTATTACAGTTTCGCTCTGCACCCGGGTGGACTAATCCCCGTAAAAAAAAAAAAAAATGTTCAACCACCACTCTAGTTTCTAAGCATGCACGTGTACCTATTCCTTTCTCGAAAAAGATAAGAGATAATTGATGTGCAGAAGCGAAATGAATGGGTATCCAATATTTGCCATGTGTTTGGATTGTCGT